>NW_028262374.1:0-300000 GCF_047370975.1 Nipponia nippon
TCCCCATCAGCCCCATGGCTGGTGCTGGCCACAAGACCATGATGAAACAGAGGCTAGGCACTCGCTGCTCTCCTGAACTCATCTTGTAGCTGATCCTCAAGCCTCACTGAACTTGCTCCCTCCTCTGCTGCCACCAGCCCCACTCCCCAGGACAGCACCAGAGTCCTGGCCCTGGGGGTCCTCAGGCAGCTCCTGCAGCTCTCCACTCTCCCTTCCCAGTGTCTTTCAGGTTCCCAGTGAACCCCATGAAACTGCAGAGTCCTCGATTTAGTGCTGTAGTGTGTATTCCTCGATTTAGTGCTTTACTTTTGCGGGACTTCACCTCTGAGGGTGTTTCACCTTCTGAGTCTCCATTCATTCCAACCCCAGGGCACGTGGTGAGTCACATCCTCTCCTGTCCCCTCCAAATTCATTTACACAGAGTCGGGTACATGCCATCTGTCCTGTCATGCATGAAGCAACCTGAGGAGATAATGGGGAGCTGATGGACCATCTCCCCTGCCATTAGACACCAAGAAGAGAGCCTTTAAAAGCAGAACTTTTGATCCATTGTAACCCAACATTGCCATGAGTTTAGTCCCAAAACAATTGAGAACAAAAGGAGAATAGAAATTTTAAAAGACCCATTCCTTGGACATTTTCTTGGCATTGCGCCCAAGAGATCCCCTTTAACTGAAGAGCTCCTATCTGACAGGCCAGACACAACAGGATCAAACCTCCACAGGAGTAGGAACCCAGAAAATTATCTCTAAATAGAATGATTACAAGAGAAAAAAGCAGACTCATGGCCTAAGATAAACTCTAGGAAATGTGGAGAGGAGGGGAGGCAGGTTATTGTCAGTGAAACAGCACCCATTGGATCAGTTTCCATAAGGCATCCTTGAGCTCCTGGTTCCTCATGCTGTAGATGAGGGGGTTCACTGCTGGAGGCACCACCGAGTACAGCACTGCCGTTACCAGGTCCAGCAAAGGGGAGGAGATGGAGGGGGGCTTCAAGTGGGTGAACACTACAGTGCTCAAAAACACAGAGACCACGGCCAGGTGAGGGAGGCACGTGGAAAAGGCTTTGTGGCGTCCCTGCTCAGAGGGGATCCTCAGCACAGCCCTGAAGATCTGCACATAGGACAGCACGATGAAAACAAAACACCCAAAGCCCACAAAGACACTAACCACAAGAAGCCCTGCTTCCCTGAGGTAGCAGTGTGAGCAAGAGAGCTTGAGAATCTGAGGGATTTCACAGAAGAACTGGTCCACAGCGTTGCCTTGGCAGAGGGGTAGTGAAAACGTATTGGCAGTGTGCAGGAGAGAATAGAGGAACCCAGTGCCCCAGACAGCTGCTGCCATGTGGACACAAGCTCTGCTGCCCAGGAGGGTCCTGTAGTGCAGGGGTTTGCAGATGGCAACATAGTGGTCATAGGCCATGATGGTGAGAAGCCAATACTCTGCTGAAATCAAAAATACAAACAGAAAGACTTGGGCAGCACATCCTGCGTAGGAGATGACCCTGGTGTCCCAGAGGGAATTGGCCATGGATTTGGGGAGAGTGGTGGAGACGGATCCCAGGTTGAGGAGGGAGAGGTTGAGGAGGAAGAAGTACATGGGGGTGTGGAGGCGGTAGTCGCAGGCTACGGCGGTAATGATGAGGGTGTTGCCCAGGAGGGCAGCCAGGTAGATGCCCAGGAAGAGCCAGAAGTGCAAGAGCTGCAGCTCCCGTGTGTCTGTGAAAGCCAGGAGGAGGAACTGGGTGATGGAGCTGCTGTTGGACATTGTGTCCCTCTGCCCATGGGGATCTGTTTAAGGAGGTAAAGGAAGGGAGAAGTTAGGGCTGACTGCTTTCAGGAAAATCCATTCACATTCTTATAGGAAGCCCCCAAAGAGCCTTTCATTTTTCGGGAAGAGCTTTGGTGAGCTCTGCTTGGTGCTGGCTGAGGGTGCCCCAGGGAGCAGCAGGCTCTGCTGGGGGCTCTGCAGGACTCAGTCCTGCCCTACAGCAACAGGTAAATAGGAACATAGGGTGATCTCAGATTAAATCCAATCCTGATATCAAAGAGCTTTTCAGCATTGCCTCTCCCAATTCACCTGACTGCAGAGCAGAGCTGTGGGCAGTTTGGGTTGTGCCTTCTGCTCTAGTTGCCCCAGCACAGCTGAGCAGTGGTTGGAATGCAGCAATGCCTGGCATTTCTGCTGCACTGCAAGGGAAACCTTGTGGGTGCTGAGAGTGGGCACAGGGACTGTCCCTTAGTGCAGAGTGAGGACAGCCGCTCTGTCCATCAGCCCTGCTCTCAGCTGCCCTGTGCTGGCAGCTCTTCCAGCTGGAGGACTATCGCACTCGGGTGTTCCCCCCAAAAGAAAGAGGCCAGTGCTGGGAGCAAAGGAATCCAGTTTCACATGCAGTGCACATCTCCAACCCCCTCACTCCATCGCATCTTACCTGAGGAGGATCTCAGCTCTGCCCTCCCAACCAGGGACACAGAGGGCTCATGACAGCTGCCCACATGCAGCCACCCAGCAGCAATTCAATGGCCTTAGTACCGAGGTGTCTTCTCCATGGGGCTCCTGCAAAACAGAGAGATGCCCTGGGAGAGCTGTGCCCTACGGGAGGGCAGCCTGCAGCCCAGCAGGACCTCCCAAGGACAGAGTCAACTGTCCTGAATTTGTTACGTCCTGAAGGGAGGGTAAGATCAGTGCCAGCCGCACACACTGCAGTACCCAGAGCCCCACAGGTGAACAGGGTGCGAGCTGGGTGCTTTTCCTCCATGGCCATATGTGCTGCACCAACGCAGCGTTGGTGTCTGAGCTGCACTTGAATCCTCACCCCTCACACCAATGAGTGTGACAGTAAGAAGACAAGCGGCAGGGATAAGAGGAGAACATGCCAAAGGAGCCCTGCCAAGGGAGGCAGGAGAGGGAGACACAGTCAGACCCTTGAGTTTTTCTCCTCTTTGGTGGTCAGGCTGCTTGGGAAGGCAACTCATGGCCAAGTCCCCATGCTATTAAGAGCTGAGACTCTGCTGTGTGAGTGAGGAGACCAGGTGGTTGCTCCAGGTATAGAACCTGCAGTGTAGGGGATGGCAGGGAGATGCCTGAATCCCCACTCCCACAGCATTGCTGGCAGCAGGTCTCTCTTCCTTCCTGTCCATGGCTCTGCTGCCTGGAGCTCTTCTTGGCCACAGCCTGTTCATCTGTGCCTACATCTCCTCCCTCTCCATGCTCACAGAGCCCGTCCCACCTGTTGTGTGCTCAGCTCTGCCCTGCAGGCACCTCCTGGCAGCAGGGCACTGCCCAGGGACATCTCTGTGTGTGCAGGGGCTAAGGAGCAGCTCAGACAAGTCCTAGTGAGAACTGGGGTCTCATTGCCTACTGCAGAGCAGAGAAATAAATTCCCATCTCCCACTGCCCACCCAGACAACCAAGAGAACACAACTCAAAGCAGAGATTTCTTCCCTTTCAGCTAATACCCTACCTTGACATCCATCTTTAAAATGACCCTCTGCAAATGTCCTCTGAGTGATGTAGAAGTCTGAGCAGCCCTGACCCACGCTGCACCCTCTGGACAGCACAGGGATCCTGTCCTGCTTCCACCCACAGGTTCTCCCCACAGCTTTGAAGGGCGCTCCCTGGGCAGGCTGAGGGCTGACCCGGTCAGACGGCAGAGTCCCTGCCCCAGCACACAGCCTTCTGGGGTGCAGTGACCCTGCTCTGAAGCACAGCCCTGGGCACACACAGGTGCACACCGAAACCCCTGAAGGCGGCCTTTTCCTTCTGACGGTGCATCAGGGAAGTCCTCCTCTGCAGCACGTCCTCCTCCTCTACGTTACAGAAACTGTGAAAGTCCTCTTGAAAATCCCACAGCCTGTGGGATGTAGCAACCTTTGGATATCCCTCCAGGAACACCAGTTACATTGTCCTGCAACCAGGGACTTACCATGTAGAGGACTGTGAAGATCTCTCCCATGCGGTGAGCTCTCAGCATCCTCCCACTCCACCCTGCCTTTACAGTCTCTCTGCCTCACCCCTCTCCTCTCAGCACTTGCAGGCAGTGCCCCTCAGCCCTGCTGCCCTTTGCACAGGAGCTGCTCCTGGGCAGAGCTGTCTCTCTGCAGTGCTGCCCGCTTGCTAGCAGCTCCCTCCATCCCAGGAGCCCAGCCCAGCTCAGCAGCAGAGGCCCAGCCCAAGGCACCACTTTCTCTGCCCCTCTGGGCTCCCTCCAGGTGTCCCTGGGGCTCCAGGGGAACCTGCTGGGAAACAGGCTGAAGAAAACACTTCTTTTCCCTCCCTCAGCTGGGGAGACACAATTATTCCCAGCACTGCCATTTCTCCTATCAGGAAAAGATTTGGGCAGGAGAGTCAGCTCATCTTGTCCCATCATGAGACAGGACAAGCAGACAGGGACAAGGAGGGATCTGCGTTACCCCTGCTGAGGGAAGGGATGCAGATGAGTCAATAGACACTTCTCATTTGTGGGTTTGCAGTCCTGGGGCTAGAAGGGGACTTAGCTCCCTCCCATGCACAACACAAACCAACAGGAGGTGAGATTCCTCTTGCATCAAGTGTTCAGGTGGGCACAAAATAGGCACCTGCATGGGAGCTCCTTGCCTCAGTTCCCATGCCTGTTAATGGGGATGGAGGGCAGGACTGGGCTGTTCGGATACAACACCTGGTGACACTGAAGGTGTCGGGAGTGGTCAAAGATCTGTGCAGGCAACTGCAAGCTCTAATGGAGCCGTTCGTAGAGACAGGCCAACATCTGGGGGAATCCTCTTAGAGGCTGCTGGGAATTTTCTTTGGCCAACTGAAATGACAACTGATGCCCAAGTGAGGGCACCTGAACCTGCCCCCACTCATTATGTTCAGGGCAGCCTTGAGAGTTATTCATCTGAACCACTGGAGCCATGTGCCACAGGGAGAGCGCAGGCTCTCTCTTTCTCTTCTCCATCAGCCATATTTACTCGGTCTCCACTCACTCTACTGGCAGTTGCCTCATGTTCATCCCCACATTGCCTTACAGAGATCCGGGTGTCTACTCAATTTGATGTTTAAACCCAGGCCCACAGAGCTCCATGAGATGCCAAGGCTTGCAGAGACAGCCCAGGACCAGTGACGAGTGGTGTTCCTCAGGGGTCAGTCTTGGGACTGGCGCTGTTTAACATCTTCGTCAGTGACATGGACAGTGGGATTAAGTGCACCCTCAGCAAGTTTTCTGATGACACCAAGCTGTGGGGTACAGCCGACACGCTGGTGGGAAGGGATGCCACCCAGAGGGACCTTGACAGGCTGGAGAGGTGGGCCCATGCGAACGTCATGAAGTTCAACAAGGCCAAGTGCAAGGTCCTGTACATGGGTCGGGCAATCCCAAGCACAAATACAGGCTGTGCAGAGAATGGATTGAGAGCAGCCCTGAGGAGAAGGACTTGCGGGTGTTGGTTAATCAGAAACTCAACATGACCTGGCAATGTGTGCTTGCAGCCCAGAAGGCCAACCGTATCCTGGGCTGCTTCAAAAGAAGCATGACCAGCAGGTCGAAGGAGGTGATTCTGCACCTCTACTCCACTCTCGTGAGGCCCCGCCTCAAGTACTGTTTTCTGGACTGGAGTTCCCAATAGAAGACAGGCATGGACCTGTTGGAGTGAGTCCAGAGGACCATGAAGGTGATCAGAGGGCTGGAGCAGCTCTCCTATGAAGACAGGCTGAGAGAGTTGGGGTTGTTCAGGCAGGAGAAGAGAAGGCTCTGGGGGCAGCTTCTAGCAGCCTTCCAGTACCTGAAGGGGGCCTGTAAGAAACCTGGAGAAGGACTTTTTATAAGGGCATTGTAGTGCTAGGACAAGGGGTAATGGTTTTCAAGTGAAAGAGGGTAGGTTTAGATTAGATACAAGGAAGAAATTCTTCTGTATGAGGGTGCTGAGACACTGGAAGAGGTTGCCCAGGGAAGTTGTGGATGCCCCCTCCCTGGCAGTGTTCAAGGACAGCTTGGATGGGGCTTTAAGGAACCTGGTCTAGTGAAAGGGGTCCCTGCCCATGGCAGGGCGGTTGGAACCAGATCATCTTTAAGGACCCTTCCAACCCAAACCATTCTGTGAATCTATCATGATTTTATGACCAACAGGAAAGCAATTCCCATTCAGGGTGGGTGTGTGACAGACACCCCAGAAGGCACTGCAAGCAGTGCGATTTGGTGCCTGTGTGCCATTGAATGATGCCATCAGTCAGAGGCATCAGTCATCAGATGCCATCAGAGAGGCAAGGTCCCTTCTCTTCCCAAGGGCTGCAGGCATTGCCGGAACACAAAGCACATCACACTGGGGTCTTTACTCACTCCCTTGATGGTACAGCCAAGGAACAGATGAACCATTTTCACCGTGTGCCTGGAGACATCTTGTCTTCAGGGAAAGTATCCCCCAAGCACAGCATTGGGTCCTACCAAAACGCAACTGAAACTGAAAAGGGCATGCAAGGGCACCCAGATGAGATGTTTCTACTTCAGGAACAGCTACAGAAGAATCAGAAATACTGTGGGACCACTGCCAAATGTAGTAAGAGTAGGTGTAGGTAGACTGAGATACTCTACATCCTCTTTGCCTCAGTTGCCACCAGCAAGGTCTCCCAGACCTTTGTGCTCTGAGGCAGAACTCTGGAGGAGAGCAACCAGCAGTGGATGAGGACCAAGGCAGGGGTTACTTGAGCAAACTACACCCTTACCAGTCTACGGGACCAGAGGGTCTGCACCCAAGGGTGCTGAGAGAGTATTTTTCACCAGGAGGCGCTGGTCCATTCTAATTCCAGTAAGAAAGGCACTCGGATGCTGTGAGGGATCTTGTAATTAGTTAGTGCTCATTAGCACTAACCCTGTAAGGAGAGAATCATGCAGATCATCTTAGGTGCCTTTAGATGGTGGGAACCCCAAGTGGCGTAGCACTGAACAAGCCTCTGACCCCCACACAGCATGCCATGCAGACCCCAGCCATAGAAGACAGTCTCCTGGTTTGGTCATTCACTGTACAGACCATCTTTGTCCCATGTCCCATCATCATCCTTGGCCCCTCTGTGCCCCCCTCCACCGGTCATTTCTCTCAGTGGCCACCTGGGACTTGCATCAGGATTTCGCAACTCTAAGCTCTTCCCACTAAAGACTGTAGCTCAATGCTTCAGCTCATTTGCACACATTCTCACCCGCTTTCTTTGGAGAACCAGCTGCACACACTCACAGAAGAATGCTTCTTACCTCCCAATTTTAAAAAAAAAAAAAAAGAAAAAAAATAGAAAAGAGAAATAAAGGAATATCTCAGTAAAAAATAAGAGATGCCGTACAAGTTTCCTCCACTGAAGTCCACTTCCCACTGTCGGTAACCTTAGTGGAACACTTTCAGTGAGATACATGGGAAAACAGGTAGAAACACAAGTGAGGAGATGGCTCAAGGGACCATCAGGCAGCCTGCTGAAAGACAAGGCAAGCTGCAAACTGCCTGAAGCTCAGGGCAGCACCTGGGGAGCTGAGAGGTGTGGGAATGGGTAGAGAGCAATGGGAGGAGGAAAGCTGGATGGACACTGGGAAATGCGTACGCCCAGGCAGCCTGCTGAAAAGATGCCTTCAGAAGTGGTCAGTTCAAGCAGGACGTGTGGAAAGATGTGAAAGCGTGCTGAGAGTCAATACACAGTGCACTGGGCAGAGCAGGGTCAGGGGTGTAACAGGGGAGATGAGTATTTCTTCTCCTGAGTGTAGTACGTGGGCTGGAAATGTCCATGTTGGCATCACGGGAAAGCATTGTCTATGGATGAAAACTGTTCAAGGCATTTCAGCTGAAGCAAAATGTGCTCATGTTTTCTTTAAATGTTGATGATCATTCCGTCATCTTTTCAGGCAGTGGTGCTCAGAGGGTGCTCTGCAATAGAAATATCGGCACCAAAGGAGCTCCGCCTTGAGCCTTGTACAAGCCCCTGGACCTCAAGGACAGATGTGCCTCAGGGAGGTCTTCCTCTCAACAGAATGTGCTTGCCAAACTGGTAGGTAGGGGTCAATGAATTGCTGAATGGAGAGACATGGTCATTTCTGGAAGGGGAAATGGAAAGCCCTGCTGAGAAACCTGGCTGCTGCGTGGTTCAGGTCCAGAGAATCAGCCGCCAGGGAAGATGTCCGAACCGCAGACCTTACCCCCAGAGCATGGGGTAGCTGTCACCCAGACCCAGCCTTCCTTTTGCCTCTTTCCAGCAAGCTCTTGATTCAGAACTTTGGCTTTCCTCATTGCTCTCCAGTACTGTTTAATTTTTCTTCATTGACAGCACCAGCCAGCCCTCCAGATGCCTCCTTTAGGTGGTCTTACTCATCCTGTGTCGTGTGGATCTATGACATCCATAGCAGCATGTAGGTGCCTCAGTCTCCTTATGTTGATTTGAGGGTTTACACTCCTTAGTTAATAATCCTCATGAGTAAAATTCACCTCTTCTCCACACATATCAGTAGGACAGCTATTTATGTTGGATGATGCCTTTCTAAACTCTCTGTCCCTTAAGAGAAGCACACAGTATCTGAACACTTTCAAAGAATCCTGCTTGGTAGGAACGTTAACCTGAACTAAACTTTTGATTGATAGTAGGACAAAATTCAGCTCTGTGTGCAGACTGCAAAAGCAGTGAGGAACCCTCTCCTTTCTTCCTTTCTCCCCATCACTTGCTCAGGTCTTGGGAGGAGAAGAAATTAAGAAAGGTGACTTTCCTGGCTGCCAGTGATGGAATTCTGCTCCGATGAGTGCCTGACATCGAGACCCTCAGCTTCAGCTGAATCTCTTCTCTTTGGGAACACTGCAAGGCAGTGGCTCCGATGTCATGCTATGTGTGCAGATGCCCAACACTCTGACAAGATAACACGGCGAGCAATTGCAGGACACTACAGGTAATGTAAGGGGTGACCTGTTTCAAGGATTTGCTGCCCAAGGTAGAAAGTAGCACAGCAATCACCTCAGAAACACCACAGGAGGATGTAAAAGAAGACAAGCACGGACAATGTGGAAAGGATTAACAAGTGTGGTGGGTTGACCCCAGCCAGTAACTAATCAGCCACCCAGTCACTTACTCACTCCCCCAACAGCAGCTCAGGGAAAGGTAAAAGTGAGACAAGCTCATGGGTTGGAATTAAAAAAGGCCTTCATCATGTCTAACAGTGACTTGGGAAGGCAAATGTCATAACCACAAATGTCCCCCCTTCCTGTTCCTTTTCCTGACCTTATATTGCTGAGCGTAATACCCTCTGGAATGGAATATCCCTTTGGTCATTTGGGGTCAGCTGTCCTGGCTGTGTCCCCTCCCAACTTCTTGCCAACCCCAGCCCACTCACTGGAAGGGCAGCGTGAGAAACAGAGAAGGCATTCCTGTTGTTTAAGCACTCTTCAGCAATAGCTAAAAGAGTTTTGGTCACAAATCTGAAACATGGAGCCCTGCGGGCTGCTCTGAAGACAATGCACTCCACCCCAGCCAGCCAGGGCACGCTGGACTTTTTGGAAGGTGTGAGAATGAGAACAGTGAAGAATTTGAGAGGGGGAAAAGGGAAGCAGTAAATTAAAGATGAGGCCAGGGATGGCATCGGGACTGTTTGGGGTGCCTGTGCTGCTGCCTTCTACCTGATGTGAATTATTTCCACAGTCAGAGGGAACCTGAGGGCTTTCCCTCATGGTGAGGACATGGAGAGGTGAGGAATGAGAGTGTCATTCAGGCTGGAAGGGACCTTGCTAGATATCCATAGAAAACATCCTGCTCAAAGCAGGGTCACACAAGGTTGCTCATGGTTTTATCCAGATGGGTCTGAGAAACTTCCAGGGATGGAGGCAGCGCCCATGCTCTGGGAAATGGCTTCCCATGTCTGGCTGTCCTCATGTTGCAAAAGTTTCTCCCTATATTGAGCCTGACCCTCTCGTGTTCCAGCTCATTGCCTCCTGTGCTCCTGCCTTGCACCACAGTGTCTTCTTGGGAACCTCACCGTAGGCAATGCAAGTCTCTTCCATCCTCCCCGCAAAGCCCTCCATTCTCCAGGGTGAACAAGCCTCTCCTCAGCCTCTCCTAACAGGACAAGTGCTCCAACCTTGACCATCTCTGTGGCCCTCCACTGAAATTGGAAACTGAAAGCAAAGAGGATGGCCAGGAACACACTCCCCTGGGTAAATCCAGTCTCCTTCTCTTTCAGACACCCAGAAATGGGATCCGAGTGGACATGCACTGGGGCACAGCCCTGCTCATTCATTCCCCTGCTCATCATTTGGGCATTCTGGAAAGGTGTATGCATTGTAGAGGTGCTGCCAGTGATCAGGGAGTTCCCAGAGTGTCTGTGACCTATCAAAGATGCTGGAGAGTGGCCTCGCTGTGCCATTGGCCTGCTTGCTCAGCTCCCTGCGATGCTGCCCCTCCTGTCTCATGCACTGGTAAAAGACTGATTGTTCAAGGGACCCCTGACTTGGTCCCCATCCACTGCTGCCTGGTCTCCTCCTGAGTTCTACCTCAAGGCACAAAGGCCTGGGAGACCTTGCTGGGGAAGTCTGAGGCAAAGAGGACACCGAGAATCTCACATCTATCTCCACTTGCTCTTGCTAAATTCAGCAGTGGCCACACAGGATCTTTCTTTCTTCTTTAACTGTTCCTGAAGCAGTAAACCCTCCTTATGGTGCCCTTCAGTTGCCTTTCAAGTTTAGACTGCGTTTTGATCTGGACCCTTGCTGAGCTTGGAGGATGCTGTCCTTGAAGAGCAGCTCTCCTGAGCTCTGCCACCATGCCTTGGCAGTTTATTCCATCAGTATCACAGCTCTGTCTCTGACATTAACGGCTCCCACTCATCCTGTCTGTGCTCCTGAATGACGGCACTGCCACACATTTGGACTGAAGCAACACCACTGTGGAACCAGGCAAGCTCATATTTGCCATAAGAAACCTTGTACCAAGTGTCCAAGACCCCCTGTGTGTAAAAGCAGAGATATGGCATGGGAAAAGAGAGCTGCATGTCTTTCTATCCCCACGTCTAAGGACCCAGGATGAAATGCCTAAATTCACTGAACAGAACACGTCCTCCCAGCTTGGAGAAATTAGATCCTTCCTGGTCACCTTCCATGTGTCCTGTCTAAGGATGGGACAAAAAAGTAATTCTCATACCCAACTATTTTTCTAATAGGAGTAATGACACTGCAGGGGAGAAGCTGAGGGAGGGAACATGAGTGATGCCTTCAGCCTGTTTCCCAGCAGGTTCCCCTGCAGCCCCAGGGACACCTGGAGGGAGCCCAGAGGGGCAGAGAAAGTGGTGCCTTGGGCTGGGCCTCTGCTGCTGAGCTGGGCTGGGCTCCTGGCATGGAGGGAGCTGCTGGCAAGTGGGCAGCACTGCAGAGAGACAGCTCTACCCAGGAGCAGCTCCTCTGCAAAGGGCAGCAGGGGTGAGGGCACTGCCTGCAGGCAGCGAGGGGAGAGAAGCGAGGCAGAGAGAGGTTAAAGGCAGCCTGGAGTGGGAGGATGCTGAGAGCTCACTGGGGGAGAGATCTTCACAGCCCTCTACATGGTAAGTCTCTGGCTACAAGACAATGCAGCTGCCTTTTGCTGGGTGCTTTCCTAAAGCTGGCAAAACCCCGCACCTTATGGTATCTGTAAATACAACTCTCAGAGTTTCTCTAAGGCAGAGGAGGAGGGCGTGCTCCAGGGCGGGGACTCCCTCCTGCACCATCAGAGGGACAGAACAGGACGGCTGCCTTCTCCCAGGGATGGCTGCAGGGGTGTGAAAGTGGGTGTGCAGCCAGGGGTGCCCAGGGCTGCCCTTCCGAGCAGGGTCCCTGCACCCCAGGGGCTGTGTGCTGGGGCAGGGACCCTGCCGCCTGCCAGGGTCAGCACTCAGCCTGCCCGGGGAGCTCCAAACGGCACTATGGGGAGAAGCTGTGGCAGAAGGAGTTAGCCCTGGCAGGGCAGGGTGCTTCTGCTGTTGAGAGGGTGCTGTGTGGGTCAAGGCTGCTCAGAGCTTCAGTTCACTTCCAGAATATTTCCAAGAGGAGCTTTCAAGGAGAAGAGCAAGAAAAGAATTCCAACAATAAGGAACTTTCCTGAGTCTGTGTTTTAATTTCCTGCTCTTGGGGAACGGGAAGAGACAAATGATAAAGGAGTTCTTAATTTTGACAAGTCACTGAGACTGCTGAACTGTAACTTTGAGTGACCAGTAGGTCTTCCAGGAGTCCCCTGATGTGTTTTCAGTCACTCCTCTGCCTATGGACAGCACCAGCATCACCTCTGCTGGACACATTGGGGATAGTGACCTGTCCTTTTTTCCACCTGCAAACAGGAACATACGCCCAGCCGGTGCCCTGCAAACAGGCAGGTTTCTGGAGGGCCAAGGTGAGTGCACAGAGGTTGGGATGGGGTCTGTGATTGCTGACAGGGAAAAGCCATGGGACAGGGAAACATCTCCCAGCAGGAAAATCTCCAGGCAGCAGGGAGATGCTCTGGGAATGAGAGGAAAGTAAAACCAGAAATGTTGTGGGAGGGAGAATTCAGAAATCTCCGTATGATCCCCTCCAATGCAGATGCCTTCCTCTGAGCAAGCCCCCTTGCCTCCTCTCCCACCCACCAAAGCCTCTGCCCTCAGGGCTGGGGGCTCCAAGGCGTGAACCACCTCCCCTGCAGCCAGAGCTCCAGCAGAGCCGTGGTGCAGCTCTGCAGCCACGGGCCCAGTTCCCTCTGCAGAGCGCAGGGGCTGAGAGCAGCTGCCCGGCAATGGTGGTGTCTGGGAGGTGGCGTGCACAGCTGGGGAAGGGCAACGCTGTCTGAGTGCCCCAATGCCTCTGCCCTGGCCTCTCTCAGCCACACCCTCACTGTGTTTTGCCTTGTTCCTCCACTGGTCTGTGTTATTGCTATTGTTATCTTGGTCTTGCTGCCAGACCCTCTGGGGAGGTGGAGTTTTTGCTGCAGAGTCACACACTGATTCTGTGGGTCCTTTCATGCAGGTGCGTCCATGGGCACACATGTCCCAGCTTTGATGCTGTGGACATTGAAGCCTGTGGGGCTGGGGAATGAGTTGAATCTGCCTTACTCAAATGCCATTGTTAGCACACTTGGCTATCTCCTTGAAGATTCCTTCCAAGTTGTGAGCTTCCCTCCAGGATGCAAACCTGCCCTTAACAACTTTGTGTTATCTTCAGCCCCATGGAGAAGCACAGAGATGTTATGACAGGGAAAATGGTGACGCGTTTATGAAATGAGCCTTGTATGTCCGGGACTAAAAGTTGAGTGTTGAGACCTTGAGAAAGGGTGAGACATTTAGTGATCTGAGGTGGATCCCTCTGCTCACAGCAGTGCTTGGTGGCTTTTCAGGGTTATATGACAATGTGATCACCCTCCAGCTCAGAAAGGGGCAAGCCCAGGGCAGCTGGGAGCCAGACGGAGGGACAGACCAGCTCCCCTCCCTCTGCACTAAGCCACAGGCACTCCTCTTGCCTCGCAGGACTCCCTCTGTTCTCCCTGAGTGCAGAACAAATGCTGAGCCTTTCTGACATCCAAGAACACTCCCCTGGGTGCAAGGGGAGGAGAAGATGTGAAGGAAACCCAACCTCTCAACCTGCCTTCTGCCACCTCATTCCTTATCACTGGCAGTGCAGATGCTGACAGCCCCTTCTGCACTAGGAGCAGTTTCATGAGACAAGGTCGAACACCAGGACTGGCCCCTGACCCCACTCTTCCCATGAACCCACTGCTGCAGAGCAGGGCTGACTCCTCGGCAGCCAGTGGGAAGAAACCCTGCTCCTCACAGCACACTCAGCCAGCACCACCCAGGGCTGCAGCCACAGAGCTGAAGGAAGGTCTCCTGGAAAAAGAAAAGGGTGTCTGTGTGTAGCAGGGTGACGGTGTATGAGAAATGGCTTTGATTTTGCTCAGAGAAGTCTCCCCTGACTTGTCACTGTCTTTTCCTTCTCTGACAGTGTCCCATGCCCAAAGTCGACAAATGTCCAACAGCAGCTCCATCACCCAGTTCCTTCTCTTGGCCTTCACAGACAGGCGGGAGCTGCAGCTCTTGCACTTCTGGCTCTTCCTGGGCATCTACCTGGCTGCCCTCCTGGGCAATGGCCTCATCACCACTGCCGTAGCCTGCGACCACCACCTCCACACCCTCATGTACTTCTTCCTCCTCAACCTCTCTGTTCTTGACCTGGGCTCCATCTCTACCACTGTCCCCAAAGCCATGGCCAATTCCTTCTGGGACACCAGGGCCATCTCCTACGCAGGATGTGCTGCCCAGCTCTTTCTGTTTGTCTTTTTGATTTCAGCAGAGTATTGTCTCCTCGCCATCATGGCCTATGACCGCTACGTTGCCATCTGCAAACCCCTGCACTACGGGACCCTCCTGGGCAGCAGAGCTTGTGTCCGCATTACAGCAGCTGCGTGGGGCACTGGGTTCCTCTATGCTCTCCTTCACATGGTCAATACATTTTCACTGCTGTTCTGCAATGGCAATGCTGTGGACCAGTTCTTCTGTGAAATCCCCCAGATCCTCAAGCTCTCCTGCTCACACTCCTACATCAGGGAAGCCAGACTTCTTGTAGGTAGTGGTTTTCTTTTTTTGGGATGTTTTGTTTTCATTGTGCTGTCCTATGTGCAGATCTTCAGGGCTGTGCTGAGGATCCCCTCACAGCAGGGACGCCACAAAGCCTTTTTCACGTGCCTCCCTCACCTGGCCGTGGTCTCCCTGTTTATCACCGCTGGCATGTTTGCCTACCTGAAGCCCCCCTCCATCTCCTCCCCATCCCTGGACCTGGTAACGGCAGTGCTGTACTCGGTGGTGCCTCCAGCAGTGAATCCCCTCATCTACAGCATGAGGAACCAGGACCTCAAGGGTGCAGTATGGAAACTGATAACTAACTGGTTTTTTGAGCAATAAATTGCTTCTGCATAGCAGTTATATTGTAGCTCATTACAGGCCCAGCCTGTCTTCTGTATTTTTTGTTGTTGGCGGTGGCTTTTTTGTTGTGACAATGTTGTCATCTCCTTTCTAATTCACTGTCTGCTTTGCTTTTCTGACTGAGCGGCAGTGTAAATGAAGAGCCATGCTCCCTGTGTTTTTAAACAAAATAAAGGACCCTGCCGCAACAATTTTTTTCCTGACATCCTTTTTCCAAGGCCTTTTTGGAGCTGCAGGGACAGTTCCTGGGTGCATGGGTGGAGGGGAAAAGAGTCCCAGCATGGCAGCACTGCCAGGGAGTACCAGCGCATGGTCTTCCAGGGCTGTTCTCTTTCCACTTCCACACTCTCTTCCTGATCCCTTGTGTTGGTGTCAGCCCTGAGTGCTCTGGCAGCTTGGGCACAGTCGTGCTGCGTGGTCGTCCTGTGACCACAGGCAGGGACAGGCAATGGGCACCTCCTCAGGTGCGATGAGATGGGGTGAGGAGGTTGGAGATCTGCACTTGGAAACTGGATTCCTCTGCTCCCAGCACTGGCCTCTTTCTGTTGGGGGGAACACCCGAGTGCGATAGTCCTCCAGCTGGAAGAGCTGCCAGCAGAGGGCAGCTGAGAGCAGGGCTGATGGACAGAGCGGCTGTCCTCACTCTGCACTAAGGGACAGTCCCTGTGCCCAAGCTCAGCACCCACAAGGTTTCCCTTGCAGTGCAGCAGAAATGCCAGGCATTGCTGCATTCCAACCACTCCTCAGCTGTGCTGGGGCAGCTAGAGCAGAAGGCACAACCCAAACTGCCCACAGCTCTGCTCTGCAGTCAGGTGAATTGGGAGTGACAATGCTGAAAAGCTCTTTGATATTACGACTGGATTTAATCTCAGACAACCCCGAGTTCCTACTTACCCACTTCCACACTCTCTTTCTGATCCCTTGCGTTGGTGGAAGGCTTGAGTGCTCTGGCAGCTTGGTGACAGTCATGCTGTGTGGTCGTCCTGTGACCACAGGCAGGGACAGGCAATGGGCGCTTCCATGACAGAGCTGGCCTCCATAACAGCATTTCCATGAAGAAAGCTGATCTCCTCAGGGCAGTGCCTGAAGGCTTAGGTCTTCCTCCAAAGATTCTCTCAAGAACATGCCCAGGAAAGCAGACCGCAGATGAAAACACCAGTATACAGCTAAAGAATGTGAGTGTGCAGGGTTGGGGCCCGCAGCAGCGTCCCCGCACAGCCAGGCCTCCTGAGAGAGACCTGAAGGACCAGCAGGGCTGGGTCTGGCCTGTGCCTGTGTTCGCTGTGCACCCTGGGGAAGCTGCCCCAGGGCAATCATCCTGCACTAGCCCCTCACAACCACCATTGCCAGCACTGGCCTCTCACCCCAGCCTGAAGAGGTTCTTTGTCCCTCCATGGAAGGTCACCAAAGGAGTAGCTCAGAAGTCCATATTTGCATTGTACAGAGGAGATGTAAGCACGCACATCACATACGTGAGCTGAGATGAACCTGAGTGAGCACAAATGCCTTCAGCTATTCCTTGGGGTTCCATGAAGGCCTGTGGGACAGACAGTGCCTCGAGGTCACTTCACGTTGGGAGTAACATCCCATGGGAAACCGCCTGAATGTAGCAGTAGGATGTTCTTACTTGAGCCGAGGTCCCCATGTCCACTCCCCATGACAAGGGGCATCTCAGGTGAGTGCAGAGCGGGGCAATACACCACAAAGCTGAGGTGCCTCCCAGCCTCTGGAAGTGGCAGCAGGAGGCCAGAGAGACACTATGACTCCTGCAGTGCCCTGCCTCTGTGTGTAAGAGGGAAAGACTCTGTCTCTGACCACCCCTGGGTGCATATGGAGTCCATGAGGCCAGCTGAGATGTGGACGCCTGACAGAACCCTGCCATTCCTGTGTGTGACTCCAGGAACAAATCCCCCTGGCCCAGGGAGATTCATCTCAGCTGCCTGGGACAGGCTCCTTGCAAGGGCTCCTGTCTCCTAAGTCACCCTTGCCCGTGATTCTGGATTGTGCTCTCAAAAGTGCCAGAGCAATCAGAGAGGTTCTGAGGTCCCTGGAAAGGCAAACATCAATCCCATCTTCAAGAAGGACGGGAATGGGAACTGGGAGAATTACAGGCTGGTCAGCCTGCCTCTGTCCCTGGGAAGGGCATGGGACACCTCCTCCTGCAGCCATCCATTTCCAGGCACTAGAAGAACAAGAAAGGGATTGCTGAAGCAAAAAGGGCAGGGGAAAGAAAGGCGTGTTGTGTACATGGAATTTTGCAAGGCCTAGGTCTCCTGTGGTGTCCTTACAGCCAGATAAGTGCTACCTGTGCTGAAGAAGTGGACATTGGGTGGGAAATTGGCTGGACGATCAGGCTCAAATGTCACCAGTGGTACAAAGTCCTCTGGGCAGCCAGCTGCTGATGGCATCCCTCACTGACCAGCACTTAGGCCAACACTGTGCGACGTCTTTATTATCTGCCTGTATGATGTGATAGAGCGCACTTTCAGCTCCTTTCTGGATGATGCAAAGCTGGGCGGAGGCCTTGAACAGCCTCATCTGGTTCACCCTGCCTTGAGCAGGAGAGTGAGGCAAGATCATGTTCAGGGCTCTCTTCAGACACTATTTATTCTATGACTCAGTGAATCTGTCCCTTGGAGAGGTTTTTGAAGAGAGAATAGGTGGAGGTCTGTGATGATCGCCCTGGGGCACCTTGCTCGCGGTCTGCAGGGACTGTGGCATAGACCAGGTCCTGCTCTGCTGGCCCTTCAGGTCTCTGCCAGGCCTGGCTGTGTGAGGACACTGCTGCGTGCCCCCACCCTCCACACTCACACAGCTGAGCTGTACCCTGGTGTTTTTGTTTCCTGGGAACTTTCCAGCCCAGCCCCTTCCCAGCTCTCCCCACCTCCTCTGCCCTCTCCCCATCCCTTCCCATCCCAGCAGAGCAGCCCAGTCTGGGCTGGCCCCATGGCAATGCCAGCCACAGGCTGCTGCAGAGCTCTGGGCACTCACCCCACAGCCCCAGCCCCTCCGAAGGGCACAGCAGCTTTTACAGGGCAGAGAGGTGTCTCAGCCTCCCCAGCAGCCCCAGGCCTGGAGGCTGGCCATGACAGCAGGAAACAGAGGGCTGTGACAGTGTCCCTCCTGCCGTCATGCTCAGGAGATCCCCACCACCAGCAGCCTGCTTCCCCCCTGTGCCAGTCCTGCTCCCCAGGACAGCATGAGGGTCCTGGCCCTGGGGCTCCTCTGGTAGCTCCTGCTGCCCCAGCAGCACAGCAGCCTGCCCCAGCTGGACACGCAGGAACGGGGTGCTCTTTTTATTTCTCCCCTCCACAGCCATGATGCCCTGCTCTTCTCCCTGGACACCCCTTCTCCCCAGAGACCCTTTCCCCAGGTGAGTGTGTCCATGCTGGCCTGGTCGGCCGTTCCTGCACCCCTGGCCACGCTCCCCACAGGGCTCTGAGCTGGCGGTGCTGCTCTGCAGAGCGAGGGGACTGTGGTGCCCTGGGGCCATGGGGTGGCCCTGCACTGGCCATGCTGGTCAGGGTGAGAAGCAGACCCAGCCAGACAGGGATCACTGCTGCTCAGCCCCTTTCCCTCTTCCACTTCCCAGCTGGCCTGTGACCAAGGAAGGTGCTCAGTAGGACCTTGACACATTTCCATATGCCTCTGCGTTTGGCTGCTGCACTAAAGCTGACACGGGGTGTTTCAGCTAGGGTGCTATGGATCACTCTCCAGTGTCATGTCCCTTGGCCTTCTGCTTGCTAACAGCCCATCCGGGGACTGCAGAGAAAGAGCGCCCTTGGATGCAGCCCATCCACTCCGTAGACTCCGAAGGGGTGAGTTTGCTTAAGGAGCCCCTGACCTGATCCTCATCCACTGCTGATTGTTCTCTTCCTCCTTGAGTCCTGCCTGAGGGCACAAAGACCTGGGAGAGCTTGCTGGTGAAGACAGAGGAAAAGAAGACATCGTGTACTTCAGACCGAGCTGCATCTACTCTTCCTAAATTCAGCAGTGGCCCACTTCACCTTTCTGTGGTTTTGTCATGGTTAAGGAAGATGTAGCAGCTTACCTCATTGCCCTCTGACATCCCTTGCAAGCTTGACCTTTTGGGGAGCTTTGACTCACCTAACACAATCCTTATTTCTCCAGACAACGTTTCTAAACTCCTCCTTTGGAGCCTCTCCCTGCTTCCACCTCCTTGTGGCACCGGACCTCAGCCATGAGGTTCCTGTTGAGCTCAGTGGGTTTCCTGAGGTGAAGGGTTGTTTCCCTGCGTATCAGGACAGACCCTTCCAGTGCCCGGAGGAAGATGTCCTTAAAGGCCTCTCAGCTTTCGTAGATTTTTCCCTTTCAGATCTTCCTCTCCATGGGATCTCCTACTACCAGGGCTCTGAGCAGGACAATGTCTGCTTCTCTGAGATCCCAAACCTGTGCTCTGCTGGTCTCCACAGTCACCACAGCCAAGGCTGACATTTCAACATCCCTGCCCAGCCCTGACTCACCCTCTTGGCCAGCTTGGAAGCTGGGAAAAGAAGTTAACCCTGAGATTCTCCAGGACCCAATGGGACTGTTTGCACGCAAGCACTTTGCCCATCCAGTGAGTGCAAGGGTCGCTGATCTGGGGACTTCCTCGGCTGCCTACAGAAGACTTTGTCCACTTTCTCACCCTGACTGATGGTTCTAACTCTCACACTCATGTCACCTTCACTGGTTTCTCCTCTGTTCCTCACCCACATTCACGCAGCCTGTCTTCTGCCCCACCATACATTCCATCTGCCCCAGCCTTCATAGAGGGCATGCCCCGGTCTCATTCTCTCACCTTCACCAATCACCCTCAGTGTCCCCTAAAGAGCCTGTATCTAGCCATGACAGTACCCAACGCTGTGCAACCTGTTCCACCACATCACTGCAGTGTTTCCCTCAGAAGCTCCGTGATGGAATAAGGGGCTCCAGATGCTCCTGCCTGTGTCCCAGGCTGAGGGCATGGGTGCACACTCCGGTTGCAGCAGCTCAGCAAAGGCTTCTCATGGAGAAAACTGGAACCAAGCACCCAGGACCCTGCGTAAGCAAAGGCTTTGCTTCAGAGCAAAGATGTGCTGGGAAGGATGGCAGGTGGCAATGTAATGATGAAATGAGGTGCTCATGAAGACAACAAACCCTGCAGTCCCTGAGGCAGAGAAAGGCAGGCCTGGGCCATGATGGCCTTGCAAGAGAGAAGTTTGCTGCCTGAGCTGACTCGGCAGCACCTTGTGCCAGTCTCCAGGAACACAAGGTACCCCTGAGAAAGTCCCTAGGTGAGGTAAGCCTGCACTCCAGCCAGCCTGTGGACATCAGTGGCATGGTTTTTTTTTTTCATATCATTAGGTAAGTGGGTAGAGGAGATGGGAGAAGAGAACTGTCAGGGGTTGAGAGTCCAGGGACATGAGTGGAGACCCTGGTGTGATGTGCCTCCCAATCTTGCAGCACATGTGGGTGTAGATGAGATGGACCTTGCCTCCTTGCTGGGGTGCTGGCATTCAGGTGCTGGCACAAAGGCACTGGACTCCTTTGGGAGGCCCTGCTGTGTCTGCCCAGCCCCCACTCCAGTGGGACATGGCTTTCCTGGAGGTCCTGTGCCACATTTGCCAGCCACGGGCAGTTTCACTGGGCACCCCAGCCTCCCCTGGCATGGCACTAGAGGCCTTTCTGATGCCATTTAAAACAGAGCCTTGAAACAAGGTAGGTGCCTTCACTGCAGGGATGTGCACGTGCCTGAACTTTGCAGTGAGCTGAGCTCTAGGGAGTGCAGTGGATGGTGCTGCAAGACAAATCTGACCCCCCTTCTCATGCACTCCTCCTCTTGGTCAGCTGAAAGTCCAGCAGCTGCCATGGAAATGTGAGTCTGACAGACGTTCAGATGCCCTAAACATTGGGTGTAATGTGAGGTGGCCAAGGCACCCTCCCCACCAGCCTCACAGCTGATGCTCCAGGCAGGTGTGGGTGTCCCAGGTATGCTCCATCAGAGCTTGCAGACACATCCACAAGTCTTGGACCACCCTGGCACCTCAAATGCCACCAGGAGTTTGTGTGAGAGCAGCTGACTGCCACCCCCCATGCCCACGCATCCCAGTGGGTGCTCAGGGCAGGGGCTGGTCTGCAGGCACCTGTTTTGTGCACCCTGAGCTGAAGCAAGAGGAATCCCAGCAGCTGTGGGTCTGTGGGGTGCATGGGGGAGAGCCGAACCCCACTGCAGTCTCTGGCCTCTTCACCAGAGAGGAGACACCTTATGGGCTCAGCTGAATCCCTGCCCTGCACTGGGGGGAAATGATCTCTGCCTGTCACTGCCGAGGTGACCCACCTGGCAATGTGATGGGGAGAGGGGTAAAGGGACGGGAACATTTCCACCTCTCATAGACCACCACGCCATGTTTGGGAAAATGCCACTTCTAAAATCCATCTCTCCAGCGTTCAGAAAGGGTCAGGCAGTGATGACATCAGTCTGTGTCAACCCCTGCTCCCCAGGAGAGACCCTGCTGCCTCTCAGTCGCTGTCAGCCCTTAGAGCCCCAGGGACACCTGGAGGGAGCCCAGAGGGGCAGAGAAAGTGGTGCCTTGGGCTGGGCCTCTGCTGCCGAGCTGGCCTGGGCTCCTGGCATGGAGGGAGCTGCTGGCAAGTGGGCAGCACTGCAGAGAGACAGCTCTGCCCAGGAGCACCTCCTCTGCAAAGGGCAGCAGGGCTGAGGGCAGTGCCTGCAGGCAGCGAGGGGAGAGGAGCGAGGCAGAGAGAGGTTAAAGGCAGCCTGGAGTGGGAGAACGCTGAGAGCTCATTGTGGGAAAAATCTTCACAGCCTTTGACACGGTAAGTCCCTGGAAGCCGGGCAGTGAAGCTGCAGTTGCAGGAGGGATCTCCAGAAGCTGCTACATCCCACAACCTATGGGATCTTTAAGGTTGATTCTCACAGCTTCTCCAGTGCAGAGGAGGAAGAGATGTTCCAGAGCAGGTTTTCCCTGCTGCACCATCAGAGGGACAGGGCATGATGGCTGCCTTCCTCCGGGGGTGACTGCAAGGATGTTAAGCCGGGTGCACAGCCACGGATGCCCAGGGCTGTCCTTCAGAGCAGGGTCCCTGTGCCCCAGAGGTCTGTGTGCCAGGGTCAGTGCTCAGCCTGCCGAGGGAGCTCCCAAAGGCACTGTGGGGAGAATCAGTGGGTGGAAGAAGGGACCCCTGGTAGGGCAGGGTCCTTCTGCTGTTGAGAGGGTGCTGCGTGGGTCAGGGCTGCTCACAGCTCCAGTTCAGCCCCAGAATATTTCCTCAGGGATGTTTCAAGGAGAAGGTCCTGGCAGGGATTGCCATAAAGACAATGAAGAGTTCCTGAATTTGTCTTTTCAGTTTCCTGTTTTGGGCTGGGGGGTAGTGGAAAAGGGACAAATGGAAAAGGATCTATTGACGTTAAAGAAGTCAGGGAGACTCCTGAGCGAGTGATCAGTAACTCCTGATAGCAGCCTCCTAAAGTGCCCTCAGCCTCTCCTCTGCCTATGCACAGCACCAGCATCACCTCTGCTGGACCCATCAGGGTTCTTCTGACCTGCCCTTTTCCACCTGCAAACAGGAACATGCACCCAGCCAGTGCCCTGCAAACAGGCAGGTTTCTGGAGGGCCAAGTCGAGTGCACAGAGGTTGGGATGGGGTCTGTGAGCACTGAGAGGGAAAAAACATGGGACAGGGAAACACCTCCCAGGGTGAGAATCTCCAGGCAGCAGGGAGATGATGAGGGAACAAGAGGAAAGTAAAACCAGAAATGTTGTGGGAGGGAGAATTCAGAAGATCCGTATGATCCCCTCCAATGCAGACCCCTTCCTCTGAGCAAGCCCCCTTGCCTCCTCTCCCACCCACCAAAGCCTCTGCCCTCAGGGCTGGGGGCTCCAAGGCGTGAACCACCTCCCCTGCAGCCAGAGCTCCAGCAGAGCCGTGGTGCAGCTCTGCAGCCACGGGCCCAGTTCCCTCTGCAGAGCGCAGGGGCTGAGAGCAGCTGCCCGGCAATGGTGGTGTCTGGGAGGTGGCGTGCACAGCTGGGGAAGGGCAACGCTGTCTGAGTGCCCCAATGCCTCTGCCCTGGCCTCTCTCAGCCACACCCTCACTGTGTTTTCCCTTGTTTCTCCACTGGTCTGTGTTATTGTTATGTCCTTCTTGCTGCCAGGCTCTCTCGGGATGGGAGTTTCAGCTGTGGAGTCGCACACTGATCTTGTGGGTCCTTTCATGCAGCTGTGTGCATGGGAACAAGTGTCTCAGCTTTCCTGTAACCTGTGTGGCTGTGGGCAATGCAGTCTGTGGGGCTGGAGCATAAGCTGGTTTTCCCTTAATCCCAACAGACCAGCTCCCCTCCTTCTACACTAAGCCCCAGGCAATCCTTTTGCTTCACAGGACTCCCTTTGTTCTCCCTGAGTGCAGCAGAAATGCTGAGGGTTTCTGACATCCAAGAAAACTCCACAGGTGAAATGGGGGGAGTATTAAAAAACCCAAACCTCTCAAGTTGCCTTCATCAATCCCTGTTCCTTAGCACTGGGAGTGCAGGTGCTGGCAAGCCCTTCTAAGTTAGGAGCAGTTTCATCTGTCAAAGTCGAACAGTAGGACTGACCCCTTCTCCCACCGTTCCCATGATCTCACTGCTGCAGAGCAGGGCTGACTCCTTGGCAGGCAGCGGGCAGAGGCCCTGCTCCTCACAGATTGCTCGGCCAGCGCAAGCCAGAGTTGCAGCCACAGAGCTGAAGGAAGGTCTGGAAAAAGAATTGGGTGGGTGGGGGATGAGGCAGACTGTATCAGAGTGAGAATTTAAAAGAAAGCTTTGATTTTTCTCAGCAAAGTTTCCCTTAACCCTTCATTGACTCTTCCTCTAAGAACAGGACCCCACGGGCAGAGGAAGCAACCATCCAACAGCAGCACCATCACCCAGTTCCTTCTCTGGTCATTCGCAGAAACACAGGAGCTGCAGCTCTTGCACTTCTGGCTCTTCCTGGGCATCTACCTGGCTGCCCTCCTGGGCAATGGCCTCATCATCACTGCCATCGCCTGCGACCACCACCTCCACACCCCCATGTACTTCTTCCTCCTCAACCTCTCCCTCCTCGACCTGGGCTCAGTCTCCACCACTCTCCCCAAATCCATGGCCAGTTCCCTCTGGGACACCAGGGACATCTCCTACGCAGGATGTGCTTCACAAATCTTTGTGTTTGTCTTTTTGATGTCAGCAGAATTTTATCTCCTCACCGTCATGGCCTACGACCGCTATGTTGCCATCTGCAAACCCCTGCACTACGGGATCCTCCTGGGCAGCAGAGCTTGTGTCCACATGGCAGCAGCTGCCTGGGGCACTGGGTTTCTCCATGCTCTCCTGCACACTGCCAATACGTTTTCACTCCCCCTCTGCCAAGGCAATGCTGTGGACCAGTTCTTCTGTGAAATCCCCCACATCCTCAAGCTCTCCGGCTCACACTCCTACCTCAGGGAAGTTGGGCTTATTGTGGTTAGTTTTTCTTGAGCTTTTGGGTGTTTTGTTTTCATTGTGGTGTCCTATGTGCAGATCTTCAGGGCTGTGCTGAGGATCCCCTCACAGCAGGGACGCCACAAAGCCTTTTCCACGTGTTTTCCTCACTTGGCCGTGGTTTCCCTGTTTATCAGCACTGCCATGTTTGCCTACCTAAAGCCCCCCTCCATCTCCTCTCCATCCCTGGACCTGGAGGTGGCAGTGCTGTACTTGGTGGTGCCTCCAGCAGTGAACCCCCTCATCTACAGCATGAGGAACCAGGAGCTCAAAGAGGCACTGAAGAAGCTCATTCAATCAGCAGTCTTTCAGCAGCAGTAAGCTGCCCATGTCTCTTCACAAGTGATTTCCAATGTATCTGGGGAATCTCCTGTGCTTTGGGCATTTAATCTTTGATAACTGTGTTTCTCCAGGAATGTCTACATGCAGTTTGCTTCTCCAGAGGCATGAACCCAGTCTGTCTGACCCAAAGGTCTTTGCACATGTGCCTGGCCCAATGGTGCAGCTGGCCTCCCATGTCATGTCTCTGTAATAAAAGGGGATTTCCCCAGTGCCGGTGTCTGGAGGTCGGGCTCTTCTTCCAAAGCTGAGGTCAGGAACAGGCTGATGATGTTGTCCCCCCACAAGGCCGTGCTGCTGTGCTGGTGTTCTCCATGGGCTGAGGGGAGGAGGGCATGGGGCAATGTGTTAGGGAATGGGACTGGTCTTGGTGGTCAGCGAGCTGGGCAGGAGGCAGCCGTGTGCCCTGGCAGCAAGGCAGGCCACCAGCATCCTGGGCTGTACAACCAGGAGCATGGCCAGGAGACGGAGGGAAGGAATTCTCTGGAATATTCCATCCAGACTTCAGATACCTAATTCTGGGACGATATTGGCAAGCTGGATTGGGTTTAGCAAAGGCCCCTCAGGACAGCCTGGGACTGGAGCACTTTGCCAGTAGGAGACGCTGAGGGAGCTGGGCTTGTCCAGCCTTGAGAAGGGAAGGCTGAGGGGGACGTCATCCCAGCCTGCCAGTCCCTACGAGGAGGTCATGGAAAATACAGAGCCAGGCTCTTAATGATTGTGTTCTTAGTGATGGTTGGGAGGAAAATACCACTGGGCATTCGGCCTGGAGATAAGGAAAATGTTTTTCACCATGAGGCTGAGCTCCTCACTCCTGGGCTCTTCTTCCCAAGTGAAACCCCTCCAAGATGAAGTCCCAAATGTGGATCTGAGCCTAATTTGGCCTGAGGTACTCTCCTGACAGTGAGGGACAGATAAATCCCAGCAAGATTCAATTACTTGGACTACCAGTGCGGTCCAAAAAGGCCTTGCACAGGCATGGAAGAGGCTGAGGATCTCATTGCCTCATTTCCCCACCCCTTGCCTGGTAAGGTCTGCCCCCAAGTCTCCGTGGTCCTTGAGTCCCCCAGCAGCCTCTGCGGTAGCAAAGCTTCAGCCATGTGAGAGCAAGCTGCAGCTGGGGAGCACTAGTGCCAGCTGGACACAGGCAAGTGCCTGGGAGCAGAGGGGATGCACCCAAGGGGGCTGAGGGAAACGGCTGCTGTCATTGCAAGGCTGCTGCCCTTTGGCTTTGAAATGTCATGGCGGCTGGGGGGAACATAAGGATCCTTGTTAGAAAGTCCAACTGATGGCCAGTTTCTGGAGGCATCCCTCCCGGAGAAGTGCTGGGGCCAGTGCTGTCTGACATCTTTAGTGGTGGCCTGGACAATGGGACAGAGTTCACCCTCGACAGGTTTGTGGATGACACATAACTGGGGGGAGCCCTCCATTGAGTCGGGGGCAGGGAGGGGAACTGGATGGTTCCCAGAAATATCTCCCACATTGAATTACTTAATAAATCTTTACCTGGAGTTCTCTGTGAAGATAAACTACGTAGAGGAAGGAGAAAGGGCAGAGATGCTGAAGAAGAGCTGGGAAACAGGTCACTATAGATAGAGTAGTTTTTCAGAATAAATTTTCTCCACTGAGAGCACTGGTAGGAAATGTATTTCGATGAACAGCTGCATATAAATATGTTGGCAGAGGGGAAGTAATGTGCTGTGCTCATGTGGTCCTCCCAAATACAAAAATAAAAAGAGGAAAACAGTATTAGCACTCAGCCAAAATACCTGACATTCTGCAAATGAAGACTGTTTTGAGTTGTTGCCTAGAATAAGTTTTAAGTAGGTTTCAACTCAAGACTAAGACCTACGTTCAGGTCTGGATTCATTTGCCCACATGCAGAGGCTGTTGCTGTCTGAGCTGCCCTGGGGTTACAGATGTACCCATGAGGTGCTTGGAAATGTGACCCAGGGCTCCCTTCTGGAGCATTAGTTGGTCACCTGGAAACCTCCAGGCATCTCGGTTGAGACATCTTCTGTCTCTCCATTTACTGCAAAGGGAAGCCTAGACAACTTGATTAGAGGTAGACATCTGTGTTGAGGTGTTTGGCGCTGGGTCAGGACAATCTTGCCCCTTTCTGCACCTAAAATACAGTGACAATTCGTGCACCGCGGAGGGAATGTGAAGAGAGTGTGTCTTGCTGATTTAGGGACTCCTTCCAGAAGTGCTGGTAACACAAAGATGTTGGCCATGCAGAAACAGAGCGTTTCCCTGAAGACGGTCGCCCTTCTTCTCTGGAACGGTTGAGAGAGCTCAGCCCCTCAGAGCGTGACCGGCTGTGTGAAAGGGCGAGCAGTGGCAAGGCCAGTGCTGGGCAGGGAGTGTTTTAGGGCACTGAACTCCATGTGAGACACAACCATACTGTTTTTAATGTTACAGGCCTGATTACGACAGAACAATTCAGAAAATGTCAAAAAATAAAATGAAGCAACAAAGAAATTAAGGAACCAATTTAAAGGGAAGGAAATGTTCTACTTCTGTGGTGCGTTGATGCTGGTTGGATGCCAGGTGCCCACCAAGCCACTCTATCACTCCCCCTCCTCAGCCGGACAGGGGGGGAAAAATATAACAAAAGGCTCGTGGGTCGAGATAAGGACAGGGAGATCACCATCAATTCCTGTCATGGGCAAAACAGACTCAACTTGAGGAAATTAATTTCATTTATTGGCAATCAAAAGTCAGAGTAAGATAATGAGACATAAGTACAATCTTGAAACACCTGCCCCCCACCCTTTCCTTCTTCCTGGGCTCAGCTTCCCTCCTGATTTTCTCTTCCTCCTCCCCAATGATTGGTGCAGGGGGACAGGGAATGGGGGTTGTGGCCAGTTCATCACACGTTGTCTCTGCTGCTCCTTCATCCTCAGGGAGAGGACTCCTCACACTCTTCCCCTGCTCCAGCGTGGGGTGCCTCCCATGGAAGACAGTTTTCCACGAACTGGTCCCACAGCTCAGCTAACATGGGTGTTGTCCTGTCCTGGGCACTTTCCAGACCGGACCAGACCTTTCCTGGCTCTTCCTATCTCCCCTGCCCTCTCCCCAGCCCAGCCCCACAGAGCAGCCCAGCCTGGGCTGGCCCCACGGCAGTGCCCACCGCAGCCCACAGCCCCAGCCCCTCTGAAGGGAGCAGAGAAGGGTCAGCCTCCCCATCAGCCCCAGGGCTGGAGGCTCACCCTGGCATGAGGAAAGGGAGGTTAGGGAAACTGCAGGAATCCTGCTCTCTGGTCCAGGAGATGCCACAGACTGACCATGCCCCATCATTGCCAGTCCCCCTCCCCAAGCCAACACAGGATTCTTGGCCAGGGCACAGAGCAGCGTGCCCCAGGTGGATGCCTGCAGAAAGAGGTTTCTCTTTCTCATGGATTCCTCCCTGCAGGCACAGAAATGCTCCCTTGCTCTTTTCCCTGGCCACTCCTTTCCCCTGGCCAACTTCTCTTGGTTCCCACCCCATGCTCTCCACAGGCCCCTGAGCTGGCAGTGGTGCTCTGAAGAGACCACGTCCTGCTGTTGTCCGCAGCCATGGCTCCAGGGAAGCAGCAGCCCCAACATGAAGGTGGCAGAAAGGATCTGCCCACTGAGGCAGTGAGGGGCAGCCCCAAGGTCCATGAGTGCCTGCTCCTCCATGTGGCAGCTGGGCTGGTGGCTCCTTGACACCTCCTGTGTGCTGGGGTTGCACCCCCAGCTCCAGAGGAGTTGTCAGAGACACTGGCAGAGGTGAGTTTAGCAGCACATATCCCAGCCATGAGTCAAGGGCTGACCTATCGGCTGTTTCAGGAAGAAGTGACCTCACAGTGCCTTTCCCAGACACATTCCTGCTGTTGGCCTCTCACCTCCAGAGGCAGAAGTGACCTCACAGCCCCCTTCACAGCCATTGGCTTCCTAATGGATTATGAGTTCCTGAGACACATTTGACCACATGATACCATACCCAGCCCTCACCCTACTTGTGGCCCAGTATTTGAACAGATAAAAGTAAGCTTGTTTCATCAGTTTTATCTAATCCCTGTCTCTCTGTTTTTTCCTTCTTCCTCTGTGTCTTCTGTCTTCAAAAAGCTCTCCAAGGCAAAGAGTCATTGAATCCTAGAAAAACTCAGCTTGGAAGAGACCCCTGAACATCACCTTGTCCATCTATCCTGCTCGAGGCTGGGTGAACAAGATGAGGTTGCTCAGGGGCTCTGCCCAGTTTGGCATCATCCACAAAGGAGCTGAAAAGGCACTCCGGCACATTATCCAGGCAGTTAATGAAGACACTCCAGAGTGTTGGCCCCAGGGCTTGCACTGAGGGATGCCACTAGGAAGTGGCCACCAGCAGGACTCTACCACTGCTGACATTTGGGCTGGATCCACCAACCACCTTCCCACCCACTACATCACCCACTGCTTCAGTCCAGGTATCACCAATCTGGCTCTAAAGAGATTATGCGAAACCATGTCAAAACTCTTGCTAAGGCCCACATACAAAACATCCTCCTCTTTCCCCTACCCACACAGATTCAGCAATGCCTCTCTTGTCCTACAAGTACCTGGAAATGGCTGCAGCAGTATTTGGCCCATCCTCTTCCCAGGGACTGAGGTGACGCTGACCAGCCTGTAACTCTCCCAGTCCTCCTCCTTGCACTTCTGGAAGAAAGGTTTGGTGTCTGCCTTTTCCGAGGACCTCAGAACCTCTCTGATGGCTCTGACACCTTTGAGGGCACAATCCAGAAAGGGTGACATGAGCAGCCAGGAGCATTTGCAACGAGCCTGTCCCAGGCAGCTGAGATGAATCTCCCTGGGCCAGGGGGGTTTGTTCCTGGAGTCACAGACAGAAAGGGCAGGGTTCTGTCAGGCATCCACATCTGAGCTGGCCTTGTGGACTCCTTATGCACCCAGCAGTGTTCAGAGACACAGTCTTTCCCTCATACACATAGAGGCAGGGCACTGCAGCAGGCATAATGCCTCTCAGGCCTCCTGCTGCCACTGCCTGCGGTGTATGGCCCTGCTGTGCATTCATCTGCGATGCCCCTTGTCATGAGGAATGGACACAGGGACCTCAGTTCAAGGAAGCAGATTCCACTGCTGCATTCAGGAGGTTTCCCATGGGATGTTGCTCCCAGCGAGAAGTGGCCTGAAGGCAGTGTCTGTCCCACAGGCCTTCATGGAACCCCAAGGAAGAGCTGATGGCATTTGTGCTCACTCAGGACCATCTCAGCTCACGTACATGATGTGCATGCTTACATCTCCTCTGTACAATGCAAACGTGGACTTCTGACCTAGTCATTTGGTGTCCTTCCATGGAGGGACAAAGAACCTCTCTGAGCTGGAGCGAGAGGCCAGTGCTGGGAATAGTGGTTGCAAGGGGCTGGTCTGTGGCCATTGCCCTGGGGCACCTTGCCCAGGGTGTCAGGCAAACACGGGCACAGAGCAGACCCTGCTGTGCTGGTCCTTCCACTCTGTCCCTGGAGGCCTGGCTGTGCAAGGGACACTGCTGTGTGCCCCAGCCCTGCACACTCACACACATTAGATGTTCACTGGTGTTTTCCTCACTAGGGCACTTTCTTGATCTTGTTCTTGACAGCAGCTTTGGAAGAAGACCTGAGCCTTCAGACACTGCCCTGAGGACATCATCACCCTTCTTTATGGAATAGCTGTTGTGGAGGCCAGCTCTGTCACAGAAGTGCCCATTGCCTGTCCCTGCCTGCGGTCACAGGACGACCACGCAGCACGACTGTCACAACGCTGCCAGAGCTCTCAGGGCTGACACCAACGCAAGGGATCAGGAAGAGAGTGTGGAAGTGGCAAGAGAACAGCTCTTGAAGACCAAGTGCTGGTGCTCCCTGGCAGTGCTGCCATGCCGGGACTCTTTTCCCTTCCATCCATGCATAAAGGAACTCTCCCTGCAGCTCCAAAAAGGCCTTGGAGGAAGGATCTCAGGTAAAAAAAATAGTCACTGAAGTGCTCTTTATTTTGTTTAAACACACAGAGAGCATGGCTCCTCATTTAAACTACCACTCAGTCAGAAAAGAAAAGCAAAAAATGAATTAGAAAAGGAACAACTTTATCCCAAGTAAAAAACCACCACCAACAACAAAAAATACAGAAGACAGGCTGCGCCTGTAATGAGTTACGTTATAACAGCTATGAAGAAGACGATGGGCAGTTTATTGCTCCAGAAAAACATCCAGTTATCAGTTTCCACACGGCACACTTGAGCTCCTGGTTCCTCATGCTGTAGATGAGGGGGTTCACTGCTGGAGGCACCACCGAGTACAGCACTGCCGTTACCAGATCCAGGGATGGGGAGGAGATGGAGGGGGGCTTCAGGTAGGTAAATATGGCAGTGTTGACAAACAGGGAGACCACGGCCAGGTGAGGGAGGCACGTGGAAAAGGCTTTGTGGCGTCCCTGCTGTGAGGGGATCCTCAGCACAGCCCTGAAGATCTGCACGTAGGACAGCACGAAGAAAACAAAACAGCTGAACGTTACTAAGAGACTAACCATAAGAAGCCCCAGCTCCCTGAGGTAGGCATCTGAGCAGGAGAGCTTGAGGATGTGGGGGATTTCACAGAAGAACTGGCCCACAGCATTGCCGTGGCAGAGGGGAATGGAAAATGTACTGGCAGTGTGCAGGACAGCATGGAGAAACCCAGTGCCCCAGGCAGCTGCTGCCATGTGGACACAAGCTCTGCTGCCCAGGAGGGTCCCGTAGTGCAGGGGTTTGCAGATGGCAATGTAGCGGTCAAAGGCCATGATGGTGAGGAGATAAAACTCTGATGACATCAAAAAGACAAACACAAAGGTTTGTGAAGCACATCCTGCGTAGGAGATGTCCCTGGTGTCCCAGAGGGAATTGGCCATGGATCTGGGGACAGTGGTGGAGACTGAGCCCAGGTCAAGAACAGAGAGGTTGAGGAGGAAGAAGTACATGGGGGTGTGGAGGCGGTGGTCGCAGGCTACGGTGGTGATGATGAGGCCGTTGCCCAGGAGGGCAGCCAGGTAGATGCCCAGGAAGAGCCAGAAGTGCAAGAGCTGCAGCTCCCGTGTGTCTGTGAATGCCAGGAGGAGGAAGTGGGTGATGGAGCTGCCATTGGACATCTGCTGCTTCTGGGCATGGAAACTGCCAAAGGAGATAAACCAGAAAAATTCAGAGAAGCTTCTCTGAGCAAAATTTGATTCCTTCATTGTGAAATACCTAAGGGAGCTTTTCTTTCTGGGGGGAGTGTTATGCAGCTCCGAGGCTTCAGCTCTGCTTTCTGCTGGTTGAGTGTGCTGTGCAGAGCCGTGCCCTCTCCCCAGGGGCTCCTTGAGGGTCAGCCCTGCTTTACAGCAATGACCCATGGAGGCAGCAACAGCCCAGGGTGTTTGGAGGGAGGGTTCCTGGGGAGGAGTTCCCTGTGCTGCACTAGAGCGCAGGGTGCAAGCTCCGAAGGACGCTTTCTTCCACAGAGGAAGGTGGGAGATGAGGTGCAGCAAATATATCTCATTACACTCCGGTTTAGAAAACAGACACCCCCATCCCACTTGGGAAATGTTCTTGGAAAGGGTAAAATTCCCCCGTTGCCCCGTTGCTCTCAGTGTAAACCTGCATCAGTGCTCGCATCCAGGAGGGCTGCTCTGTCCATCAGCCTGGTGCCCAGCTGCTCTGTGCTTGCAACGCTCCCAGCTGCAGGAGGGCTGCTCGCAGAGGTTGTTCCAAACAAAAACTGCTCTGTTCTGGGAGCAGAGCCGTCCTGTTCAAGGTGCAGATTTCAAAACACCTCTCCTTTCCAGCACAGCTCTGCAGAGTATGATGGAGAGGACAGGACAAGGATGCTGCTTTGTTTGAGTAGATCAAGTGCTCTCAGACATCACAAGGGTCCTACAGGAGAGCTGTGCCCTTCTGGAGTGATGCTCACAGCCCCACAGGACTCCCTGTCCAGCCTGATCAGGTGTCTGAAGGTGATGTCTGCTAAGGGAAGCAGTGTCTCATTGCCCAACCACTCACTGCAGTGTCTCGAGCCTGGAAAATGAAGAGAGGGCTTGGGCACCTTGGTCCCATGGAAACACCTCCAGGGCAGCATCCTCCAGGTCAGGGCCAGAGCAGGCACTCAGCACCCCCACCCTTTGCCCCACACCACCACCATTACTGCCAGGGAGCCCAAGAGCAGGAAGAAGAGCAGCACAAGCAGGTGGAGGAACAAAGAAAAACCCTGTGACTCTCCTCCTAAGGGAAGCAAGGAGAGGAGAGGCAGCCGGGCACTCAGGAAAGCCTTCTCCTCACCCAGCAGGGCACAGCACCTCCCGGTTAGCAAAAGCCCAGGGCAGCTGCTCACAGCCCCCTTGCCCTGCAGAAGGAAGCGGCCCCGTGTCAGGGGAGATGCCCCTCTGCTGTGCCAGAGCTCTGGCTGCAGAGGAGGCACCTCCTGCCATGGACCACACAGCCTTGAGGGCAGAGGCTGTGCTGGGTGGGAGACGAGAGCAGGGGTCTTGCTCAGAGGAAGGTGTCTGCATTGGAGGGGATGACAGGGAGCTTTCCAAAGTCTCCCTCCCATGACATTGCTGGTTGGAATTTCCTACAACACCCTGCCCATGTGTTTGCAGCCTGGAGCTATCCCTGGTGGGAACTGTTTTCTCCCTCCAAGTTTTCCCTGTCAGGGATCACAGACCCCATCACCCACTCCTGTCTGCTCAGCTCTGACCTGAAGAAACCTCCCAGTTCCAGGCACTCTCTAGAGGTACTCCCCGTTTGCAGGCAGTGAGGAGCAGGGCAGACAAACCCTGATGAGGCCAGCAAAGGTGATGCTGGTGCTCTCTGGAGGTAGAGGAGGGGATGGAAGCAGTTGACTTGCCTCCCACCAGACCTCCTGATCTCTCAGTGTAGCGGCTCAGGACTCTCAGTCTCCCTCTCCAAACGCAGCAGCGTCTTTCCCCTTTTTCCTGAAACAGCAGGAAACTGAAAGCACAGCCTCAGGAAAGGTCTTTACCTTCAAGGGATCCCCTGCCTTGCTCTTCCTCTGCAAAAGTCCCCTCTGAAATGCCCTGGGCAGCTCTGGCTGCACACCCGGCCTTCACACCTTCATATCTGTCTAACATGAGCCCCTGGGCTGGGAGGCCTCCTGAAAGATCCCGTAGGCTGTAGGCTATGACAGATAATTTAGGAGACCCTTCCAGGAATGGCAGCTGCATTGCCCTGCACCAAGAGACTTACCGTGACAAGGGCTGGAAAGGTTTCTTCCCTTGCAGCTCTCCTCTCTCCCCCCACTCCAGGCTGCCTTTAATCTCTCTCTGCCCTACTCGTTTTCCCAGAGCCCTGCTGTGCTTGGCAGAGGAGTTGCTCCCTGGCCGAGCTGTCTCTCTGCACTGCTGCCTGCTTCCCATGAGCTCCCTCCATCCCAGGAGCCCGTCTCAGCCCCAGAGGAGGGGACCTGCCCAAGACGTCACTTGCTCTGCCCCCAACCCCACTCTGAGCTCCCTCCAGGTGTCCCTGGGGCTCTCCAGGAACCTCCTTGGGAAGAGACTGAAGGAATCACCGATGTTGCCTGTCTCACCTCCGCAGAGACGTTCCTTTGCAGCAGTGCCCTTTCTCCTCTCCGAGACACAGTTAGGTCTCAGAATCCCCCTTCCTTGGCCCATCGTGAGACAGGACACCTGGACACTGGCAGGGAGGCATCTCCTTTACCCATGCTGAGGGAAGGCAATCAGCTGAGTCAGTGGAGGCATCTCCTCCTGGAGTTGTAGTGCTGGGACTGGAAGGGACCTCAGCTCCCTCCCGTGCCTGCCACAAACCCACAGGAGGTGAGATTCCTCTTGCTTCAGTCATGGTGTCTGCTAAAAATAGGGTCTGTAGTCCCATTGTCACTGATGGAGATGGAGACCAGGAGTTCACACACAAACACCTGGTGACGTCTGAGGTGCCATGTGTAGTCCACGATAATGGAGCAGTACTGAGAGATTGGGAAACATCTGGGGGCATCATCCTGCAGACTGGTGAGGATGCCAGCTGAAATGACGGCAGACGCCCACATTTAGGACATCACCCCCTGTCCCTACTCACGCTGTTCAGGGACGCCTAGAGAGGTGTCCAGCTGACCAAATGGAGTTCTGTGCCAGAGGGAGAGGGAAGCCTTTCTCTTTCTCCCCTCCTTTAGCTGTATTGACTAGCTGTCCATTGCCTGTAACAAGAGTTGTCTCACACAGCCCCACAGAGCCTAACCTAGTTCAGGGCAGCTGCTCATTGAATGGCCAAACACAGGCCTGTAGGGCTCTGTGAGACGCCAAGGCTCTCCACCAAAACTGCCTGTGGCTGGCAGGGACAGCACAGGACCTGCAGGAAAGCCGTGTCCCCTCAGAGCAGGTGCGTGACAGACACCCCAGGCGCCATGTCAGATTCCTTCGGTGCTTGTGTGCAAGTGACTGATTGCCACCCCTGCAGTGAGGCCAGCCCTGTCCCATCTCTGTCCAGCAGATACAAGGCACCGCATGATAAGAAGTGCCTTGCACTGGGCTCTCCACTTGTGGGCCTGTGTTCTCAGCTTCTTCTAGTTCTCCTCTGCCCCATCCTTTACTCACCCTCTTTATGATACAGTCTTCAAAGAGCCCAGTGAATTTCGAGTGTGCCTAGATCACAGGATGTCCACACCCAAGGACGCTTTCAGCAGCACCTTGTCCTTCCAGGAGATCAGTGCCTCTCTCCACCAAAGGCCCTGCAGGGCTGCAGAGACACCGCAGACAGCAATGCCCGCTCCTGCCAGGGCTGCCCAGCGCTGTTTCTCTTGGACCTTGGGGACAGCAGGCATTGCTCTCTTTTGGGGCACCTCAAGTCTTTCTTAGAATGCCGTCTGCCATCCACTCCAGCATGTCTCTGCCATGCAGCAAAGCTTGTGCGTACATGGGCTCTTGGGTGCTTGGCGTCCCTGTTCAGCATGACAAGGCTGAGCTTGGCCTGGAGCCACGGCTCAGGGGCTGCAGCCCAGATGTGCAACACTCTCCTCTGACGTGGGAACAGCCAGGAGGAGCTGGAGCCCCAAGGTCTGTCACAAGCTGTGACTTCTGAGGCACAGTGGGACACCTCCCACAGCTGGCGTGCTGCAATGGATGGATAAAGGTTCTTCACGAGACACAGGCTGGGAGCATCAGAAGAGGAATACTTTCTGTGTGAAGGAGTTGCTTGGATGTATGGAGCTCCTTGCTGGGAAAGTCAACAGGTTGGGTGAGCCCTTGTGGGTAGAGTATCGGAGAAGAGGCCAGTTAGGGCGACATTGTGGTGGGAGATAAAGAATGGGTGATCAAGGGGAGGAGGTGGACAAGCTCTTACTTAAGCCACTCCAGGAGGTCTCCAGATCAGTGACATGGGGCTCTTTCTGGGGACCTTAATGACCCTGACATTCATTGGAGGGAGAACACAGCACTGTGAAAACAGATCAATAGGTTTCTGGAGGGTGTTGGAGCAATTTCTTTGCAAAGCCACCATCTGGATCAACAGAGATGATGCTCACCTGGATCAGGTCCTTGCAAACCATGAAGAGTCAGGAACTGAGCTTGGCCTGCAAAGATGAACGAACTTACTCAATATTTATGTAGGATGGGAATATTTTCATCAGCTGAAATGTTTGAATACTTTTCATAGAGAGAGAATGTTCTCGTGTGCTGCCATCATGAAACTCTCCAGGATGTGTACTGCTCTCGGGACAAGAAACCTTGTTCTTCCTGGCACTTGCTTGACCACTGCTCTGTCCAGTATGGAGTGTACTGGATCTCACTAATCTTCTAGCTATTCCCACATGTCCTGATTCAACTGACCCTTTCTCGAGTCATCTTCTCCAGCAGACTGTCTGCACAGATGCCTTTTTGAGTGTCCATCTGGTTTTCCTCCTCCCATTACTCTCCATTCCCTCAGACCCCTCCCAAGTACCCAGGTGCTGCTTGGAGCTTCAGGCAGGTGAAAGCTTGCTGCTCCCGTCTCCTGACTGTCTCTGTAGCCAGCTCCTTCATTGCCTTTCTCTCTGTCCTTTCCTACTAATCTCACTGCACAGTTTCCCCTCCAAAGGACAAGTGGGATTTAGTGGAGGCAACTTGGACTTCATGGACAGCTGACGAATGTTTTCTATTCTTCACTGAACTATTCTTTTCTTTTTCATTTTTTTGTTTTTGTTTTTGTTCTTGTTAAGTAAGAGAAATGCTGTGTCTCTGTGCAGCCACTTCTCCAAGGAAAGCAGAAGGAAATGGAGGCTGAGACATTCAGCTCCAGCCTGAGTGGGAAAAGCTTTGATTTTAACATGAGTGATGTGAGTTTCAGGTGACCGGTGAGAGAAATGGCAGGTTGGGGTGGGGTGGGTGGGATGAAGAGTGTCTCTAGAGTGTCTGACAGAAAGGGTCTGGCTTTTCCCGCATATTCATACTTCATCATGAGACTCTTTAGATCAGTTAAGACTTGGAGATTGTCTATATTGTTTATTCTGTAATCAGAAAAATAATGAAAACACACAAATCTTTTTAAAATGTTATTTCTTTTTGACATCTTCTCATTTAGACTCTACTCCTGAACTCTCCCTAATGAACCACACAAGAAGGGAGGCATTAAAGAAAACTGCAGAGCGCCATGGCATGTTAGGGTATCTGCATTTCCATGAGCCCTCTGCTGCCAAGTTCCTGAACTGCAGCTACTGAAAGGAGATTGAACAAGCTGCTGAAGAAGCCTTTAAACTGTGATTAAAATCTCCAGGACTGACACTGAGGGTGTCAGTGGGCCCCCTGAGGGCCATCACAGCTGAAGCCATGAAGGGAAGCAGGGGTGGAGGTACCCCTCCCTGGGGGCTGCCTTAAACTGGCAAGAGGTCAGCACTGCTTCCAGGTGACAAAGGCAATGGGCAGGTGGCTCTGCTGCCACATCAGCCCTTGATGGGTTTCATCCAGAAGGATGGGCAAGCTCTGATCCCTGGCACCTGGGAAGGGAGATCCTTTTCCTCAGGTAGGCAAACAGTAGAGTGCTGAAAAACAGGGAGACCACGGCCAGGTGAGGGAGGCACGTGGAAAAGGCTTTGTGGCGTCCCTGCTCAGAGGGGATCCTCAGCACGGCCCTGAAGATCTGCACGTAGGACACCACTATGAAAATAAAACACCCAAAGTCCACAAAGACACTAACCACAATAAGCCCAAGTTCCTTGAGGTAGGAGTGTGAGCAGGAGAGCTTGAGGATCTGGAGGATTTCGCAGAAGACGTGATCTACAGCATTGCCTCTGCAGAGGTATAGTGAAAATTTATTGGCAGTGTGAAGGAGAGAATAGAAGAATCCACTGCCCCAGGCAGCTGCTGCCATGTGGACACAAGCTCTGCTGCCCAGGAGGGTCCCGTAGTGCAGGGGTTTGCAGATGGCAGCAAAACGGTCATAGGCCATGACAGTGAGAAGATACAACTCAGCTGCAATAAAACAGAGAAACAGAAAGACTTGTGCAGTGCAACCATAGTACGGAATGGCCCTGGTGTCCCAGAGGGAATTGGCCATGGCTTTGGGGACAGTGGTGGAGATGGAGCCCAGGTCAAGGAGGGAGAGGTTGAGGAGGAAGAAGTCCATGGGAGTTTGGAGGCGGTGGTCGCAGGCTACAGCGGTGATGATGAGTCCATTGCCCAGGAGGGCAGCCAGGTAGATGCCCAGGAAGAGCCAGAAGTGCAAGAGCTGCAGCTCCCCTGTGTCTGTGAATGCCAGGAGGAGGAAGTGGGTGATGAAGCTGCTGTTGGACATCTGCTGCCTCAGGGCATGGGGCACTGCCAAGGAGGAAAGGACAAGGACAAATTAGGGGAGACTTCTCTGAGGATAATCAAAGCCATTTCTCATGGAAACGCCTCTGCAAACTGTCTCACTCCATTCAGGAACACCTTTGGCAGCTCCCTGTCACAAGCTCTGGCTGGTGCTGGTTGAGGGTGCCCCAGGGAGCAGCAGGCTCTGCTGGGGGCTCTGCAGGACTCAGTCCTGCCCTACACCAGTAGGTAAACAGGAAGTCGGGGTGATCTCAGATTAAATTCAATGCTGATATCAAAGAGCTTTTCAGCATTGTCACTCCCAATTCACCTGACTGCAGAGCAGAGCTGTGGGCAGTTTGGGTTGTGCCTTCTGCTCTAGTTGCCCCAGCACAGCTGAGCAGTGGTTGGAATGCAGCAATGCCTGGCATTTCTGCTGCACTGCAAGGGAAACCTTGTGGGTGCTGAGAGTGGGCACAGGGACTGTCCCTTAGTGCAGAGTGAGGACAGCCGCTCTGTGCATCAGCCCTGCTCTCAGCTGCCCTGTGCTGGCAGCTCTTCCAGCTGGAGGACTATTGCACTCGGGTGTTCCCCCAAAAGAAAGAGGTCACTGCTGGGAGCAGAGGAATCCAGTTTCCAAGTGCAGATCTCCAAACCCCTCACCCCATCTCATTGTACCTGAGGAGGATCTCAGCTCTGCCCTCCAACCAGGGACACAGAGGGCTCATGACAGCTGCCCACATGCAGCCACCCAGCAGCATCTCAATGGCCTTAGCACCGAGGTGTCTTCTCCATGGGGCTCCTGCAAAACACAGAGATGCCCTGGGAGAGCTGTGCCCTACGGGAGGGCAGCCTGCAGCCCAGCAGGACCTCCCAAGGACAGAGTCAGTTCTCCTGCATTTGTTACGTCCTGAAGGGAGGGTGAGATCCCTGCGAGCTGCACGCACTGCAGTACCCAGAGCCCCACAGGTGAACAGGGTGCGAGCTGGGTGCTTTTCCTCCATGGCCATATGTGCATGACAGCACACGCAGCGTTGGTGCCTGAGCTGCACTTGAATACTCACCCCCCACATCTGTCTCCCTTCCTTCCTGCCCATGTGTCTGCTGCCTGGAGCTCTTCTTGGCCACAACCTCTTTCTCTGTCCCCACATCTCCTCCCTCTCCATGCTCAAAGAGCCCATCCCACCTGCTGTGTGTTCAGCTCTGCCCTGCAGGCACCTCCTGGCAGCAGGGCACTGCCCAGGGGCATCTCTGAGTGTGCAGGGGCTAAGGAGCAGCTCAGACAAGTCCCAGTGAGAACTGGGGTCTCATTGCCTATTCGAGAACAGAGAAATAAATGCCCATCTCCCACTCCCCACCCAGCCAACCAAGAGTAGAAAACTCAACGCACAAACACCTTCCCTTTCATGTAATCCCCTACCATGACATCCATCTTTAAAATGACCCTCTGCAAATGTCCTCTGGGTGATGTAGAAGTCTGAGCTGCCCTGACCCACGCTGCACCCTCTGGACAGCAGGAGGACCCTGCACTGCCAGGGGTCACTGCTTCCACCCACAGCTTCTCCCTAGTGCTCTGAAGGACAGCCCTGGGCACCCTTGGCTGCACACCTATCTTCAGTACCATGGAGTGGTACCTAGAAGAAGGCAGCCATTCTGCCCTGCCTTGGTAGTGCAGCAGGGAAGCCCTGCTCCGCATACATCCTCCTCCCCTACCTTAGAGACACTGTGAGAGTCCTCCTGAAAGATCCTATGTGCTGTCAGATGTACCAGCTTTTGGTTATCCCTCCAAAAACAACAGTTACATTGTCCTGCACCCAGAGACTTACCATGTAGAGGGCTGTGAAGATCCCTCCCTGCAGTGAGCTCTCAGAATCCTCCTACTTCACACAGCCTGTAACATCTCTCTTACTTCTCTCCTCTCCCCTCGGTGCCTGCAGGCAGTGCCCTCAGCCCTGCTGCCCTTTGCAGAGGAGCTGCTCCTGGGCAGAGCTGTCTCTCTGCAGTGCTGCCCACTTGCCAGCAGCTCCCTCCATCCCAGGAGCCCAGGCCAGCTCAGCAGCAGAGGCCCAGCCCAAGGCACCACTTTCTCTGCCCCTCTGGGCTCCCTCCAGGTGTCCCTGGGGCTGCAGGGGAACCTGCTGGGAAACAGGCTGAAGAAAAGTCTTATTTTCATAGAATCATAGAATCATAGAATTGTCAAGGTTGGAAAAGACCCTTAAGATCATCGAGTCCAACCATTAACCTAACACTGCCAAGTCCATCTATACCATGTCCTCAAGCACCACATCTATCCGTTCTTTAAATACCTCCAGGGATGGAGACTCAACCACTTCCCTGGGCAGCCTGTTCCAATGCTTGACCACCCTTTTGGTGAAGAAGTTTTTCCTAATGTCTAACCTAAACCTCCCCTGGTGCAGCTTGAGGCCATTTCCTCTTGTCCTATCACTCGTTACTAGGGAGAAGAGACTGACCCCCACCTTGCTACAGCCTCCTTTCAGGTAGTTGTAGAGAGCAATAAGGTCTCCCCTCAGCCTCCTCTTCTCCAGACTGAGCACCCCCAGCTCCCTCAGCCGCTCCTCATAAGACTTGTGCTCCAGCCCCTTCACCAGCTTTGTTGCCCTTCTTTGGCCACGCTCTAGCATCTCGATGTCCTTCTTGGGGTGAGGGGCCCAAAAGTGAACACAGTACTCGAGGTGCGGCCTCACCAGTGCCCAGTACAGGGGCACTATCACCTCCCTGGTCCTGCTAGCCACACTATTCTTCATACAGGCCAGGATGCCATTGGCCCTCTTGGCCAGCTGGGCTCACTGCTGGCTCATGTTCAGCCAGCTGTCAGCCAACACCCCCAGGTCCTTTTCAGCCAGGCAGCTCTCCAGCCACTCCTCCCCCAGCCTGTAGCGTTGCATGGGCTTGTTTTGATGCAAGTGCAGGACTCAGCCCTGAGCCTTGTTCAACCTCATACAGTTGGCCCCGGCCCAATGATCCAGCCTGTCCAGGTTCCTCTGCAGGGCCTTCCTGCCCTCCAGCAGATCGGCACTTCCACCCAACTTGGTATCATCTGCAAACTGACTGAGGGTGCACTCGATCCCCTCATCCAGATCATCAGTGAAGACGTTGAACAGGACCAGTCCCAACACTGAGCCCTGGGGAACACCACTCGTGACTGGCGGCCAACTGGATTTGACTCCATTCACCACCACTCTCTGGGCTCGGCCGTCCAGCCAGTTTTTAACCTAGCACAGAGTGCACCCATCCAAGCCGTGAGCAGCCAGTTCTCCAAGAGAATGCTGTGGGAGACTGTGTCAAAGGCCTTACTAAAGTCCAAGTAGATAACATCCACAGCCTTCCCCTCAACCACTAATTGGGTCACCTTGTCACAGAAGGAGACCAGGTTAGTGCAACAGGATCTCACTTTCATAAACCCATGCTGGCTGGGCCCGATCCCTCGCTTGTCCCACACTTGCTGCATAATGGCACTCAAGATGATGTGCTCCATGACCTTCCCCCGCAACCGAGGTCAGGCTGACAGGCCTGTAGTTCCCTGGGTTTTCCCTCTCTCAGCTCTCCATCATCTTTGGAAGGTCACAGAGGCTCTGGGAACTCCCTGATCACTGGCAGCACCTCTACAATCCATACACCTTTCCAGAATGCCCAAATGATGAGCAGGGGAATGAAAGGTTGTGCCCCAGTCCACTCAGATCCCATTTCTGGGTGTCTGAAAGAGAAGGGGACTGGATTTACCCAGGGGACCTTGTTCCTGGCCATCCTCTTTGCTTTCTGTGATGAAAGGACAGGATTGCTGGATGCAGGGAGAGCAGGGATGCTCTTTTACCTCGAAGTCATCAAGGCTTTCAACATCATCCCTCCAGAAATGTCTTGTGTCCAAGTTAGGACAGTATGGGCTGTATGGGTGCATAAGTAGTTTTGTAAAAAAACAGCTGGAGAGTACCTGGGCTTGGAGGAGTGTGGTACATGCCTGGTGCTCTGCCTGGAGGCATCTAGCTAGTAGGGTCCTGCAGAGGCCTAGCTTGCATCCTGCCCTGTTTCACATCTTTTGAATGACCTGGGGGATTGGAGAGAGTACTTTTTCATAACATCTGTAGAAGACATCCCAGTGAGGAGAGCAGGGCAGGGCTGGAGGGCAGGGCTGCCATCCCAAAGGATATATAAACCTCATGATATCCAGTAAAGATTCCACCTGCTCTTAAAGTGGATGTAGACCCTGAAATGTCCTAGGACAGGGACTGCCTAGGCAGGTAGCAGCTCTGCAGGAATGGGTCTGCTGGTCTTTGGGTTCCATTAGGCAAAAGAGGAGCCACCAGCAAAGATGGCCAACAACAGCCTGGGCCGTGTGAGCAGGAGCACAGCCAGGGCAAGTGATTCTCTCCCTCTGCTCAGCACTTGTGGCACCACATCCAGAATACTTGCCCAGGTTTTGGTTCCCCACAATGCCAGAGAGACATTGGCAAGCTGGAGGATCCGCAAATTTCAGTGGAGGGCCACAGAGATGGTCAAGGTTGGTCCTGTTAGGAGAGGCTGAGGGAGCTGGGCTTGTTCACCCTGGAGAATGGAGGGCTTTGTGGGGAGGATGGAAGAGACTTGCATTGCCTATGGTGAGGTTCCCAAGAAGACACTGTGGTGCAAGGCAGGAGCACAGAAGGCAATGAGCTGGAACACGAGAGGGTCAGGCTCAATATAGGGAGAAACTTTTGCAACATGAGGACAGCCAGACATGGGAAGCCATTTCCCAGAGCATGTGCGCTGCCTCCATCCCTGGAAGTTTCTCATGGATAAAACCATGAGCAACCTGGTGTGACCCTGCTTTGAGCAGGATGTTTTCTACAGATATCTAGCCAGGTCCCTTCCAGCCTGAATGACACTCTCATTCCTCACAGCTCTGTGTCCTCAACATGAGGGAAAGCCCTCAGGTTCCCTCTGACTGTGGGAATAATTCACATCAGGTACAAGGCAGCAGCACAGGCACCCCAAACAGTCCCAATGCCATCCCTGGCCTCATCTTTAATTTACTGCTTCCCTTCTTCCCCCTCTCAAATTCTTCACTGTTCTCATTCTCACACCTTCCAAAAAGGCCAGCCTGCCCTGGCTGGCTGGGGTGGAGTGCATTGTCTTCATAGCAGCCCCTAGGGTTCCATGTTTCGGATTTGTGAACAAAACTCTTTTAGCTATTGCTGAAGAGTGCTTAAACAACAGGAAGGCCTTCTCTGTCTCTCACACTGCCCTTCCCATGAGTGGGCTGGGGTTGGGCAAGAAGTTGGGAGGGGATGCAGCCAGGACAGCTGACCTCACATGACCAAAGGGATATTCCATTCCAGAGGGTATCACGCTCAGCAATAAAAGCCCAGAGAAAGGAACAGGAAGGGGGGACATTTGTGGTTATGACATTTGCCTTCCCAAGTCACTTTTACATGAGATGAAGGCCTGGAAGGTTTCCTGGAAATGGCTGAACATTTTCCTGCCAATGGCACAAATTCCTTTTTTGCTTTGCTTGTGAATGCAGCTTTCCTTCACTTATGAACCATTCTTAATTCCAACCCGAGAGCTTTTCTCACTTTTACCTTTCCATTTCTCTTCCCCAGGCTGCTGTTGGGGGAGTGAGCAAGTGACTGGGTGGCTGATTAGTTACTGGCTGGGGTCAACCCACCACACTTGTTAATCCTTTCCACATTGGCCATGCTTGTCTTCTTTTACATCCTCCTGTGGTGTTTCTGAGATGGTTGCTGTGCCACTTTCTACCTTGGGCAGCAACTGCATGAAACAGGTCACCCCTTACATATTACCTGTAGTGTCCTGCAATTGCTCACGGTGTTATCTTGTCAGAGTGTCGGGCATCTGCACACATAGCATGACATCGGAGCCACTGCCTTGCAGTGTTCCCAAAGAGAAGAGATTCAGCTGAAGCTGAGGGTCTCGACGTCAGGCACTCATGGGAGCAGAATTCCATCACTGGCAGCCAGGAATGTCACCTTTATTAATTTCTTCTCCTCCCAAGACCTGAGCAAGTGATGGGGAGAAAGGAAGAAAGGAGAGGGTTCCTCACTGCTTTTGCAGTCTGCACACAGAGCTGAATTTTGTCCTACTATCAAAGGTTTAATCCAGGTTAGTTTGGCTACCAAGCACGACTTCTTGAAAGTGTTCAGATACCATGTGCCTCTCTTTTTAAGGAATAGAGAGTCTAGAAAAGCATCATCCAACATAAACAGCTGTCCTACAGATATGTGTGGAGAAGAGGTGAATTTTACTCATGAAGATTATTAACTAAGGAGTTCAAACCCTCAAATTATCATAAGGGGACTGAGGCACCTACATGATGCTATGGATGTCATAGATCCACATGACACAGGATGAGTAAGACCACCTAAAGGAGGCATCTGGAGGGCTGGCTGGTGCTGTCAATGAAGAAAATTAAACAGTATTGGAGAGCAGTGAGGAAAGCCAATGTTCTGAATCAAGAGCTTGCTGGAAAGAGCCAAAAGAAACACTGGGTATGGCTGAAAGACACCTCATGCTCTGGGGTGTAATGTATGAATTTCGGACAGCTTCCCTGGTGGCTGATTCTCTGGACTTTGGTGGGGGCTGTGGCAGGGGCAGGAGGCAGGTTGGTGGCAGATTCTGTTTCTAGAATGACAAAGCTGTGGTTTTCTGGAGATGTCCCAATGCATGTGACATCACAAAAACCATCTGGCTTCATAGACTTGCTATTTAGAAGCCTTACCCATGTATGTAAGGAGGATGCCAAAGCCAAAGCTCCCATAGGCTTCAGAGTCGCAGGGATGAGCAGCAAAAGCAAAATGAGCTGACAGAGGCTTAGAGGGCCATGCAGAATGAGCCACACTCTGCCTGGAGGCCTGGAACAAGTGGGCACTGCAGAGGTTTGCATCTTGAATGCATGCCTCAGCCTAGCAGATGGGGATTCCCCCTGCTGGGGGTGGCTGTGCCAGTCCACCCACATGGGTCTCAATGGTGCAGACTCTACTTGAAGACATTCCTATAACCCAAATACGTCGGGATTAATGCAGAACTGCCTATTCAAAATCAGGCATTTGATTCACTTTGCTTCTTTGCTTTGACATCTTTTCACTTTGATGACACTCCTGAAATCTCTCTGATAAGCCTCATAAGAATTGATGACTAAAGGAAAATTATGTCCAGGCTTGGCTCCTTGTGGTGCTTTGTGTGGCAATGAGCCCTCTGGTGCCGAGTTCCTGAACTGCAGCTCCTGAAAGAATGAACAAACCTCCAGAGAAGTAAAAGCAGCACAGCTGAAGGATTCGGAGAGTGTTAGCAGGCCCTGCTGAAGGCCATCACTGAAGAGACCATGCAGGGAATGAGCAGACAAGGTTCCTGTCCCTGGGGGCTGGTGAAGCAGGGAGTCGGAGGCACTTGGGACAGGAGGACATTTCAATGTGGAGATCACCGTGAAAGCCCTTGATGTGCTTCGCCAAGCAGGATGGCCAAGCTCTGGCTCCCATTTCAGAGATCCTTTCCCTCTTGTGGTGCTCTGGGCTCTGCCTGGGGGCATTGTGACGTGGGACTGTGTGATGGCAGGTGCAGGCCAGTGGTAGGACACCTGCCAGGCTCTATGGAGGGTGGATGAGGAGAAGGCAACAAGGCGCTGGAGCTGTAAGGACCTGATGTCCTCTCGTGGGTCTCAGTGGAAGAGACAGAAGCCATAGCTGAGTGGACAAGGGTCCCAGTTCTGTTGGGGTGTCAAAGCCCCACCAAGGTCCTTGGCCATCCCCACCACAGCTACACTGACCTGTGCCTGTGCCTGCTTCCTTGCTACCAGCACCAAGCTCTGTGTTTCTGAGCATTTGCCAATGCCTCTGAGTTCCCCACAACCCATCCCGTTTCTTCCAAAGCCTTGCTAGTGCTCCTTTCTCACCCAAGAGTTCCAAGCCCCAGACATGCTAGAATCCTCTGTTTAGCTCCCCATCCCAGCACTCAACTGCCCATCCTCCTTCTGCTGCTGCTTCCAAATCAAGACTCAACCTATTTCACTTCAGCATGACAGCCCCCGACATGTCAAGTCTTCTTCCTGCCTTCAATGCCCTCACTGCTGCACCTGCACTGCTCTCCCCCTGCATGCCCATGTGTCTCACCCACCCTTCCTCTTCCCCTGCAGCGGTGGGACCTCACCCCAGGAGGGCTGTGCATCCTCCAGGCTCAGGGAGGTTTCCTGACACCCACCCAAGTGTGAGGAGTGAGGGAGGGGAGGAGAGCCAGGTCAGCTCATGGGACACGACTGAGCACAGACACCCCAAGCAGTGGGCGTTCCCCATCGGTCAGGCTGAGCCATGCACATGCGATGGAAATGTCTGTGTCACCCCTGATTTGCACAGGAGGGGCCTTCCTTCCTGCCATCTTCCCAGGACAATCTTCTTCTTCCTCCTCCACCATCAGACATCCACTGCTTTCCATTGCTGGATTCAGACAGGGTTTTAAGGATTCACTAAAGCCATCAGCCACCCCTCTCCTTTCTCACTGACATCCCCCGACCTCTCTCCCAGAGCTACACATTGCCAATCACTGCTGCTCAGGGCCACTCACTCTTCAGAAGAGGTGTTCAGCACTTTGGATCTCCTGGTGCTTTTTATAATCTTTCTCGCTGCCTCCAGAGCTAGTGGAGCTAGCTAGCTTTCTGGACCATGACAGGGCTTTTCACTATCTCTTAGGAAAAAGTTGTCCTTTTTTTTTTTTTTTTTTTAAAAAAAAAAAAAGAAGAAGTAGTGCTGCTTTATGGAAATCCCAGAAACACCTGATGGATAATTGATAGATCATCCGCAGAAGACTCACCAGGTTTGCATCTCAAGAAATGGGATGCCAGAGGCCAAGGGAAGGATGGCCTGCGCACTGTCATGGCATTTGGAAAACTGAAACTTGCTCTCTTCTCCCTGTCTCCTGGACACCTAAAGAGGACTCACACTTCTCTGCACTTCAAGTTCAGGTGTTCCTGGGAATCTCAGGAGGCATGGCATACCGATTCCTGGATTCAAGGAGCTGGTCAAATGCCTCTTGTCTCTTTCCGCAATGATGGCTTCAATGCCAGGCTCATTTGTAGACTCTGTACGTGGATGCTGACATTCCTTGAGCAACTGGCTCTGAAAGCATTAACACTGTAGGCTGTTATTTTTTGGACGGTATAAGGATAGTGGAAGAGAAGAACCTGGCTTTGGGCAAATGAGAAGGGAAGCAAAGGATGTGGTCAGGGCTGTTTGGGGACACCTGTGAAGCAGTCCTGAACCTGATGTGAATGACTTCTGGGGCCAGGGAGAACCTGAGAGCTCTCTCTCTAATTGGAAACCATGAAGGGGAAGGAAGGACAGCATCATTCAGGCTGGAAGGGACCTCGGGAGGTGTCTGGACCAACCTCCTGCTCAAAGCAGGCTCAGACAGCGTACTCAGGCCTTTATCCAAACACATCTTGGTCCCATTCCAGGACAGACCCAGTGCACGCTCCCTGGGAAACAGCTTCCAGCACCTGACTATCCTCATGCTGGGAAAGTTTCTCCCTCTCTCTAGCCTGACCCTCTCTTCTTTCAGCCCATTGCCTCTTGTCCTTGTGTCATGGACATGAGCCTGACTCCGTCTTCCTGGGAACCGTGCGATGCTGCTGCATTTTTTCCATAAGATCTTCTCTACTCCTGTCTGAACAAGCCCAGCTCTCTAAGCCTCTTCTTCAGTAGAGCAAGTTCTCCCACCCCACTGACCTTGGTGGCCCTCCACTGACCTGGCTCCACTATGTCGAGGTCTCTCTGGCATTGTGGGATGTCAAAACCCAGGAAAATATTCTGGCTATGGTGTGAAAAGTGCTGAGCAGACTGGCTGTGCTCTGGCTCCTACAGCCCAGGATGCTGTTGGCCTTCTTTCCTGATTGCTCCTCTTTTGCCTCATGGAACCCAAGGACCACCAAAGCCTTTCCACAGAGCTGCTGCCCACCTGGGCAGTCCCTGGACGATGTCATTGCATGGGCTTAGTCCACCTCAAGGCCACAACTATTGGCTATCCTGAGGTTCCTATTGGCCCATCACTCCAGCTTGTCTTTGTTTTTTGGGATGACCACCCTGCCCTCCAGTGCAGTGTCTGCTCTCCTCAATGTGATGCCTTCTACAAATGTTACGAAAAAGCACTCTCTCATCTCCTCCAGGTCATTAAAAACATGTTAAACAGGGCAGGTGGCAGGGCAGGACCCTACTAGCTAGATGCCTCCGGGCAGAGTACCACGCATTGACCACGTCCCTTTGAGCCTGACCATCCATCTGGTTATTTATGCATCTACTTATCCACTCAGGCAGACCAGAATATCCTAACGTGGGCACAAGAATATTGGAGGGGGGTGATGTTGAGAACTTCACTGACTTCCAGGTCAAAAGAGAACCACTGCTCTCCCTGTGTCCAGAAAAGCTGTGAGGATGGTGAGAGACAAGCTCCCCTGGGTAAAGCCAGTCTCCTTCTTGTTCAGAAACACAGAAATGGGATTTGAGTGATTATGATCTGGGACATAGCCTTTCACTCCTCTGCACAGCCTTTGGTCATTTTAGAAAGGTGCGTGCAATGTTTAGGTGCTGTGAGTCATCAGGGAGTAGGCACAGTCTCCCTGACCTTTGAAAGATGATGGAGAGTGGCCTCGCTGTGCCATTGGCCTGCTCACTCAGCTCCCTGCAATTCTGCCCCTCCTGTCCCACGCACTGGGAAGAATGGAGTTTGCTCTAGTGATCCCTGACTTGTTCCCCATCCACTGCTGCCTGGTCTCCTCCAGAGTCCTGCCCTGAGTCACAGAGGCCTGGGACACCTTGCTGGGGAAGACTGAGGCAAAGAGGACACAGAGAATCTCACCTCTATCTACACCTGCTCTTACTGAATTCAGCAGTGGCCACACAGCATCTTTGTTTCTTCTTTAACCGTTCCTGAAGCAGTAAACACTCCTTATGGTGCCCTTCAGTTGCCTTTCAAGTTTAGACTGAGTTTCGATCTGGACCCTTGCTGTGCTTGGAGGATGCTGTCCTTGAAGAGCAGCTGTCCTGAGCTCTGCCACCATGTCACAGCTCTGTCTGCTCAGGAACAGCTCCAGCTCCTCCTGCCTGTGCCCCTGGCTGAGGGCACTGCTGCACATTTGGGCTGAAGCACTGCAGCTGTGCAACCAGGCCAGCTCTGACTTGCTGTAAGGAACCCTGGTACCAAGGGTCCAAGACCCCATGTGTGCAAAGGCTTTTCTTCAGAGCAGAGACATGGTGTGGGCAAAAGGGAGCTGCATGTCTTTCTAGCCCCAGGTCTAAAGACCCAGCATGAAATGCCTGTTTCACTGAACTGAGGATAAGTCCCCAGCTGGAAGAAATTAGATCTTTCCTTGTCACCTTCCTGGGTGTCCTGCCTAATGATGGGCCAAAAAAGGGGATTCTCATGCCTAATTCCTTTCCTGATAGGGGAGATGATACTGCTGGAAGTGACTTTGATGGAAGTAAGTGTCTCTCCCCAGCTGAGGGAGGGAACATCAGTGTTGAGTTCAGCCTATTTCACAGCAGGTTCCCTGGAGCCCCAGGGACACCTGGAGGGAGACCAGAGGGGCAGAGAAAGTGGTGCCTTGGGCTGGGCCTCTGCTGCTGAGCTGGGCTGGGCTGCTGGGATGGAGGGAGCTGCTGGCAAGTGGGCAGCACTGCAGAGATACAGGAGCAGCTCCTCTGCAAAGGGCAGCAGGGCTGAGGGCACTGCCTGCAAGTGCTGAGAGGAGTGAGGCAGAGAGACTGTAAAGGCAGTGTGGAGTGGGAGGATGCTGAGAGCTCACTGCATGGGAGAGATCTTCACAGCCCTCTACATGGTAAGTCCCTGGTTGCAGGACAATGTAACTGGTGTTCCTGGAGGGATATACAAAAGCTGCTACATCCCACAGCCTATGGGATTTTCAGGAGGACATTCACAGTTTCTGTAATGCAGAGTAGGAGGACGTGCTGCAGAGGAGGACTTCCCTGCTGCACGTTCAGAAGGAAAAGGCAATACAGCTGCCACCTTCTGGGGTTTTGAAGATCGGTGTGCAGCTGTGTGTGCCCAGGGCTGTGCTTCAGAGCAGGGTCACTGCACCCCAGGGGGCTGTGCACCAGGGCAGGGACTCTGCTGCCTGCCTGGGTCAGCACTCAGACTACCCACGGAGCTCCCTACAGAGGTGCGGGGACAAGCTGTTTGTGGGAGCAGGGCAGGATCCTTCTGCTGCCCAGAGTGTGCAGCATGGGTCAGGACTGCTCAGACTTCTACATCACCTGGAGGACATTTGCAGAGGGTCATTTTAAAGATGGATGTCAAGGTAGGGGATTGCCTGAAAGGGAAGAAATCTGTGTGTTGAGTTTTTCTCCTGTTGGTTGACTGGTTGGGCAGTGGGAGATGGGAATTTATTTCTCTGCTCTAGAGAACGCAATGAGACCCCAGTTCTCATCAGAACTTGTCTGAGTTGCTCCTTAGCCCCTGCACACCCAGAGATGCCCCTGGGCAGTGCCCTGCTGCCAGGAGGTGCCTGCAGGGCAGAGCTGAACACACAGCCGGTGGGATGGGCTCTGTGAGCATGGAGAGGGAGGAGCCGAGGAGCCCTGGGGACAGAGAAAGAGGTTGTGGCCAAGAAGAGCTCCAGGCAGCAGACACATGGGCAGGAAGGAAGGGAGACAGATGTGGGGGGTGAGGATTCAAGTGCAGCTCAGGCACCAACGCTGCGTGTGCTGTCATGCACATATGGCCATGGAGGAAAAGCACCCAGCTCGCACCCTGTTCACCTGTGGGGCTCTGGGTACTGCAGTGTGTGCGGCTGGCACTGATCTCACCCTCCCTTCAGGACGTAACAAATTCAGGAGAGCTGACTCTGTCCTTGGGAGGTCCTGCTGGGCTGCAGGCTGCCCTCCCGTAGGGCACAGCTTTCCCAGGGCATCTCTCTGTTATGCAGGAACCCCATGGAGAAGACACCTCGGTGCTAAGGACATTGAGATGCTGCTGGGTGGCTGCATGTGGGCAGCTGTCATGAGCCCTCTGTGTCCCTGGTTGGGAGGACAGAGCTGAGATCCTCCTCAGGTACGATGAGATGGGGTGAGGGGGTTGGAGATCTGCACTTGGAAACTGGATTCCTCTGCTCCCAGCACTGGCCTCTTTCTTTTGGGGGGAACACCCGAGTGCGATAGTCCTCCAGCTGGAAGAGCTGCCAGCAGAGGGCAGCTGAGAGCAGGGCTGATGCACAGAGCGGCTGTCCTCACTCTGCACTAAGGGACAGTCCCTGTGCCCAAGCTCAGCACCCACAAGGTTTCCCTTGCAGTGCAGCAGAAATGCCAGGCATTGCTGCATTCCAACCACTGCTCAGCTGTGCTGGGGCAACTAGAGCAGAAGGCACAACCCAAACTGCCCACAGCTCTGCTCTGCAGTCAGGTGAATTGGGAGAGGCAATGCTGAAAAGCTCTTTGACATCACGACTGGATTTAATCTGAGATCACCCCGACTTCCTGTTTACCTACTGGTGTAGGGCAGGACTGAGTCCTGCAGAGCCCCCAGCAGAGCCTGCTGCTCCCTGGGGCACCCTTAGCCAGCACCAACCAGAGCTCAACAAAGGTCTTCCCGAAAAGTGAAAGGCTCTTTTGGGGCTTCCTATAAGAAAGCCAGTAGATTTTTCTCAAAGCATTCTGCCCTAACGTCTCCCTTCCTTTACCTCCTTGAACAGATCCCCATGTGCAGAGGCAGCAGATGTCCAAAAACAGCTCCATCACCCAGTTCCTCCTCCTGGCATTCGCAGACACAAGGGAGCTGCAGCTCTTGCACTTCTGGCTCTTCCTGGGCATCTACCTGGCTGCCCTCTTGGGCAACGGCCTCATCATCACCACCGTAGCCTGCGACCACCACCTCCACACCCCCATGTACTTCTTCCTCCTCAACCTCTCTGTTCTTGACCTGGGGTCCATTACCATCAGTGTCCCCAAAGCCATGGCCAATTCCCTCTGGGACACCAGGGCCATTCCATATTGTGGTTGGACTGCACAAGTCTTTCTGTTTCTCTGTTTTATTGCAGCTGAGTTATATCTTCTCACCATCATGGCCTATGACCGCTATGTTGCCATCTGCAAGCCCCTGCACTATGGGACCCTCCTGGGCAGCAGAGCTTCTGTCCACATGACAGCAGCTGCCTGGGGCACTGGGTTCCTCTATGCTCTCCTGCACACGGCCAATACGTTTTCCATACCCCTCTGCCACGGTAATGTTGTGGACCAGTTCTTCTGTGAAATCCCCCAGATCCTCAAGCTCTCCTGCTCACAGTCCTACCTCAGGGAACTTGGGCTTATTGTGGTTAGTGTCTTTGTGGACTTCGGGTGTTTTGTTTTCATTCTTTTCTCCTACATGCAGATCTTCAGGGCTGTGCTGAGGATCCCCTCACAGCAGGGACGCCACAAAGCCCTTTCCACGTGCCTCCCTCACCTGGCCGGGGTCTCCCTGTTTGTCAGCACTGGCATGTTTGCCTACCTGAAGCCCCCTTCCATCTCCTCCCCATCCCTGGATCTGGTGGTGGCAGTTCTGTACTCGGTGGTGCCTCCAGCTGTGAACCCCCTCATCTACAGCATGAGGAACACAGACATCAAGGAGGCCCTGAGGAAACTGTTTGAACACAGACTACTGCAGCATCAGTAAGGTGTCCATCATCCTCGGGAAAAGCTCGCATGCTCTTTTGATCATATGTGTCTTGGTTTTCTCTTTGTTTATTTTACGTCATATATTTCTTCCACTTAAATAATATTATTACCGCCTTGCCAGTGTTTTCTGTCGTAGAAGACATCACACAGATATGGAGCCAGGCTCCCTGTTTAGGTAGACACAATAAAGAATCCAGCAGAAAATTCTTTGACTCTGCTCCCATCTTGTACAACTCCTCTGGAGCTGGGGGTGCAGCCCCAGCATACAGGAGGGGTCAAGGAGCCATGAGCCCAGCTGCCACAGGGAGGAGCAGGCACTCATGGACCTCAGGGATGCCCCTCACTGCCTCAGTGGGCAGATCCTTTCTGCCACCTTCACGCTGGGGCTGCTGCTTCCCTGGAGCCATGGCTGTGGACAACAGCAGGACCTGGTCTCTTCAGAGCACCACTGCCAGCTCAGGGGCCTGTGGAGAGCACGGGGTGGGAACCAAGACAAGCTGGCCAGGGGAAAGGAGTGGCCAGGGAAAAGAGCAAGGGAGCATTTCTGTGTCTGCAGGGGGGAATCCATGAGAAAGAGAAACCTCTTTCTGCAGGCATCCACTTGGGGCATGCTGCTCTGTGCCCTGACCAGGACTCTTCTGCTGGCGTGGGGTGGGGGACTGGCAATGATGGGGCATGGTCAGTCTGTGGCATCTCCTGGAACAGAGACCATGCTTCCTGCAGTTTCCCTAACCTCCATTTCCTCATGCCAGGGTGAGCCTCCAGCCCTGGGCCTGATGGGGAGGCTGACCCTTCTCTGCTCCCTTCAGAGGGGCTGGGGCTGTGGGCTGCGGCGGGCACTGCCGTGGGGCCAGCCCAGGCTGGGCTGCTCTGTGGGGCTGGGCTGGGGAGAGGGCAGGGGAGATAGGAAGAGCCAGGAAAGGTCTGGTCTGGTCTGGAAAGTGCCCAGGACAGGACAACACCCATGTTAGCTGAGCTGTGGGACCAGTTCATGGAGAACTGTCTCCCATGGGAGGGACCCCACGCTGGAGCAAGGGAAGAGTGTGAGGAGTCCTCCCCCTGAGGACGAAGGAGCAGCAGAGACAACGTGTGATGAACTGACCACAACCCCCATTCCCTGTCCCCCTCACCGCTTGCAGGGGAGGAGGTAGAGAAAATCGGGAGGGAAACTGAGCCCAGGAAGAAGGAAAGGGTGGGGGGAAGGTGTTTTAAGACTGTTCTTACTTCTCATTATCTTACTCTGACTTTTGATTGCCAATAAATGAAATTAATTTCCTCAAGTTGAGTCTGTTTTGCCCATGACAGGAATTGATGGTGATCTCCCCGTCCTTATCTCGACCCACGAGCCTTTTGTCATATTTTTCCCCCCCTGTCCAGCTGAGGAGGGGGAGTGATAACGTGGCTTGGTGGGCACCTGGCATCCAACCAGCATCACCCCACCACAGAAGTAGAACATTTCCTTCCCTTTAAATTGGTTCCTTAATTTCTTTGTTGCTTCATTTTATTTTTTGACATTTTCTGAATTGTTCTGTCGTAATCAGGCCTGTAACATTAAAAACAGTATGGTTGTGTCTCACATGGAGTTCAGTGCCCTAAAACACTCCCTGCCCAGCACTGGCCTTGCCACTGCTCGCCCTTTCACACAGCCGGTCACGCTCTGAGGGGCTGAGCTCTCTCAACTGTTCCAGAGAAGAAGGGTGACCGCCTTCAGGGAAACGCTCTGTTTCTGCATGGCCAACATCTTTGTGTTACCAGCACTTCTGGAAGGAGTCCCTAAATCAGCAAGACACACTCCCTTCACATTCCCTCCGCGGTGCACGAATTGTCACTGTATTTTACGTGCAGAAAGGGGCAAGATTGTCCTGACCCAGCGCCAAACACCTCAACACAGATGTCTACCTCTAATCAAGTTGTCTAGGCTTCCCTTTGCAGTAAATGGAGAGACAGAAGATGTCTCAACCGAGATGCCTGGAGGTTTCCAGGTGACCAACTAATGCTCCAGAAGGGAGCCCTGGGTCACATTTCCAAGCACCTCATGGGTACATCTGTAACCCCAGGGCAGCTCAGACAGCAACAGCCTCTGCATGTGGGCAAATGAATCCAGACCTGAACGTAGGTCTTAGTCTTGAGTTGAAACCTACTTAAAACTTATTCTAGGCAACAACTCAAAACAGTCTTCATTTGCAGAATGTCAGGTATTTTGGCTGAGTGCTAATACTGTTTTCCTCTTTTTATTTTTGTATTTGGGAGGACCACATGAGCACAGCACATTACTTCCCCTCTGCCAACATATTTATATGCAGCTGTTCATCGAAATACATTTCCTACCAGTGCTCTCAGTGGAGAAAATTTATTCTGAAAAACTACTCTATCTATAGTGACCTATTTCCCAGCTCTTCTTCAGCATCTCTGCCCTTTCTCCTTCCTCTACGTAGTTTATCTTCACAGAGAACTCCAGGTAAAGATTTATTAAGTAATTCAATGTGGGAGATATTTCTGGGCACCATCCAGTTCCCCTCCCTGCCCCCGACTCAATGGAGGGCTCCCCCCAGTTATGTGTCATCCACAAACCTGTCGAGGGTGAACTCTGTCCCATTGTCCAGGCCACCACTAAAGATGTCAGACAGCATTGGCCCCAGCACTTCTCCAGGAGGGACGCCTCTAGAAACTGGCCATCGGTTGGACTTTCTAACAAGGATCCTTATGTTCCCCCCAGCTGCCATGACATTTCAAAGCCAAAGGGCAGCAGCCTTGCAATGACAGTAGCCATTTCCCTCAGCCCCCTTGGGTGCATCCCCTCTGCTCCCAGGCACTTGCCTGTGTCCAGCTGGCACTAGTGCTCCCCAGCTGCAGCTTGCTCTCACATGGCTGAAGCTTTGCTACCGCAGAGGCTGCTGGAGGACTCAAGGACCACGGAGACTTGGGGGCAGACCTTACCAGGCAAGGGGTGGGGAAATGAGGCAATGAGATCCTCGGCCTCTTCCATGCCTGTGCAAGGCCTTTTTGGACATCACTGGAGGTCACAGTAATTGAATCTTGCTGGGATTTATCTGTCCCTCACTGTCAGGTAGGTATCTCGGGCCAAATTAGGCTCAGATCCACACTTGGGACTTCATCTTGGAGGGGTTTCACTTGGGAAGAAGAGCCCAGGAGTGAGGAGCTCAGCCTCATGGTGAAAAACATTTTCCTTATCTCCAGGCCGAATGCCCAGTGGTATTTTCCTCCCAATATGCACCATCACTAAGAGCCTGGCTCTGTATTCTCCATGACCTCCTCATAGGCACCAGCAGGCTGGGCTGAGGTCCCCCTCAGTCTTCCCTTCTCAAGGCTGGACAAGCCCAGCTCCCTCAGAGTCTCCTCACCAGCAAAGTGCTCCAGTCCCTGGCTGTCCTGAGGGGCCTTGGCTAAACCCAATCCAGCTTGCCAATATCTTTCCTGAACTAAGGATCTGAAATCTGGATGGAATATTCCAGAGAATTCCTTCCCTCCGTCTCCTGGCCATGCTCCTGGTTGTACAGCCCAGGATGCTGGTGGCCTGCCTTGCTGCCAGGGCACACGGCTGCCTCCTGCCCAGCTCGCTGACCACCAAGACCAGTCCCATTCCCTAACACATTGCCCCATGCCCTCCTCCCCTCAGCCCATGGAGAACACCAGCACAGCAGCACGGCCTTGTGGGAGGCAACTTCTTCAGCCTGTTCCTGACCTCAGCTTTGGAAGAAGAGCCCAACCTCCAGACACCGGCACTGAGGAAATCTCCTTTTATTACAGAGATGTGACATGGGAGGCCAGCTGCACCATCGGGCCAGGCACATGTGCAAAGACCTTTGGGTCAGACAGACTGGGTTCATGCCTCTGGAGAAGCAAACTGCATGTAGACATTCCTGGAGAAACACAGTTATCAAAGATTAAATGCCCAAAGCACAGGAGGTTCCCCAGATGCATTGGAAATCACTTGTGAAGAGACACGGGCAGCTTACTGCTGCTGAAAGACTGCTGATTGAATGAGCTTCTTCAGTGCCTCTTTGAGCTCCTGGTTCCTCACGCTGTAGATGAGGGGATTCATTGCTGGAGGTACCACAGAATACAAAACAGCAGCACCAGATCCAAGGATGGGGAGGAGATGGAGGGGGGCTTCAAGTAGGCAAACGTGAGAAGGCTGAGAAAGAGGGAGACCACGGCCAGGTGAGGGAGGCACGTGGAAAAGGCTTTGTGTCATCCCTGCTCAGAGGGGATCCTCAGCACGGCCCTGAAGATCTGCACATAGGACACCACAATGAAAACAAAACACCCAAGTGCTAAACAGACAATGACCACAAGAAGCCCAGCTTCCCTGAGGTACGCATTGGAGCAGGAGAGCTTGAGGATGTGGGGGATTTCACAGAAGAACTGGTCCACAGCATTGCCTTGGCAGAGGGGGAGTGAAAATGTATTGGCAGAGTGCAGGAGAGAATTGAGAAAAGCACTGCCCCAGGCAGCTGCTGCCATGTGGACAGAAGCTCTGCTGCCCAGGAGGGTCCCATAGTGCAGGGGTTTGCAGATAGCAACATAGCGATCATAGGACATGACGGTGAGAAGAGAATACTCTGCTCCTACCAAGAAGGCAAACAGAAAGAGCTGAACAGCACATCCCATGTAGGAGATGGCCCTGGTGTCCCAGAGGGAATAGGCCATGGCTTTGGGGACAGTGGTGGAGATGGAGCCCAGGTCAAGGATGGAGAGGTTGAAGAGGAAGAAGTACATGGGGGTGTGGAGGTTGTGCTTGCAGCTTATGGTGGTGATGATGAGGCCGTTGCCCAGGAGGGCAGCCAGGTAGATGCCCAGGAAGAGGCAGAAGTGCAAGAGCTGCAGCTCCCGCCTGTCTCTGAATGCCAGGAGAAGGAAGTGGGTGGTGGAGCTGCTGTTGGACATCTGCTGCCTCTGTGCACAGGGTCCTATTCATTGACTCTTCCTTCTTCCCAGGAAGAGTCAATGAAGCGTTAGGAGAGACTTCTCTGAGCAAAATCTAAGCCTTTCTCCTACACCTTCACCCTGTACATTACGCCCCCCAACCCTGCCTATTCCTTTTCCAGGAGACCTTCCTTCAACTCAGTGGCTGCAGCCCTGGCTGAGCATAGTGTGGGGAGCAGGGGCTCTGCCCGCTGGCTGCTGAGGACTCAGCCCTGCTCTGCAGCAGTGGGTTCATGGGAACGGTGGGGCAGGGGCCAGTCCTGGTGTTCAACTTTCTCATATGAAACTGCTCCTAGTGCAGAAGGGCCTGTCAGCATCTGCACTGCCAGTGCTAAGGAATGGGGATAGCAGAAGGCAGATTGAAATGTTTGGGGTTTTTAAAGCTCCCCCCATCTCACCTGGGGAGTGTTCTTGGATGTCAGAAGACCTCAGCATTTCTGCTGCACTCAGGGAGAGCAGAGCAAGTCCTGCGAGGCAAACAGAGTGCCTGGGGCTTAGTGGAGACTGAGGGGAGCTGGCCTGTCCCTCCAACTTGTTGCCTACAAGCTGCTATGGGTTTGTTCTCCATGAGATGGAGGGTGATCCCACTGTTTTGCTACCCTGAAAAACAACCAGACAGTGCTGAGAACAGAAGTATCCACTACAGACCACTAAATGTCTCACGCTTTCTCAATGTCTCAGCACCCCACTTCTAGCCCAAGAGACACAGGGCTCATTTCACAAACCCAAAAGAACGTTCTCTGTCATAGCATCTCTGCACTTCTCCATGGCGATTTCAGATAACACAAAGTTGTTAAGGGCAGGTTTGCATCCTGGAGGGACGTTTGGAAGAAAACCTCAGGGAGATAGCCAAGTGTCCTAATGATGGCATCTGATTCAGGGAAAACCAGCTTATTCTCCAGCCCCACAGACTGCATTACCCACAGCCACAAAGGTTAGAGGAAAGCTGGGACACGTGTTCCCAGGGACACACCTGCATGAAAGGACCCACAGGATCAGTGTGCGACTCTGCAGCTGAAACTCCCATGGCCGGAGAGCCTGGCAGCAAGAAGGAAATAACAATAGCAGTAACACAGACCAGTGGAGGAACAAGGCAAAACACAGTGAGGGTGTGGCTGAGAGAGGCCAGGGCAGAGGCACTGGGGCACTCAGACAGCGTTGCCCTTCCCCAGCTGTGCACGCCACCTCCCAGATACCACCATTGCTGGGCAGCTGCTCTCAGCCCCTGTGCTCTGCAGAGGGAACTGGGCCCGTGGCTGCAGAGCTGCACCACGGCTCTGCTGGAGCTCTGGCTGCAGGGGAGGTGGTTCATGCCTTGGAGCCCCCAGCCCTGAGGGCAGAGGCTTTGGTGGGTGGGAGAGGAGGCAAGGGGGCTTGCTCAGAGAAAGGCGTCTGCATTGGAGGGGATCACATAGAGGTTTCTGAATTCTCCCTCCCACAACATTTCTGGGTTTAATTTCCTCTCATTCCCAGAGCATATCCCTGCTGCCTGGAGATTTTCCTGCTGGGAGGTGTTTCCCTGCCCCATGGCTTTTCCCTGTCAGCAATCACAGACCCCATCCCAACCTCTGTGCACTCGACTTGGCCCTCCAGAAACCTGCCTGTTTGCAGGGCACTGGCTGGGTGCATGTTCCTGTTTGCAGGTGGAAAAGGGCAGGTCAGAAGAACCCTGATGGGTCCAGCAGAGGTGATGTTGGTGCTGTCCTTTGGCAGAGGAGTGGCTGAGGGCACTTTAGGAGGCTCCTATCAGGAGTTACTTATCACTCGCTCAGGAGTCTCCCTGACTTCTTTAACGTCAATAGATCCTTTTCCATTTGTCCCTTTTCCACTACCCCCCCACTCCATGTAGGAAACTGAAAACACAAATTCAGGAAATCTTCATTGTCTTTATGGCAATCCCTGCCAGGACCTTCTCCTTGAAACATCCCTGAGGAAATATTCTGGGGGGGAACTGGAGCTGTGAGCAGCCCTGACCCACGCAGCACTCTCTCAACAGCAGAAGGACCCTTCCCTGCCAGAGGTCCCTTCTTCCACCCACAGATTCTCCCCACAGCGCTGCTGGGAGTTCCCCAGGCAGGCTGAGCACTGACCCTGGCACACAGACCGCTGGGGCACAGGGACCCTGCTCTGAAGGACAGCCCTGGGCATCTCTGTCTGTGCACCCAGCTTAACATCCTTGCAGTCATCTCCAGAGGAAGGCAGCCATCATGCCCTGTCCCTCTGATGGTGCAGCAGGGAAAACCTGCTCTGGAACATCTCTTCCTCCTCTACACTAGAGAAGCTGTGAGAATCAACCTTAAAGATCCCACAGGCTGTGGGATGTAGCAGCTTTTGGAGATCCCTCCAGCAACTGCAGCTTCACTGCCCTGCTTCCAGGGACTTACCCTGTCAAGGGCTGTGAAGATTTTTCCCACAATGAGCTCTCAGCGTCCTCCCACTCCGGGCTGCCTTTAACCTCTCTCTGCCTCGCTCCTCTCCCCTCGCTGCCTGCAGGCAGTGTCCTCAGCCCTGCTGCCCTTTGCAGAGGAGCTGCTCCTGGGCAGAGCTGTCTCTCTGCAGTGCTGCCCACTTGCCAGCAGCTCCCTCCATGCCAGGAGCCCAGGCCAGCTCGGCAGCAGAGGCCCAGCCCAAGGCAGCACTTTCTCTGCCCCTCTGGGCTCCCTCCAGGTGTCCCTGGGGCTCTAAGGGCTGACAGCGACTGAGAGGCAGCAGGGTCTCTCCTGGGGAGCGGGGGCTGACACAGACTGATGTCATCACTGTCCATCTCTGAATGCTGGAGAGATGGATTTTAGAAGTGGCATTTTCCCTAACATGGCGTGGTGGTCTACGAGAGGTGGAAATGTTCCCGTCCCTTTACCCCTCTCCCCATCACATTGCCAGGCAGGACACCTCGGCAGTGGCAGGCAGAGATCATTTCCCCCCAGCACAGGGCAGGGATTCAGGGGAGCCCATAAGGTGTCTCCTCTCTGGTGAGGAGGCCAGAGACTGCAGTGGGGTTCGGCTCTCCCCCATGCACCCCACAGACCCACAGCTGCTGGGATTCCTCTTGCTTCAGCTCAGGGTGCACAAAACAGGTGCCTGCAGACCAGCCCCTGCCCTGAGCACCCACTGGGATGTGTGGGCATGGGGGGTGGCAGTCAGCTGCTCTCACACAAACTCCTGGTGGCATTTGAGGTGCCAGGGGTGGTCCAAGACTTGTGCATGTGTCTGCAAGCTGTGATGGAGCATACCTGGGACACCCACACCTGCCTGAGCATCAGCTGTGGGGCTGGTGGGGAGGGTGCCTTGGCCACCTCACATTACACTCAATCTTTAGGGCATCTGAACGCCTGTCAGACTCACATTTCCATGGCAGCTGCTGGACTTTCAGCTGACCAAGAGGAGGAGTGCACGAGAAGGAGGGTCAGATTTGTCTCGCAGCACCATCCACTGCACTCCCTAGAGCTCAGCTCACTGCAAAGTTCAGGCACGTGCACATCCCTGCAGTGAAGGCACCTACCTTGGTTCAAGGCTCTGTTTTAAATGGCATCAGAAAGGCCTCTAGTGCCATGCCAGGGGAGGCTGGGGTGCCCAGTGAAACTGCCCGTGGCTGGCAAACGTGGCACAGGACCTCCAGGAAAGCCATGTCCCACTGGAGTGGGGTCTGGGCAGACATAGCAGCGCCTCCCAAAGGAGTCCGGTGCCTTTGTGCCAGCACCTGAATGCCAGCACCCGAATGCCAGCACCCCGGCAAGGAGGCAAGGTCCATCTTGTCTACACCCACATGTGCTGCAAGATTGGGAGGCACATCACACCAGGGTCTCCACTCATGTCCCTGGACTCTCAACCCCTGACAGTTCTCTTCTCCCCTCTCCTCCACCCGCCTACCTGATGATATGAAGAAACCCCATGCCACTGATGTCCACAGGCTTACCTCACCTAGGGACTTTCTCAGGGGTACCTTGTGTTCCTGGAGACTGGCACAAGGTGCTGCTGAGTCACCTCAGGCAGCAAACTTCTCTCTTGCAAGGCCATCATGGCCCAGGCCTGCCTTTCTCTGCCTCGGGGACTGCAGGGTTTGTTGTCTTCATGAGCACCTCATTTCATCATTACATTGCCACCTGCCATCCTTCCCAGCACATCTTTGCTCTGAAGCAAAGCCTTTGCATACGTGGGGTCCTGGGTGCTTGGTTCCAGTTTTCTCCATGAGAAGCCTTTGCTGAGCTGCTGCAACCAGAGTGTGCACCAATGCCCTCAGCCTGGGACACAGGCAGGAGCATCTGGAGCCCCTTATTCCATCACGGAGCTTCTGAGGGGGCCACTGCGGTGATGTGGTGGGACAGGTTGCACAGTGTTGGGTACTGTCATGGCTAGATACAGGCTCTTTAGGGGACGCTGGGGGTGGTTGGGGAAGGTGGGAGAATGAGACTGGGGCATGCCCTCTATGAAGGATGGGGCAAATCAAATGTATGGTGGGGCAGAAGACATGTTGCACGAATGCGGGTGAGGAACAGAGGAGAAACCAGTAAAGGTGACATGAATGTGAGAGATAGAACCATCAGTCAGGGTGAGAAAGTGGACAAAGTCTTCTGTAGGCAGCCCGAGGAAGTCCACAGATCAGCGACCCTTGCACTCACTGGATGGGCAAAGCGCTTGGGTGCAAACAGTCCCATTGGGTCCTGGAGAATCTCAGGGTTAACTTCTTTTCCCAGCTTCCAAGCTGGCCAAGAGGGTGAGTCAGGGCTGGGCAGGGATGTTGAAGTGTCAGCCTTGGCTGTGGTGACTGTGGAGACCAGCAGAGCTCAGGTTTGGGATCTCAGAGAAGCAGACATTGCATCTGCTTGAGCAGACATCACTCCAACAGGTCCATGTCTGTCTTCTTTTGGGAACTCTAGTCCAGAATGCAGTACTCGAGGCGGGGCCTCACGAGAGTGGAGTAGAGGGGCAGAATCACCTCCCTCGACCTGCTGGTCATGCTTCTTTTGATGCAGCCCAGGATACGGTTGGCCGCCTGGGCTGCAAGAGTACATTGCCCGGTCATGTTGAGTTTCTGATTAACCAACACCTGCAAGTCCTTCTCCTCAGGGCTGCCCTCAATCCATTCTCTGCACAGCCTGTATTTGTGCTTGGGATTGCCCCGACCCACGTACAGGACCTTGCACTTGGCCTTGTTGAACTTCATGAGGTTTGCATGGGCCCAACTCTCCAGCCTGTCAAAGTACCTCTGGGTGGCATCTCTTACCACCAGCATGTCGACTGGACCCCACAGCTTGGTGTCGTCGGCAAACTTGCTGAGGGTGCACCCAATCCCACTGTCCAAGTCACTGACAAAGATGTTAAACAGCGCCAGTCCCAAGACTGACCCCTGAGGAACACCACTCGTCACTGGTCCTGGGCTGTCTCTGCAAGCCTTGGCATCTCATGGAGCTCTGTGGGCCTGCGTTTAAACATCAGATTGAGTAGACACCCGGATCTCTGTAAGGCAATGTGGGGATGAACATGAGGCAACTGCCAGTAGAGTGAGTGGAGACCTAGTGAATACAGCTGATGGAGAAGAGAAAGAGAGAGCCTGAGCTCTCCCTGTGGCACACGGCTCCAGTGGTTCAGATGAATAACTCTCAAGGCTGCCCTGAACATAATGAGTGGGGGCAGGTTCAGGTGCCCTCATTGGGGCATCAGTTGTCATTTCAGTTGGCCAAAGAAAATGCCCAGCAGCCTCTAAGAGGATTTCCCCAGATGTTGGCCTGTCTCTACAAGCGGCTCCATTAGAGCTTGCAGTTGCCTGCACAGATCTTTGACCACCCCTGACACCTTCAATGTCACCAGGGGTTGTGTCTGAACAGCCCAGTCCTGCCCACCATCCCCACTAACAGGCATGGGAACTGAGGCAAGGAGCTCCCATGCGGGTGCCTATTCTGTGCCCACCTGCACACCTGATGCAAGAGGAATCCCACCTCCTGTTGGTTTGTGTTGTGCATGGGAGGGAGCTAAGTCCCCTTCTAGCCCCAGGACTGCAAACCCACAAATGAGATTCATCTATTGACTCATCTGCATCCCTTCCCTCAGCAGGGGTAACGCAGATCTCTCCTTGTCACTGTCTGCTTGTCCTCTCTCATGATGGGACGAGGTGAGCTGATTCTCCTGTCCAAGTCTTTTCCTACTAGGAGAAATGACAGTGCTGGGAATAATTGTGTCTCCCCAGCTGAGGGAGGGAAAAGAAGTGTTTTCCTTCAGCCTGTTTCCCAGCAGGTTCCCCTGGAGCCCCAGGGACACCTGGAGGGAGCCCAGAGGGGCAGAGAAAGTGGTGCCTTGGGCTGGGCCTCTGCTGCTGAGCTGGAGGGAGCTGCTGGCAAGTGGGCAGCACTGCAGAGAGAAAGCTCTGCCCAGGAGCAGCTCCTCTGCAAAGGGCAGCAGGGCTGAGGGCACTGCCTGCAAGTGCTGAGAGGAGAGGGGCGAGGCAGAGAGACTGTAAAGGCAGTGTGGAGTGGGAGGATGCTGAGAGCTCACTGCATGGGAGAGATCTTCACAGCCCTCTACATGATAAGTCCCTGGTTACAGGACAATGTAACTGGTGTTCCTGGAGGTATATCCAAAGGCTGCTACATCCCACAGCCTGTGGGATCTTTCCGGAGGATTCTCACAGTTTCTCTAAGGTAGTGGAGGAGGACATGCTGCAGAGGAGGACTTCCCTGGTGCACCGTCAGAAAGAAAAGGCAATACAGCTGCCACATTCTGGGGTTTTGAAGATTGTTGTGCACCTGTGGGTGCCCAGGGCTGTGCTTCAGAGCAGGGTCTCTCACCCCAGCGGGCTGTGCGCCAGGGCAGGGACTCTGCCATCTGACCAGGTCAGCCCTCAGCCTGCCCAGGGAGTGCCCTTCAAAGCTGTGGGGAGAACCTGTGGGTGGAAGGAGGGCAGGATCCCTGTGCTGTCCAGAGGGTGCAGCGAGGGTCAGGGCTGCTCAGACTTCTACATCACCCAGAGGACATTTGCAGAGGGTCATTTTAAAGCTGGATGTCAAGGTACGGGGTTACCTGAAAAGGAAGAAGGCTTTGCTTTGATGTTTTCCACTCTTGGTTGGCTGGGTGGGCAGTGGGAGATGGGAATTTATTTCTCTGCTTTGGAGTAGGCAATGAGACCCCAGTTCTCGCTAGGACTTGTCCGAGCTGCTCCTTAGCCCCTGCACACCCAGAGATGCCCCTGGGCAGTGCCCTGCTGCCAGGAGGTGCCTGCAGAGCAGAGCTGAGAACACAACAGGTCGGATGGGCTCTGTGAGCATGGAGAGGGAGGAGATGTGGGGATTCAGGCATCTCCCTGACATCCCCTGTAGTGCAGGTTCTATACCTGGAGCAACCACCTGGTCTCCTCACTCACACAGCAGAGCCTCTGCCCTTAATGTCGTGTTGACTTGGCCATGAGTTGCCTTCCCAAGTAGCCTGACCACCAAAGAGGAGAAAAACTCAAGGGTCTGACTGTGTCTCCCTCTCCTACCTCCTTTGGCAGGGCTCCTTTGGTATATTCTCCTCCTCTCCCTACCGTCCTTGTCCTCACTGTTACACTCACTGGTGTGAGGGGTGAGGATTCAAGTGCAGCTCAGACACCAAGGCTGCATGTGCTGTCATGCACATATGGCCATGGAGGAAAAGCACCCAGCTCGCACCCTGTTCACCTGTGGGGCTCTGGGTACTGCAGTGTGTGCGGCTCGCAGGGATCTCACCCTCCCTTCAGGACGTAACAAATTCAGGAGAGCTGACTCTGTCCTTGGGAGGTCCTGCTGGGCTGCAGGCTGCCCTCCTGTAGGGCACAGCTCTCCCAGGGCACCTCTGTGTTTTGCAAGAGCCCCATGGAGAAGACACCTCGGTGCTAAGGCCATTGAAATGCTGCTGGGTGGCTGCATGTGGGCAGCTGTCATGAGCCCTCTGTGTCCCTGGTTGGGAGGGCAGAGCTGAGATCCTCCTCAGGTACGACGAGATGGGGTGAGGGGGTTGGAGATCTGCACTTGGAAACTGGATTCCTCTGCTCCCAGCACTGGAGTCTTTGGGGGAAGTCCAATGTGCAAAAATCCTGCAGCTGGAAGAGCTGCCAGCAGAGGGCAGCTGAGAGCAGGGCTGATGCACAGAGCGGCTGTCCTCACTCTGCACTAAGGGACAGTCCCTGTGCCCAAGCTCAGCACCCACAAGGTTTCCATTGCAGTGCAGCAGAAATGCCAGGCATTGCTGCATTCCAACCACTGCTCAGCTGTGCTGGGGCAACTAGAGCAGAAGGCACAACCCAAACTGCCCACAGCTCTGCTCTGCAGTCAGGTGAATTGAGAGTGACAATGCTGAAAAGCTCTTTGATATCAGGATTGGATTTAATCTGAGATCACCCCGAGATCCTATTTACCTATTGCTGTAGGGCAGGACTGAGTCCTGCAGAGCCTGCTGCTCCCTGGGGCACCCTCAGCCAGCACCAACCAGAGCTCACCAAAGCTCTTCCTGCTAAGAGAAAGGGAGGTTGGGGGCTTTCTCTAAGAATTTGAATAGATTTTCCTGAAAGCAGTCAGCCCTAACTTCTGACTTCTTCTACCTCCTTGAACAGATCCCCATGCCCAGAGGCACAAAATGTCCAACAGCAGCTCCATCACCCAGTTCCTCCTCCTGGCATTCGCAGACACAAGGGAGCTGCAGCTCTTGCACTTCTGGCTCTTCCTGGGCATCTACCTGGCTGCCCTCTTGGGCAACGGCCTCATCATCACTGCTGTAGCCTGTGACCACCGCCTCCACACACCCATGTACTTCTTCCTCCTCAACCTTTCTGTTCTTGACCTGGGCTCCATCTCTACAACTGTCCCCAAAGCCATGGCCAATTCCCTCTGGGACACCAGGGCCATCTCCTACATGGGATGTGCTGCCCAGCTCTTTTTGTTTGTCTTTTTGATGTCAGCAGAGTTTTATCTCCTCACCATCATGGCCTATGACCGCTATGTGGCCATCTGCAAACCCCTGCACTACGGGACCCTCCTGGGCAGCAGAGCTTGTGTCCACATGGCAGCAGCTGCCTGGGGCACTGGGTTCCTCTATGCTCTCTTGCACACTGTGAATACATTTTCACTACGAAACTGCCAAGGCAATGCTGTGGACCAGTTCTTCTGTGAAATCCCCCACATCCTCAAGCTCTCCTGCTCAGACGCCTACCTCAGGGAAGCGGGGCTTCTTGTGGTTTGCGTCTTTGTGGGCTTTGGGTGCTTTGTTTTCATTGTGCTGTCCTATGTGCAGATCTTCAGGGCTGTGCTGAGGATCCCCTCACAGCAGGGACGCCACAAAGCCTTTTCCACGTGCCTCCCTCACCTGGCCGGGGTCTCCCTCTTTCTCAGCAGTGCAGTGTTTGCCCACCTGAAGCCCCCCTCCATCTCCTCCCCATCCCTGGACCTGGTGGTGGCAGTGCTGTACTCAGTGGTGCCTCCAGCAGTGAACCCCCTCATCTACAGCATGAGGAACCAGCAGCTCAAGCATGCAGTGTGGAAGCTGATAACTGGCTGTTTTTCTGAAGCAATAAACTGCCCATCATCTTCTGCGTAGTAGTTATAACGTAACTCATTGCAGGACCAGCATGTCTTCTGTATTTTTTGTTGTTGGTGGTGGTTTTTTACTTGGGATAATGTTGTCATCTCCTTTCTAATTCTCTGTCTGCTTTTGTTTTCCGACCGAGTGGCTGTGTAAATGAGGAGCCGTGCTCCGTGTGTTTAAACAAAATAAATGGCCTTTCAGTGACATTCTTTTTTTCTGTGATCCTTCCTCCAAGGCCTTTTTGGAGCTGCAGGGACAGTTCCTGGGTGCACGGGTGGAGGCGATAAGAGTGCCAGCATGACAGCACTGCCAGGGAGCACCAGCGCTTGGTCTTCCAGGGCTGTTCTCTTTCCCCTTCCACACTCTGTTCCTGATCCCTTGTGTTGGTGTCAGCCCTGAGTGCTCTGGCAGCTTGGGCACAGTCGTGCTGTGTGGCTGTCCTGTGACCACAGGCAGGGACAGGCAATGGGCACTTCTGTGACAGAGCTGGCCTCCATAACAGCGTTTCCATAAAGAAGGGTGATCTCCTCAGGGCAGTGCCTGAAGGCTTAGGAGTTTTTCCAAAGTTTCTCTCAAGAACATGCCCAAGAAAGTGGCCCACAGATGAAAACACCAGTATACAGCTAAAGAATGTGAGTGTGCAGGGTTGGGGCACACAGAAGCATCCTCGCACAGCCAGGGCTCCTGTGATAGACCTGAAGGACCAGCAGAGCTGGGTCTGGCCTGTGCCTGTGTTCGCGGGACACCCCAGAGCAATCATCCTGGACTAGACCCTCACAGCCACCATTGCCAGCACTGGCCTCTCACCCCGGCCTGAAGAGGTTCTTTGTCCCTCCATGGAAGGACACCGAATGACTAGGTCAGAAGTCCATGTTTGCATTGTACAGAGGAGATGTAAGCATGCACATCATGCACGTTAACTGAGATGAACCTGAGTGAGCACAAATGCCATCAGCTCTTCCTTGGGGTTCCATGAAGGCCTGTGGGACAGACAGTGCCTCGAGGTCACTTCACGTTGGGAGTAGCATCCCATGGGAAACCACCTGAATGCAGCACTGGGGTGTGCTTCCTTGAGCCGAGGTCCCCATGTCCATTCCTCATGACAAGGGGCATCTCAGGTGAGTGCAGAGCGGGGCAATACACCACAAAGCTGAGGTGCCTCCCAGCCTCTGGAAGTGGCAGCAGGAGGCCAGAGAGACACTATGACTCCTGCAGTGCCCTGCCTCTGTGTGTAAGAGGGAAAGACTCTGTCTCTGACCACCCCTAGGTGCATAAGGATTCCACGAGGCCAGCTCAGATGTAGACGCCTGACAGAACCCTGCCATTCCTGTGTGTGACTCCAGGAACAAACCCCCCTGGCCCAGGGAGATTCATCTCAGCTGCCTGGGACAGGCTCCTTGCAAGGGCTCCTGTCTGCTAAGTCACCCTTGCCCGTGATTCTGGACTGTGCTCTCAAAAGTGCCAGAGCAATCAGAGAGGTTCTGAGGTCCCTGGAAAGGCAGACATCAATCCCATCTTCAGGAAGGACAGGAATGGGAACTGGGAGAATTACAGGCTGGTCAGCCTGCCTCTGTCCCTGGGAAGGGGATGGGACATGTCGTCCTGCAGCCATTTCCAGGCCCTTGAAGGACAAGAAAGGGATTGCTGAACCAAAAAGGGCAGGGGAAAGAAAGGCGTGTTGTGTACATGGAATTTTGCAAGGCCTTGGTCTCCTGTGGTGTCCTTACAGCCAGATTAGTGCTACCTGGGCTGAAGAAGTGGACATTCGGTGGGAAGTTGGCTGGACGAACAGGCCCAAATGTCACCAGTGGTACAAAGTCCTCTGGGCAGCCAGCTGCTGATGGCATCCCTCACTGACCAGCACTTAGGCCAACACTGTGCAACATCTTTATTATCTGCCTGTATGATGTGATGGAGCGCACTTTCAGCTCCTTTCTGGATGATGCAAAGCTGGGCGGAGGCCTTGAATAATCTCATCTGGTTCACCCTGCCTTGAGCAGGAGAGTGAGGCAAGATGATGTTCAGGGCTCTCTTCAGACACTATTTATTCTATGACTCAGTGAATCTTTCCTTTGGAGAGGTTTTTCAAGAAAGAATAGGGGGAGGTCTGTGATGATCGCCCTGGGGCACCTTGCTCGCGGTGTGCAGGGACTATGGCACAGACCAGGTCCTGCTCTGCTGGCCCTTCAGGTCTCTGCCAGGCCTGGCTGTGTGAGGACACTGCTGCGTGCCCCCACCCTCCACACTCACACAGCTGAGCTGTACGCTGGTGTTTTCGTTTCCTGGGAACTTTCCAGCCCAGCCACTCCCCAGCTCTCCCCACCTCCTCTGCCCTCTCCCCATCCCTTCCCATCCCAGGAGAGTAGCCCAGTCTGGGCTGGCCCCATGGCAATGCCAGCCACAGGCTGCTGCAGAGCTCTGGGCACTCACCCCACAGCCCCAGCCCCTCTGAAGGGCACAGCAGCTTTTACAGGGCAGAGAGGTGTCTCAGCCTCCCCAGCAGCCCCAGGCCTGGAGGCTGGCCATGACAGCAGGAAACAGAGGGCTGTGACAGTGTCTCTCCTGCCCTCATGCTCAGGAGATCCCCACCACCAGCAGCCTGCTTCCCCCCTGTGCCAGTGCTGCTCCCCAGGACAGCGCGAGGGTCCTGGCCCTGGGGCTCCTCTGGTAGCTCCTGCTGCCCCAGCAGCACAGCAGCCTGCCCCAGCTGGACACGCAGGAACGGGGTGCTCTTTTTATTTCTCCCCTCCACAGCCATGATGCCCTGCTCTTCTCCCTGGACACCCCTTCTCCCCAGAGACCCTTTCCCCAGGTGAGTGTGTCCATGCTGGCCTGGTCGGCCGTTCCTGCACCCCTGGCCACGCTCCCCACAGGGCTCTGAGCTGGCGGTGCTGCTCTGCAGAGCGAGGGGTCTGTGGTGCCCTGGGGCCATGGGGTGGCCCTGCACTGGCCATGCTGGTCAGGGTGAGAAGCAGACCCAGCCAGACAGGGATCACTGCTGCTCAGCCCCTTTCCCTCTTCCACTTCCCAGCTGGCCTGTGACCAAGGAAGGTGCTCAGTAGGACCCTGACACATTTCCATATGCCTCTGCGCTTGGCTGCTGCACTAAACCTGACACGGGGTGTTTCAGCTAGGGTGCTATGGATCACTCTCCAGTGTCATGTCCCTTGGCCTTCTGCTTGCTAACAGCCCATCCGGGGACTGCAGAGAAAGAGCGCCCTTGGATGCAGCCCATGCACTCCGTAGACTCCGAAGGGGTGAGTTTGCTTAAGGAGCCCCTGACCTGATCCTCATCCACTGCTGATTGTTCTCTTCCTCCTTGAGTCCTGCCTGAGGGCACAAAGACCTGGGAGAGCTTGCTGGTGAAGACAGAGGAAAAGAAGACATCGTGTACTTCAGACCAAGCTGCATGTACTCTTCCGAAATTCAGCAGTGGCCCACTTCACCTTTCTTTGGTTTTGTCATGGTTAAGGAAGATGGAGCAGCTTACCTCGTTGCCCTCTGACATCCCTTGCAAGCTTGACCTTTTGGGGAGCTTTGACTCGCCTAACACAATCCTTATTTCTCCAGACAACGTTTCTAAACTCCTCCTTTGGAGCCTCTCCCTGCTTCCACCTCCTGCGTGCTGCCTTTGACACCGGACCTCAGCCATGAGGTTCCTGTTGAGCTCAGTGGGTTTCCTGAGGTGAAGGGTTGTTTCCCTGCGTATCAGGACAGACCCTTCCAGTGCCCGGAGGAAGATGTCCTTAAAGGCCTCTCAGCTTTCGTAGATTTTTCCCTTTCAGAGCTTCCTCTCCATGGGATCTCGTACTACGAGAGCCCACACTCTGCTCAGACATTGATCTCAGAGAAGCAGCAAGCTCTTGATTCAGAACATTGGCTTTCCTCATTGTTCTCCAATACTGTTTAATTTTCTTCATTGACAGCACCAGCCAGCCCTCCAGATGCTTCATTTAGGTGGCCTTACTCATCCTGTGTTGTGTGGATCTATGACATCCATAACAGCATGTAGGTGCCTCAGTCTCCTTATGTTGATTTGAAGGTTTGCACTCCTTAGTTAATAATCTTCATAAATAAAATTCACCTCTGCTCCACACATATCTGTAGGACAGCTGTTTATGTTGGATGATGCCTTTCTAGACTCTCTATTCCTTAAAAAGAGAGGCACATGGTATCTGAACACTTTCAAGAAGTCGTGCTTGGTAGCCAAACTAACCTGGATTAAACCTTTGATAGTAGGACAAAATTCAGCTCTGTGTGCAGACTGCAAAAGCAGTGAGGAACCCTCTCCTTTCTTCCTTTCTCCCCAGCACTTGCTCAGGTCTTGGGAGGAGAAGAAATTAAGAAAGGTGACATTCCTGGCTGCCAGTGATGGAATTCTGCTCCCATGAGTGCCTGATGTCGAGACCCTCAGCTTCAGCTGAATCTCTTCTCTTTGGGAACACTGCAAGGCAGTGGCTCCAATGTCATGCTGTGTGTGCAGATGCCCGACACTCTGACAAGATAACACCGTGAGCAATTGCAGGACACTACAGGTAATATGTAAGGGGTGACCTGTTTCATGGATTTGCTGCCCAAGGTAGAAAGTAGCACAGCAACCATCTCGGAAACACCACAGGAGGATGTAAAAGAAGACAAGCATGGCCAATGTGGAAAGGATTAAGTGTGGTGGGTTGACCCCAGCCAGTAACTAATCAGCCACCCAGTCACTTACTCACTCCCCCAACAGCAGCCTGGGGAAGAGAAATGGAAAGGTAAAAGTGAGAACATCTCATGGGTTGGAATTAAGAATGGTTCATAAGTGAAGCAAAGCTGCATTCACAAGCAAAGCAAAAAAGGAATTTGTGCCATTGGCAGGAAAAATGTTCAGCCATTTCCAGGAAACCTTCCAGGCCTTCCTCTCATGTAAAAGTGACTTGGGAAGGCAAATGTCATAACCACAAATGTCCCCCCTTCCTGTTCCTTTCTCTGGGCTTTTATTGCTGAGTATGATATCCTATGAGATGGAATAGCCCTTTGGTCATGTGAGGTCAGCTGTCCTGGCTGCATCTCCTCCCAACTTCTTACCCAACCCCAGCCCATTCTTTGGAAGGGCAGCATGAGAAACAGAGAAGGCCTTCCTGTTGTTTAAGCACTCTTCAGCAATAGCTAAAAGAGTTTTGGTCACAAATCCGAAACATGGATCCCTATGGATTGCTATGAAGACAATGCACTCCACCCCAGCCAGCCAGGGCAGGCTGGCCTTTTTGGAAGGTGTGAGAATGAGAACAGTGAAGAATTTGAGAGGGGGAAAAGGGAAGCAGTAAATTAAAGATGAGGCCAGGGATGGCATTGGGACTGTTTGGGGTGCCTGTACTGCTGCCTTGTACCTGATGTGAATTATTTCCACAGTCAGAGGGAACCTGAGGGCTTTCCCTCATGTTGAGGACACGGAGAGGAGAGGAATGAGAGTGTCATTCAGGCTGGAAGGGACCTGGCTAGATATCTGTAGAAAACATCCTGCTCAAAGCAGGGTCACACCAGGTTGCTCATGGGTTTATCCATGAGAAACTTCCAGGGATGGAGGCAGCGCACATGCTCTGGGAAATGGCTTCCCATGTCTGGCTGTCCTCACCTTGCAAAAGTTTCTCCCTATCTTGAGCCTGACCCCCTCGTGTTCCAGCTCATTGCCTCCTGTGCTCCTGCCTTGCACCACGGTGACTTCTTGGGAACCTCACCGTAGGCGATTGTCCCGATCCAATGTCGGGGGAGGTTTCGATACAATCCCAAGGACGAGATTAAGACGCTGGAATCGGTCAGATGTCATACAACCTTTTACTTTTATTTGAGGGGAGAAGAGAACGGAGGGAGGAGGGAGGGCAAGGGAGTAGGGGAAAAGAATAGGGGAGAGAGAAAGAGAAAGAAAGAAAAGGAGGAGTTTACCGCCACCACCTCGAGTCCTGACGATCTTCTGCTGGGTCTCCGCTGGCCTCGGGCGTCGTCGGGGACCGAAGCAGGAGGGGGAGGCTTGAGGGTGCAGGAACAGAAGGAGTGGTCTCTCACGCGCCGCCGCTGCTGCCCTGCCCGAGGGGCACGTGTGCTCCTTATATAGGGGCTCACGCATGCGCGGATCACAAATGTGTACGTGCGGCTCGCCACGGATGTGCCGTCCCCGCCTCTGCTCTTTTCGCGCCTTTTTGTCCCCGCCTCGGCTCTTTTCGCGCCTTTAGTCTGTGCGCAGGTGCACGAGGTTGTTTTTCTTAAAGCTGTGGAGAAGGTGGTCTTTTCGAAGCGTGACGCTGGATGGCGCTACAGCGGCAATGTCGAGACAAAAACCACGTTTTTCTATCGGTCCTTTACACCACCCCATGGCTCGACATTGCAGCTTGGTGGCATAGGAGGAAGAGAAAGAAAGAGAGAGAAAAGAAGGGGGAAAGGAAGAAAACGGGAGTTGAGGGAGTTGGGGATAAGGGTGGAGGAAAATTGTGGGAAGGAAGAAGGGAACAACATTGGTTTAGGTGAAGGAACATCTTAACACAGAAGAACTGGGGTACTGCTCAATGCAAACTCATTCTCGAACAACTTTAACAATTCTTCAACTTTGGAGGACAAACATTAGGAATGGGGTTAACAGTAACTGGCAATATGCAATTTCTTCCTTCAGGAGGAATTGGGAATGGGTTTAAATGATTGGTACGGAGGTAGGTTGTGGCTGATGGATGGTACGGATTTTTGTTGCACCATCAGGTGGAGCGCTGGGAACAAATTGCATATTTGACACAACATGTCGAATTAATTGAATAAAACAGGGAATTATGCAGGGTAGGAACAGTAAGGTGGCAGTTGCATATAACAGATACAATATTAATTGTTTCACCCAGGGTGCCCCTGGTAACCAGGACCACAAATCGCTGTTCCAACCACTCCAGGTTTGAACAGGGACGTGGGCTATTTTCCTGATATCTTGGGTCAACTGGAGAACTACTTCTCCCACATCATCAATTTCTAGGCAGCAGTTTAATTTTCCATATTTAATTTTCCACACACCCCTCCCTCCTCAGCCAATAAATAATCTAAAACCATACGGTGTTGAAGGATTGCCATGCGCATTTGTTGCGATTGTCGAGTTAATAGGTCTATGGCATCAGCAGTTTTGTTGGTGATAATTTCTAGGGCTGCTTGTAGTCTAATTATTCGATTTAGGTTATAAATCGGTTCTCTTGCCCCTGCAATGGGCTCGTTAGGATTCCAGGTTGCTGGCCCATAGTGTTCAATTATTCGCTCAGGGGGCCATTCGTCATTTCCCCATTTTTGTGTCCCACCTAAATTTATCTTGGTAGATCGCGTCTTACGGGCAATCCTTCTATCCCCGAGGTTATCGTACACTTTTATGCCTAGTTGGGGTCCACCAGTTTCTGGCAGGAGAAAAAAGAGGGGCCTTATAATCCCTATATATCAAACTCCTGACCACCCCGCGGGTAAGAACTTATATGCCGTGTTCCCACAAATCCAATAATGCCCCTTTTTGGCTTTATTTCCCTGAGCAAATGGCCCATCTTTCCCCGGTGGAAACTGAAAATAAGTTGTGTCTTTGTCACCCAGAGGGCTGAAAAAGGTGGTTGCCCCATCCCTTATTCGGCCAGTACAATACCAAGCCCCATAAGTACCCCTCCATTTACAAGCTTGTTTGTAATGTCGGAGAATCAAGGTTTCATTTTTGCTTGACCAATATCCCTTAAACCCCTGGTTACGCCCTGTTTCATTAAGCCACACCCACAGGTCCTTTTCCTTGTCGAGGGGCTTACGTGTGAGAGTCCATTGACATGTGCTTTCTCCCACTTCGACCCCTCCTTTCTGGGTGCGACTCAAACAATATTGCCCCTTCGTTGGAAACTGAATTGGCCAGGTGCCACTGTCATCCCATGGATTGTCTGCGGCTTCGCTATATTTGCTTACAATTTGGTCTAGGGTGAGAGGTGCGGATGTCCACGGCCAACTTGATAGCCCTAGGGGTCCGCCGCAAACCCAACAGTGGCTCAGATTGAAAGTTTGACTCACGGCTTTTGCTAATAACACGAACTCATTGTTCTCGAAGGGGTTGTATGGAGGAGGGGAAGGTAGGGGGAGTGGTCGTTCATCACTTTCATGGAAGTGTCCCTGAGTTAAAATGATCCAAAGTAGCAGGTGCATCGTGATCACATCGCCTCCCTTAAAAACAGAAACAGGAACAAAACTCGCTCCTTGGGTTAGAAGGAGGGAATAATCCATTTGGTGTGGATTTTGTTGGTTCTCCCACAGGTACCTTTCGCTCTCCATGTATGTTTGTTTAGGGGGGTATCTAATACCAGAGGCACAGCCCCCATGGTGGGAAGCTCAACCAGGACCGGCTGGCCACAGGAGTAAGACGATGCACTGGGGGAATTAGAGTTTTGAGAGACAGGTACCATGGTTGGGGCTTGTGGACAAAAATGCTGCAATTTTCGGACACCCGTTTGTACCCCAGTGGTTACTGACATTGGCCACTGCCTCCCCCACCCGCTCAGCCCATCCCGGTTGGTGGGGTTTAGTAGGTCTCCTTTATTATTGCAGGTGAGTTGTCTGATGAACATCCACCCTCCGCCTCCCTCCTCACCCTGAGAGGGCGGAGGTTTTAATTTCCCGCCGCTCTTTTTATCCTTCTTAAACCCTTCCTCCCTGTCCAACGCTGGTGCAGAAGGCGGGTTCAGTTTGGGAGGGGGTCCTTGCCCAGACCACCTCCGCACCAGGAGCTTTAACTTTTTGGTGGGGAGCCCGTCCATTAGGTCTCGGGGCACACCCTTTTGCAGTCCCTTCTGCCACAATTCTTGTTGGAATGGGGGTTTCTCCCTTTTTATTGGGTCGGGGCTTCCCCCTGAAGGAGCCAGCAGTTTGTTTGCCGTCTCCGCTGCCCGCACGGCCCTAGTTTCCACTTTATTGTAAGTTCTGCCTACTGGCCCATATTTCCTCCCATAGTTTATTAGTTCCTGGGCTATCTCCCCCCAGGTCCACACCTTTCTCCCCCACTGCCGCTCTTCGGGGGTTACCGTTCCTTCCAGGGCAGCTGCGATTCGCTCCTCGCGGGGCACGTTTTGAATTCTCCCCTGTAACTGGATCCCGATAGGTTTTAGCGAGTCAGGGAGTCCTCTTATTAGCGGCGTCAGCCGCTCGGGGTCTACAGGTAGCAACATTGGAGAGCTTAGATTTGGTTTCAGCTCCCGGTCGTACATCATTTGTAGGCAAGCCGCCTTTTGTACGTTTTCTAGTAGTTGCTCGACCGAGCCAGTTATAGCTAGGGGATCCCCCCTCTCCAATGGGTTCAGCCCCCCCGCCCAATATGCAGCCCTCTGGGTCAGAGACCATGGGGCTCGGCGATCGCCCATTGTGAGAAAGACGCCGGGGCCCCAATACCCCTCTTCTTCCTTTTCCGATAGCATGATCCCGTCCCCCCCCGACAGGGATACCCTCCACACATATTCGGTTTCGGACTCCCTTGCTGTTCTAGCAAAGTCCTTTCGGAGCTTAGCCAATTCGGTGGCAGTAAAAGGGATTTCTTTCGTTACAACTTGGGGACGGCTGTCACTATCGTCCTTGTATATGTATTCCGTCTTTACCAGCGGGCACATATGGAGGGGGTTATCCACAGTCTCCCTTAATCGCTTTAGATCTTTCTGGGGGTAAATTTGGCGTACCCCTTTCTCTTCCAGCATTACCTCCGCTTCAGCAGTGGTGTCTGCCTCCCTCAGGAGCTGAACCCTCAGCTCCTCCTTCAGAATCATATTCTGGCGCTTCTCCTCCTCTAGCGCCCGTTTGTTCTCTAGTAGTTGCTCTCGCAGCGGTGTTATTGCTGCTTGCAACAAAGCGGCCAGAGCCTCGGATGGACAGGGCGCTCGTTTCTTATCCTCCACCGTCGCTCCCAGACACGCTCCTAACACAGCACATACGATGGCTTTCCCTTTCCCTTTCTTTACTCTAGCTTCTTTATGTAAGACTGCTATTCGGTCCATAACACTTGGCAGTTGGAACCAGTGGTCCCGAGCCCAATCTTGTCCTGGGGGTGAGGGGCGAGAGCGGTACGTTTCTAAAAACTCATATAATCTCTCCGTCTCTTCACAAAAATTGTCTGCCTTTTGGGCGGCCATGTCCTACGAAGGGGAATTCGTCCCGGGAGGGTCAAACCTTAAAAAGACCAAGTTTCCCCTATACGCTCCCAGGAGGCCAATCCGCACACTACTACAAGACAAAGACAAGCCTACAAAGGGGATATCGTCCTGAGGGGGTCACGCCGTAGAATTCAAGCTTCCCCTATACTCCCCCAGGAGGCCAGACCATAAACTAGTATGAGACAGAGAAGAGCCTACAAAGGGGATATCATCCTGAGGGAGTCACAGCATAAAATTCAAGTTTCCCCTATCCTCCCTCAGGAGCTCAAATCACAAACTAGTACGCGCGCTTCAGTGCAAAGGTCTCAACACCCACTCCTTCCTTACGCTTTGTTCGTCTCCGGCTGCTTCCCTCGCGGGAGAGCAGAACCGCGGATCGGAACTCCGCACTCGCTTCGTACTTATTTGTACGTCTCGTTCACACACAATCGCTCAGCACACCATAAGGTTGTATGACACTCTCATCTCAAGGGATCCTGTCCGTGACGCCAATTAAATGTCCCGATCCAATGTCGGGGGAGGTTTCGATACGATCCCAAGGACGAGATTAAGACGCTGGAATCGGTCAGATGTCATACAACCTTTTACTTTTATTTGAGGGGAGAAGAGAACGGAGGGAGGAGGGAGGGAAAGGGAGGAGGGGAAAAGAATAGGGGAGAGAGAAAGAGAAAGAAAGAAAAGGAGGAGTTTATCGCCACCACCTCGAGTCCTGACGATCTTCTGCTGGGTCTCCGCTGGCCTCGGGCGTCGTCGGGGACCGAAGTGGGGGGGGCTTGAGGGTGCAGGAACAGAAGGAGTGGTCTCTCACGCGCTGCCGCTGCCGCCCCGCCCGAGGGGCACGTGTGCTCCTTATATAGGGGCTCACGCATGCGCGGATCACAAATGTGTACGTGCGGCTCGCCACGGATGTGCTGTCCCCGCCTCTGCTCTTTTCGCGCCTTTTTGTCCCCGCCTTGGCTCTTTTCGCGCCTTTAGTCTGCGCGCAGGCGCACGAGGTTGTTTTTCTTAAAGCTGTGGAGAAGGTGGTCTTTTCGAAGCGCGACGCTGGATGGCGCTACAGCGGCAATGTCGAGACAAAAACCACGTTTTTCTATCGGTCCTTTACAATCAGTGACACCTTCAGCCTGTTTCCCAGCAGGTTCCCCTGGAGCCCCAGGGACACCTGGAGGGAGCCCAGAGGGGCAGAGAAAGTGGTGCCTTGGGCTGGGCCTCTGCTGCTGAGCTGGGCTGGGCTCCTGGCATGGAGGGAGCTGATGGCAAGTGGGCAGCACTGCAGAGAGACAGCTCTGCCCAGGAGCAGCTCCTCTGCAAAGGGCAGCAGGGCTGAGGGCACTGCCTGCAGGCAGCGAGGGGAGAGGAGTGAGGTAGAGAGAGGTTAAACGCAATCAGGAATGGGAAGGCTTTGAGCTGAGAGCACACTGTGTGGGAGAGATCTTCACAGCCCTCTACATGGTAAGTCCCTGGTTGCAGGACAATGTAGCTGGTGTTCCTGGAGGAATCTCTAGAAGCTGGCACATTCCACAGCCTATGGGATCTTTCGGGAAGATTCTCACATTTTCTCTAGTTTAGAGGAGGAGGACGTGCTACAGAGCAGGGACTCCTTGCTGCACCATCAGAGGGACAGGGCATGGCGGCTGCCTTCTCCCAGGGATGGCTGCAGGGTGTGAAGGTGGGTGTGCAGCCAGGGGTGCCCAGGGCTGTCCTTCCGAGCAGGGTCCCTGCACCCCAGGGGCTGTGTGCTGGGGCAGGGACTCTGCCGCCTGCCAGGGTCAGCACTCAGCCTGCCCGGGGAGTTCCACATGGTTCTGCAGGGACAAGCTGTGGGTGGAAGGAGAAACCCCTGGCAGGGTAGGGCAGGGTCCTTATGATGTTGAGAGGCTGCTACATGGGACCGTGAGGATCACACATCAAGTTCATGCCCAGGTCATTTCCAAAGGCACTTTTCATGAGTCCATTCAGGGCAGGGCTTTCCTGCTTCAGTCTCTGCTTTCCTCAATTTGTGCTTCCACTTTTCTCTATCTCAGCTTGGTGGGAATGGAAACACAGTTGTGTGCATTAGAGAAAGGGCTGAGACTCCTAAGCCATCACACTGAGGTTTACTGGGAACTTCAGCAAGTGCCTTCACCCCCACCAGCCCACAGATAACACCAGCATCACCTTTCCAGGTTCATCAGGGTTTGTGTGACCTGTTCTTTAACACCTGCACGCACAGAGCAGTGCAGTGCAGCGCTGCGCTGCGCACAGGGGCTGGGCTGGGGTCTGTGAGCACTGGCAGGGAAGAGAGGCGGGGCCAGAGAAACAGCTCCCGGCTGGGACAGCTCCAGGCAGTAGAGACAAGGGCAGGGAGGGAGGGAAATGCTAAGGGTAACCCTGTTGCAGGGGAGATATGGGCACCTCCCGGTCACCCCTGCAGTGCCAATGCCTTCCCTGAGCAACACCCCTCTTGTCTCCTCTCCTGCCTAGCAAAGCCCCCAGCCAGCCCGTGGGGTCTAGGGTGTTAGTCACCTCCTCGTCCATCTGCCAGCAGGAGAGACAAAGTGCATCTTTCCTGCCATGTGCCCCTTTCCCGCTGACCAGGGGCTGAGGGTGACTTTGCTGCACTGTCACCGTCCGGGAGGTGGTGTGCAGTGCTGGGTAAGCGAAAGGCTTTCCTGAGTGCCCCCTGTCTCTCTCCTTGCCTCCCTCTGCTGCTCTTGGTGTTGATGTCAGGCTCTCTGGGAATGGGAGTTTCAGCTGCAGAGTCAGGCACTGATCTTGTGGGTCCTCCCATTCGGGTGTGTTTATGGCAATGAGGGGTCCCAGCTTTCTTCTAACCTGTGACGCTCTGGGCAATGCAGTCTGTGAGGCTCGGGAATGAGCTGACCCTCCCTTAACCAGATGCCATCATTAGCACAGCTTGCTACCTCCTTGGGGTGTCCTTCCAAGCTGTGAGCTGCCTTCCAGGATGCATGGAGAAGTGCAGAGATGCTACAACAGAGAAAATGCTGATGGGTTTGTGAAAAGAGCTGTGTGTGTCCTGGACTAAATGTGGGGTGCTGAGACCTTGAGAAAAGGTAAGACATTTAGTGGTCTGCAGTGGATCCCTCTGCTCTCAGCAGTGTCTGGTGGCTTTTCAGGGTAATGTGGGAGTGTGATCGCCCTCCAGCTCAGAAAGGTGCAAGCCCAGGGCAGCTGGGAACAAGATGGATAAAAAGACTGGCTCTCCTCCCTCTGCACTAAGCCACAGGCAACCCTCTTGCCTTGCAGGACTCCCTCTGCCCTGAGGGAAGTTGAAATGCTGAGGCTTTCTGACATCCAAACACACTCCCCAGGGGAGATGGAGGGAAGCTGTAAAACTAACCTCTCCAACTGCCTTCTGCCGTCCCTGTTCCTTAGCACTGGGAGCGCAGATGCTGACAGGCCTGTCTGCACTAGAAGCAGTTTCATCTGACAAAGTCAACCACCAGCACTGGACCCTGCACCCACCGTTCTCATGAACTGTTTCCTGCAGAGCAGGGCTGACTCCTCGGCAGCCAGTGGGAAGAGCCCCTGCTGCTCATGGCACACTCAGCCAGCGCCAACCTGAGCTCCAGGCACAGAGCTGAAGGAAGGTCTCCTAGAAAAGGAAAAGGGTGGGTGCATGAAGCAAGGAGAGGGTCCGGGGGAAATGAACTTGATTTTGCTCAGAGAAGTTCATCCTAACTTGTCGCTGCCTTTTCTTCCTTGAACAGTGCCCCATGCCCAGAAGAAGAAAATGTCCAACAGCAGCTTCATCACCCAGTTCCTCCTCCTGGCATTCGCAGACATGTGGGAGTTGCAGCTCTTGCACTTCTGGCTCTTCCTGGGCATCTACCTGGCTGCCATCCTGGGCGGCCTCATCATCACCACTGTAACCTGCGACCACCACCTCCACACCCCCACGTACTTCTTCCTCCTCAACCTCTCTGTTCTTGACCTGGGCTCCATCTCCACCACTGTCCCCAAATCCATGGCCAATTCCTTGTGGGGCACCAGGGACATCTCCTATGCAGGATGTGCTGTCCAGTTCTTTGTGTTTGCATTTTTTATTTCAGCAGGATTGTATCTTCTCACAGTCATAGCCTATGACCGCTACGTGGCCATCTGCAAGCCCCTGCACTACGGGACCCTCCTGGGCAGCAGAGCTTGTGTCCACATGGCAGCAGCTGCCTGGGGCAGTGCTTTTTTCAATTCTCTCCTGCACACGGCCAATACATTTTCACTCCCCCTCTGCCAAGGCAATGCCTTGGACCAGTTCTTCTGTGAAATCCCCCACATCCTCAAGCTCTCCTGCTCAGATGCCTACCTGAGGGAAGCTGGGCTTCTTGTGGTTAGTGGTTTTCTTTTTTTGGGATGTTTTGTTTTCATTGTGCTGTCCTATGTGCAGATCTTCAGGGCCATGCTGAGGATCCCCTCACAGCAGGGACGACACAAAGCCTTTTCCACGTGCCTCTGTCACCTGGCTGTGGTCTCCCTCTTTGTCAATACTGGCATGGTTGCCTACCTGAAGCCCCCCTCCATCTCCTCCCCATCCCTGGACTTTGTGGTGGCCGTGCTGTACTCAGTGGTGCTTCCAGCAGTGAACCCCCTCATCTACAGCATGAGGAAGCAGGAGCTCAAAGATGCAGTGTGGAGAATGATGACTGGATGTTTTTCTGAAGCAATAAACTGTCCATTTTCTTATGCATATCACTTATAATGTATCTTATTTCAGGCTCAGCCTTTCTTCTGGAAGTTTGGTGGCTGTGGTATTTTTTTTTTTTATTCAGTTTTACTTGTGATAATGTTGTGCACAAAGATTTGTCATTTTTCATACTAATAGCGTCTAATTCACTATCTACCTTTCTAGTGTTACCCAGAGCCTTGAAATGAGAGCCATGTTCTCTGTGCATTTAAAAAATAATGGACCCTGCAGCGACTTTTTTGTCTGAGACTTTCCTTTTTCTGAGACTTTCTCTGGAGCTGCACGGCAGTGCCTGTGTGGTGACGTGGAGGGGGAAAGAGTCTCAGCACAGCAGCATGGCCAGGCAGCACCAGCCCTTGGTCTTTCCCGAGCTGCTCTCTTTTAAATTCCGCACTCTCTTTCTGAGCCCCTCTCCTGGTGTAAGGAAGGATTGCTCTGGGAACTTGGTCAGAGCCCTTTTGTGTGGCAGTCCTGTGACTGCAGGCAGGGACAGGCAATGGGCACTTCTGTGACAGAGCTGACCACCAGAACAGAGTTTCCATCATACAAGGGGATCTCCTGATGGCAATGCCTGAAAGCTTGGTCTTCTACTTTTTCTCTCAAGAACAAGCCCAAGAAAGCACCCTCGAGAGGAAAACACAGCTAAACTCTTTGAGTATTCAGTGTGGGAGCATGTGGCAGTGTCCTTGCACAGCCAGGCCTCCTGGGGGAGATAGAAAGGACCAGCAGAGCAGGGTCTGGGCTCAGCCCGTGGTCGCTGGACAGCCCAGGGAAGCTGCCCCAAGGCAACCGTCACACAGCAGCCAATAACAATCACCGTTTCCACCACTGGACTGTCATCCCTCCTCGTACAGGCTGTTTATCCCTCCACAGTGGCACATCAAATGACTAGGTCAGAAGTCCATGTTTGTGTTGTACAGAGGTGAGATCACAAAGGAGATATTCCTGGAAGATATGTCAAAGCATAATGAAGAGGGGGAGGTGATTAGGGAAAGCCAAGGTGGCTTCACAAGGCGCAACTTGTGCCTGACTACTCTAGTGGCCTTCTACCATGGAGTAACTGCATTAACGGACAATGGAAGAGCTACAGACGTCACCTGTCAAGCCTTCATTAAGTCCTCTTATATGGTCCCCCACAACATTCTTGCTGCTGCTAAGTTGGAGAGATACAGATGTGACAAATGGACTCTTAGATGGATAAGAAATGGGCTGGATGGGTGCATCCAAAGAGTTGTAGGCAATGGCTCCATGTCTGTGTACTAGTACTAGTACTGGTACCGAGTGGTGCCCCTCAAGGGTGCATACTGGGACCAGTACTGTTTAATGTCTTCATCAGTGACATAGTCAGTGGGATTGAGTGCACCCTCAGCAAGTTTGCAGATGACACCAAGCTGAGTGGGACAGTTGATTTGCTTGAGGGGAGGGATGACATCCGGAGGCACCATGACAGGCTTGAGTAGTAGGTCCATGCAAACTTCATGAAGTTCAACAAGGCCAAGTGCAAGGTCCTGCACGTGGGTCAGGGCAATCCCCCCTCTCAGTAAAGACTGGGAGATGAATGGATTGAGAGCAGCCCTGCAGAGAAATGCTTGGGGATAGTGGTGGGTAGAAACTTGGACACGGGCCGGCAATGTGTGCTTGCAGCCCAGAAAGCCAATCCTGGGCTGCCAGAACAAAGCACATCCAGCAGGTTGAGGGAAGTGATTCTCCCCTCTACTCTGCTTTTGTGAGACACCACCTGGAGCCCTGCGTCCAGCTCTGGGTCCCCAGTACAACAAAGACACGGACCTGTTAGAGCAGGTCCAGAAGAGGGCCGCAGAAATGATGCGAGGGCTGGAACACCTCTGCTATGAGGAAAAGGTGAGAGAGTTGGCGTTGTTCAGCCTGCAGCAGAGAAGGATCCAGGGAGACCTCCTTGCAGCCTTTCAGTTTATAAAAGGGGCTTATAGGCATAACGGAGACTATTTAACACAGCCTGTAATGACAGGACAAGGGGCAACGGTTTATAAACTGAAAGAAAGTAGGTTTGGCTTCTACACAAGTAAGACATTTTTTCACAATGAGGGTGGTGAGGCACTGTGACAGGTTGCGCAGAGAAGTTGTGGATGCCCCATCATAACTTCTTATGGTACAAGGGTCTTGCGGTCAGGATCCCTGAACTGCCTGAGGAAGGTTGGGAAGAGGATGAGCTGTCCTCTAAGGCAGTGGGAGAAAGGGACACAATTTTAGGACCTGGTAGTCCCTGAGAACTTGGAAGACCATGGACTTCTGCTAGAAAGCCATGGCTGAAAGGAAGATGGAAGGTGATCCCTGACCCAACATGGTGGGAATGCTCTCCTGGGTATGCTTTTCACAAGAAGACAAGGCAGGACTGGTGGAAGGTATGGAGGGCAGCTTTGGCTGCAGTGCGAGTGAGGTGGTAGAGTAGAAAACCCTGTGGGAAGTGAGCAAGACAAATTGTAGGAGTGCTGAGGAGAGAGGAAGGATGACCTCCCCCACCTGCTGGCAGTGCTCTTCCTCATGCAGCCCAGGGTGGCGTTGTCCGCCTTTGCTGCAAAGGTGCAAAGCCAGGAGAAGAGAAGGCTATGGGGAGACCTCCTAACAGCCTTCCCGTACCTTTTGGATGTCATCAAGGAAATGGAGCCGGGTTCTTCACTGTTGTGCATGATGGGAGGATGAGGGCCAACAGGCATCAGCTGAAACAAGGGAGGAAAAACTTCCTTCCCATCAAGACACTCAAGCACTGAAGCAGGTTTCCCAGAGACCTTGTGTCATCTCCATCCTCGGAGCTTTTCAAGCCCAAAATGAATAAGCAACCAGGTGTGAGCCCAGAGCTGACCCTGCTCTGAGCAGGAGGTGGGCTTAGACACCTCACGAGATCCCTTCCAGCAGAAATGAGTCGGCATTTCCTTCCACCACAGATCATGCCTCCCTGATGGGTGGCAAAGCTCTCAGGTTCCCAGTGACCACTGAAGTCAGCCAGAAAGAAGTTGGGTCAGATGATCTGTGGTGTTCTTGTCCGCTCCAGGCATTGTTGCTCCCATGCAGGGCTGCTTGGCAGGTACCTCCAGACAGCCTGGTCGGTTCCTTTGCTTCACTTTTTCTTTCCTTTTTCCCTTTTCCCACTCACAATTTCTTCCCCTTGACCATCCTTGTACCCTCCCATGCAAACAGCCCATCTCTGTTTTCCCTTTCCTCCTTGGCCCTAGTTCACCTTCCTTTATGCCCTCATTTGCTGTTTCTGAGCTTGTCACCATGGGAATTCCTACCCTGGTCAGCAATGCCATTAAACTCGTACCTCCTTCTATTATCTGTAGTGTTTTGGAATTCTGATAGTCTTATCTTGGCAGAGGCACCACATGGCAGGGTGAGCCACCTGTGCGCACCCATTAACAGCTGGCCCAATGGAGCTTCACTCTTAGAGGACTTTGAGACACTCTGGGATTCAGTCAGTAGAAACCTCACCAAGCTTTGCATGGAGAAGCAGCAAGTCCTTTCTTGGGGGCAGAATAACCCCAAACACCAGGGCCGACTGGGACCTGGACCACTCAGGAGTGACCCTGAGGCAAAGGGCCTGGGCATTACGAGGGATGCCATCTGAGCCAGTGGGGCATGCTCACCAGGAGTAAGGCCAACTGCATACAGGGCTGCATTGGGGGGAGCATGGCCACCCAGACCAGGGAGTTATCATCCCCCTTGCATCAGCACCAGTGTGGCCACATCCAGGCTCGTGTGTCTGCATGTGGGGCTCCCGGTTGTGGAGGAAAGAAGAGGAACTGGAGAGGCTCCAGAGGAGATCTGCCAGGATGGGGTCTGGGGCCTGTGTGGAGAAGTAGAGGGACCTGGGCTTCTGCACCTTTTGAAGTGGAGGCTCAGTCACTATAGTGGCAGCCTTCAACTGCTTGAAGGGTGGTTTCAGAGATGATGGAGCTCTTTTTGGTAGTGGGAAGAGAAGGAAACCTCCACAAAGTGCTGCTTGGAAGGTTCAGACTGGAGGTGTTGAAAAAAAAGGTCACTCAAAGGGTAGTGTTGTGGTGCAAGAGGTCGCCCAGAGGGAGACTGGATCAGCCCATGGCTTTGTGTTTCAAGGAAGAGCCAGTGAGGATGGAGAGCCATCAGTGAAGGTATAGAAATGCAGGGTGAGGGCTGGTGGTGAAGGAAGATGGGTGTCTGCAGCCTGGATGGAAAGAGGTGCAGGCATGGGACAGTGTAGGACAGCCTGCTGTCGAGATGGGCAAGGGCTGTGGCAAGACTGAAAGGCCCAAAGGAACCAAGGTCTTTGTCCCCTTGGCTATGGCAGTGACCTCTGCCACTGAGGCCTTCAGGCAGAAACTTTATTTTGAGGCTCTGGACTTTGTTGCTTCCTTGCCCCCGCTTGGGGATGCCAGGAGGTGTTGCACAGTTTCTCTACACTTGGCACTGCTCACCCGCACATCCCACTGCCCCCAGGAAGAGCCCTGAGCCACGCGTGAGGGACAGGATCTGCCTTGCCAGGGCCTGGGGAACAGGTGTTGGCCTTGCTGCTTGCTGATAAAACCAAGGGTTTTGTCTGCATTACAGCTGCCTGCCCAGTGCCTTTGCCTCCCTGCAATCACAGCCTCCAATTGTCTGCTCTAACGAGTCCCTGGGGAGGCTTTGTCAGTAATGGCCCTCACTGGGGCTCATTAATTCTTCAAGGTACTCTGGGTTTTGTTCTGACTTGGACTTCTTGAGAAGGTTGTTCAATCTTCTCTCAGCATCTGATGTTCATGGACTCAGCCCCAAAGACACCATGGGGCTCGTTAAAATACAAAAAGCCCTAACAAGCTCTTTCTCTTCCTGTAATTTTCTGTAAGTCTTCAAGACTTGTACAGCTAATTGGAGTTTTTTCATGGTGTAGTTAAGGAGGACGATTTCATACCGTACCTAAGAAAAATGATTTTTTTTTTTTATTTTAAAAGCTATATTTTATTACTTTTCATTTTAAGGAAGAGGGGATAGAAGCATACTGCAACGAGTGTTGATGCAGAGTGTCTCCTCAGGAGGTCTGGAGAGAGAGGAAAAGCAGTCCCTGAGGTCTGACACTGTATGGACAACTTTGCTCCTCACCTCCCCAGCCCCAACATTTCTGTCATTGGCCACCTGAGACTGACATCACTGTTCTTGCATCAGACTTCTCCACTGATCTCTGCAGCTGGATGGTACAGCTCCATTGCACCATCTCCCCCCGCTCTCCTTAGAGACCTGGCTGCACACAGGCACAGGAGGGTTTTTCCTATTTGCAAGCAAAGGAAAAGTCAAGCATGGTCAAGTTCCATAAAGAAAACAGACTCTGCGAGCATATGCTAAGTCCAAGCTGCCTCTGATGAGGTTGCCTTTCTACAGGGGATAATCTTAGGAGAACTATTTCAGGTAGGGAGATCCAAAGAAGAGACATATAAACAGAATTAAAGAGTTGGCTAAGGAGACAATTAGCCTGCTGCAAGACAGGCAAACTTTTAAGTCCCTGATGTCAAAGCAGCAACTGGATGGGTGAGAGGAATCTGAATGAAGAAAGAGTAAGGGGAGGAGAAACCTGGAGAATAAGGGAAAGGGCTTTTGTCCAGGCAGTCTGCATCTGAAAAGATGACGTTAGAAATGGTTCTTCTATCAAGAGAGGCGAAAACATATGAAAGATAAAAATTAAATTAATATAAATCATTTTAATTTCTTTTAATAATTTAAATTTAAACTGAATTTAAATATAAATTCAATACACCGTGTAAGAGGCAGAACACTGGTAATGAAGTTACACTGGAAGCTCAATATTTCCTTGGAATATCCCTTATGAGAGGTTGCAAGATTGATAGAGATCTTTTGTGATTGCAGACAAACCGATGTTGCAGCCATCGTTGAAAGAGGCCAGAAGCGCAACCCCGGGAACCCCAGGCTGTACAAGCTCACTTGGGGGAGGAGTGAGCCTTCCCATGAGTGCTCTTGGGGGACATTGCTGGGCACCTCAAAGAGCAGGAGGTGTCCAAATGCAGTCAGCATGGCTTAGCCAAGGGTAAATCATGCCTCCCCAACCTGATGGTCTTCCTGATGAAGGAACCGCTTTTATGCACGAGGGGACAGCAGTGGATGTTGTTTACCTCCACTTCAGCAAGACTTTTGGCATGGTCTCCCTCGATATCCTGGTACCCACGTTAGGCCATTACAGTCTGGATGGGTCGACAAAGAGATGGGTGAAACAGCAGTTGGAGGATGAGGCTGAGAGCGCAGTGGAGAAGGGGTCACACCCTACCTGGAGGCCAGTGGGCCATACTGGGGCATTGTGGGGCAGCACAGGGGCCTCTCCTGAGCCCTGTGTAGTTTAGCACCTGTATCCATGACCCAGAGGAGGCAACTGTCACCACGTTTGTCAATGGCACTAAATTGGGAGGACCATTCCTGTGCCTAGGGATGCCATTCAGGGGAACACCTGACAGGCAGAAGGACTGTCCAGTCCAGAACATCTGGTGGGAGTAGAGGAGGGGGCAAATTCAGTCAGGGTTGGGTGTCACTGACAATATGAATTCAGGAGAACCAGAGAGTGCCTAGCCTGTGTTTCCTCATGGCCTTGTGGTGCTTGGGGACAGAAGGCCAAACATGACCCAGCAGTGCGACCTGGTAGCAAAGGCAGCCAGCAGAGTCCTGGAGTCTCACCAAAAGAGCGAGGGCAGTGATTGTCTCCCCCTGCTCATCGCTCCTTAGACCACCTGTACACAACCGTGTCCATTTTTGGGCCCCCACTGGGGAAGGGGAGGAGGGAGGGAGCGCCTGTGGGGCTGCTGGGCTCTTGGCCAGAGATCACCACCACAGCAAGGGAGGTGTTGGTAACTGGCAGAGAATTGAGTGGAGAGTCATCGAGCTGCTGAGGGGCTGGAGCACGTGCCTGGGAGGAGAAAGTGGAGGAAAGGGCCTTGTTCATTCTGCAGAAGGGAAGGCCTTGGAACTTCATAGTGACCTGCTATTCCCAAGGGGGAGGTTTTCAGGAATATGAAACTGGTCTTGTAACAGTATGGCTTGGCAGGAGAATTATAGGCAACAGTCAGATGTTGAAATGAGGAAGTTTCTGGCCAGAGATAAGGCAATGAGATACCTGCAGAGCATGGGGTGTTCTGGGCTGTAAACAGAATGTAAACAAATCCCCTGACTTGGGATCTCATTCAATGGAAATGTTCAATATTTGTCCTGACAAGGCCATGAGCAGCTGACCTAGCTGGAGCTGTCTGAGAATGGGCTTGGCTGAGAGTCCAACTGTGGTAAGAGCTGTGAGATTTGGTGAGTCCTGACTGTCCAGTCAGAAAATGCTTCCCTTTTGATTTATAATGGCAGTGGAGTTGGGTATCACTGAGCCCCATAGGAGGAGGGGGGTGACCATGCAACAAAGGTCTCTCCTCAGGGCTGGGCTGTATGGACAGAGAGGGAAATGGCCAGTGTGTGGGACTGGTCTGGGACAATTTTCCTGGGGCAGCTTCCCCAGGGTGTTCAGGGCACATGGCACAGACCATGACCCTCTCTTCTGCACCTTGGATGCCTTGCTTCCTTCATCATGACACCTGGCTCTGCACTGTGAATGCTGGATGCCCCAGGGCACGTGGGGAGTCCCCATCCTCTCCTCTCCTGACTTCTCCAAAGTATTTGCTAGATAGTCTGGTGCATGCCATGTGTCCTGTCATACAAGAAACAACCTGGGGAAAGAATGGGGAGCTGATCGACCATCTCCACTGCCATTAGACACCAAGAAGAGAGCCTTTAAAACCAGAACATGTGGTCCAGTGGAACACAAGGTTACCATGTGCTTAACCCCAAAACCACTGAGAACAAAAGGAGAATAGAAACTTCAAAAGACCAATTCCTTGGACGTTTTCTTGGAAGGAACTTTGGAAGAAGAGCCCAGCCTTCAGGCACTGCAGCCAGGAGGCTCCCTTTTATTGAAGAGCTACAATGTGATGGGCCACATGTGACACAGTGTTGTGCGAGGGTCAGACACAACAGGATCAAACCCCCACAGAAGGAGTATAAACCCAGCAAATTATCTCTAAGTAGAATTATCATGAGAGAAAAAAGCAAAATTGTGGCATAAGATAAACTCTGGGAAACATGCAGAGGAGGGGAAGAGGGTTATTCTCAGTGAAACAGCACCCATTGGATCACTTTCCACAAGGCATCCTTGATTTCCTGGTTCCTCATGCTGTAGATGAGGGGGTTCACTGCTGGAGGCACCAGTACAGAGTACAGAACTGACACCACCAGATCCAGGGATGGGGAGGAGATGGAGGGGGGCTTCAGGTAGGCAAACATGCCAGTGCTGACAAACAGGGAGACCCCGGCCAGGTGAGGGAGGCACGTGGAAAAGGCTTTGTGGCATCCCTGCTCAGAGGGGATCCTCAGCACGGCCCTGAAGATCTGCACATAGGACAGCACAATGAAAACAGAACACCCACAGTTCACAAAGACACTAACCACAAGAAGCCCAAACTCCTTGAGGTAGGAGTGTGAGCAGGAGAGCTTGAGGATGTGGGGGATTTCACAGAAGAACTGGTCCACAGCATTGCCTTGACAGAGTGGCAGTGAAAATGCATTGGCTGTCTGCAACACAGCAGAGAGGAACCCAGTGCCCCAGGCAGCTGCTGCCATGTGGACACAAGTTCTGCTGCCCAGGAGGGTCCCATAGTGCAGGGGCTGGCAGGTGGCCACGTAGCGGTCGTAGGCCATGATGGTGAGAAAGTACAATTCTGCTGACATCAGAAAGAGAAACAGAAAGAGCTGGGCAGCACATCCCATGCAGGAGATGGCCCTGGTGTTCCAAAGGGAATTGGCCATGGCTTTGAGGACAGTGGTGGATATGGAGCCCAGGTCAAGAACAGAGAGGTTGAGGAGGAAGAAGTACATGGGGGTGTGGAGGTGGTGGTTGCAGACTACGGCAGTGATGATGAGGCCGTTGCCCAGGAGGGCAGCCAGGTAGATGCCCAGGAAGAGCCAGAAGTGCAAGAGCTGCAGCTCCCATGTGTCTGTGAATGCCAGGAGGAGGAACTGGGTGATGGAGCTGCTGTTGGACATTGTGTCCCTCTGCTCATGAGGATCTGTTCAAGGAGGTAAAGGAAGGGATAAGTTAGGGCTGACTGCTTTGAGAAAAATCTACTCACTTTCTTATAGAAGCCCCTCCAAACTGCCTTTCACTTTTCGGGAAGACCTTTGTTGAGCTCTGGTTGGTGCTGGCTGAGGGTGCCCCAGGGAGCAGGAGGCCCTGCAGGACTCAGTCCTGCCCTACAGCAATAGGTAAATAGGAACTTGGGGTGATCTCAGATTAAATCCAATCCTGATATCAAAGAGCTTTTCAGCATTGTCACTCTCAATTCACCTGACTGCAGAGCAGAGCTGTGGGCAGTTTGGGTTGTGCCTTCTGCTCTAGTTGCCCCAGCACAGCTGAGCAGTGGTTGGAATGCAGCAATGCCTGGCATTTCTGCTGCACTGCAAGGGAAACCTTGTGGGTGCTGAGCTTGGGCACAGGGACTGTCCCTTAGTGCAGAGTGAGGACAGCCGCTCTGTGCATCAGCCCTGCTCTCAGCTGCCCTGTGCTGGCAGCTCTTCCAGCTGGAGGACTATCGCACTCGGGTGTTCCCCCCAAAAGAAAGAGGCCAGTGCTGGGAGCAGAGGAATCCAGTTTCCAAGTGCACATCTGCAAACCCCTCACCCCATCTCATCGCACCTGAGGAGGATCTCAGCTCTGCCCTCCCAACCAGGGACACAGAGGGCTCATGACAGCTGCCCACATGCAGCCACACAGCAGCATTTCTGTGGCCTTAGCACAGAGGTGTCTTCTCCATGGGGCTCCTGCATAACAGAGAGATGCCCTGGGAGAGCTGTGCCCTACGGGAGGGCAGCCTGCAGCCCAGCAGGACCTCCCAAGGACAGAGTCAACTCTCCTGAATTTGTTACGTCCTGGAGGGAGGGTGAGATGAGTGCCACCTGCACACACTGCAGTACCCAGAGCCCCACAGGTGAACAGGGTGTGAGCTGGATGTTTTTCCTCCATGGCCATATGTGCATGACATGCATGGGAGAAGAGGAGAACATGCCAAAGGAGCCCTGCCAAGGGAGGCAGGAGAGGGACACACAGTCAGACGCTTTAGTTTCTCTCCTCTGTGGTCATCAACTGCTTGGAAGAAAACTCATGGCCAAGTCCCCATGACATTAAGGGCAGAGGCTCTGCTGTGTGAGTGAGGAGACCAGTGGGCTGCTTCAGGTATACAGCCTGCACTGCAGGGATGGCAGGGAGATGCCTGAATCCCTCCTCCCACAGCATTTCTGGCAGCAGTTCTCCCTTCCTCCCTGCCCATGTCCCTGCTGCCTGCAACTCTTCTTGGCCACTACCTCTTCATCTGTGCCCACGTCTCCTCCCTCTCCATGCTCACAGAGCCCATCCCACCTGCTGTGTGTTCAGCTCTGCCTTGCAGGCACCTCCTGGCAGCAGGGCACTGCCCAGGGTCATCTCTGAGTGTGCAGGGGCTAAGGAGCAGCTCAGACAAGTCCTGATGAGAACTGGGGTCTCATTGCCTCTTCGAGAGCAGAGAAATAAATGCCCATCTCTCACTGCCCACCCAGCCAACCAAGAGGAGAATACTCAATGCACAAACACCTTCCCTTTCATGTAATCCCCTACCTTGACATCCATCTTTAGAATGACCCTCTGCAAATGTCCTCAGGGTCATTTAGAAGTCTGAGCTGCCCTGACCCACACAGCAGCGTCTCAACAGCCGAAGGACCCTGCCTTGCTGGGGATCACTCTTTCCACTCACAGCTTCTCCCTGCAGAACCATGGGGAGCTCTGTGGTCTGGCTGAATGCTGACGCTGGCAGGCAGCAGAGTCCCTGCCTCAGGACACAGTGTCATGGGGTGCAGGGACCCTTCTCTGAAGGACAGCCCTGGGCCCCAGCATCACATCCCTGCAGCCGAGAGAAGGCACCCATCATGTCCTGTCCTCTGACAGTGTGGCAGGGTATCCCTCTTTTGGAGCATGTTCCTGAGAGTCATCCTGCCAATTGCTGTCTGCAGCATGGTGTGCCATGTCTAGAAGACACCTCCAAGACACTCATGTGCATTTCCCTACTGCCAGACACTTACTGTGTTAAGCGCTGTGAAGATTTCTCCTCCAGTGAGGTCTCAGCATCATCCCACCTCATGCAGCCAGTAACATCCCTCTTACTTCTCTGATCTCCCCTCAGTGCCTGCAGGCAGTGCCCTCAGCCCTGCTGCCCTTTGCAGAGGAGCTGCTCCTGGGCAGAGCTGTCTCTCTGCAGTGCTGCCCACTTGCCAGCAGCTCCCTCCATGTCAGGAGCCCAGCCCAGCTCAGCAGCAGAGGCCCAGCCCAAGGCACCACTTTCTCTGCCCCTCTGGGCTCCCTCCAGGTGTCCCTGGGGCTCCAGGGGAACCTGCTGGGAAACAGGTTGAAGGTATCACTCATGTTCCCTCCCTCAGCTGCAGAGAGACACTTACTTCCAGCAGGGTCATTTCCCCTATCAGGAAAGGACTTTCCATGAGAATCCCCTTTTTTTGTCCCATCATTAGGCAGGACACCCAGGAAAGCTACAAGGAAAGATCTAATTTCTTCAAGCCAGGGGGACTTACCTTCAATTCAGTCAATGAGGCATATCATGCTGGGTCTTTAGACATGGGGCTAGAAAGACATGCAGCTCTCTCTTGTCCATGCCACCTTTCTGCTCTGAAGCAAAGCCTTTGCAGCCATGAGGTCTTTGAGACTTGGTACCAGATTTTCTTATCGCAAATACGAGCTTGCCTGGTTGCACAGCTGCAGTGCTTCAGCCCAAATGTGCAGCAGTGCCCTCAGCCAGGGGCACAGGCAGGAGGAGCTGGAGCTGTTCCTGAGCAGACAGAGCTGTGACATGGTGGCAGAGCTCAGGACAGCTGCTCTTCAAGGACAGCATCCTCCAAGCTCATTAAGGGTCCAGATCAAAACTCAGTCTAAACCTGAGAGGCAATTGAATAATGAGTGTTTCAGGAACAGTTAAAGAAGAAACAAAGATCCTGTGTGGCCACTGCTGAATTTAGCAAGAGCAGGTGCAGATAGATCTGAGATTCTCTGTGTCCTCTTTGCCTCAGTCTTCCCCAGCAAGGTCTCCCAGGCATCCAGGGCAGGACTCTGGAGATCAGCTACCAGTGGATGGGGATCAAGTCGGGGATCAAGTCAGGGATGACATGAGCAAACTCCATCTTTCCCAGTGTATGGGACAGGAGGGGCACCATTGCAGGGAGCTGAGTGAGCAGGCCAATGTCACAGTGAAGCCACTCCATCATCTTTCAAAGGTCATGGAGACTGGGGGAACTCCCTGACGATGGGGAAAGTGCAAACGTTGCATGCGCCTTTCAAAATGCCCAAAGGATGTGCAGAGGAGCAAATGGCTGTGCCCCAGGTCATGTTCACTCGGATCCTGTTTCTGGGTGTCTGAAAGAGAAGGATTTACCTAGGGCAGCTTGTCTTTCACTGTCTTTTTCGCTTTCTGTGCTGAAAGGAGAGGATTGCTGGACTCAGGCAGAGCAGTGGTTGTCTTTTAACCTGGAAGTCAGTGAAGTTTTCAGCATCATCCCCCTCACCCTCCCAATATTCTTGTGCCCAAGTTAGGATATTCTGGTCTGCCTGGCTGGATAAATAGACAGGTAAATAACCAGATGGGTGGTGGGGCTCAGAGGGACGTAGTCAATGTGTGGTACTGTGCATGGAGGCACCTAGCTAGTAGGGTCCTGCAGGGGTCTGTCCTGCCACCTGCCCTGTTTACAATGTGTTTAATGACCTGGAGGAGGTGAGAGAGTGCTTTTTCATAGCATTTGTAGATGACACCTTATTGAGGAGAGCAGACCTCCCATCCCAAAGCACAAAGACAGGCCAGACTGATGGGCAAAAAGGAACATCATGATGTCCAATAAAGACAAATTTCAAGCCCTGCCTTGAGGCTCACTAATCCCATGCAATGACAGAGGCCAGAGGCTGTGTGGCTGGGCAGCAGGTCTGTGGGGAAGGCTCTGGTGGTCCTTGGATTTCATTAGGCAAAACATGAGCTACCAGCAAAGAAGGTCAACAGCATCCTTTGCTTCTCTCTTCATTCCTTGAAATTACAAGTGCTTCTCTTTTACTATCCTAGTACCCCGTAAAAGGAACAGCCTGCCCTATTAAACCTTCCCCCATTGGCCATGCATTTCTTGTTTCGTGCCCTCTGTTGGCATTTGTGAGATGGTTGCTGTGGTCATTTTCAACCTTGGGTAGCAGCTCCATTAAGTACGTCGTTCTCTTTCCGTACTTGTAGTGTCCTGCAATTCCCCATAGTGTTACCTTGTTTGAGACACTGGCCCACAAACCTCAAATGCTGATGTGCCAGAGTTTCAGTCCAGAGGGACCTCAACACACGTAGGGACTTGGCCAACAGAAACCTCCTGAAGTTTTACAACGCAAAGAGGGCAAGGTCTGCACTGGGGGCAGAATAACCTCGTGCATCAGGACAGGCTGGGACCTGACTGGCTGAGGATTGTTCTGAGGAGAAGGGCATGGGAGTTATGATGGACGCCATACGAGCCCATGGGTTTCCATTTTGAAAAGAGCATGGAGAAACTGGAGAAGGCCCAGAGGAAGTCTGTTACGATGGGCTTCGGAGCCTAAAGCACATGAGCTGTGTGGAGAGGCTGAGGCAACTGGGCCTCTTTAGTCTGCTGACGGGGAGGCACAGGGCAGCCTAAAAGCAGGTGACACCTGCCTGGAGAGGTGGTGGAGCCAAGCTCTTCTGCGATGGCAGATGGTATGGCAGAGACCACAGCCACAGGCTTCTTCCCGGGGTCTTCAGACTGGGCCTCGGGAAAAACTGACTAGGAGGGTGATGCTGCACTGCAGCAGGACACCCAGAGCCTCTCTGTGATCTCCATCTTTGGAGGTTTTCAGCTTTCAGCTCTGCAAAGTCACAGCCAACCTGACCCGCATTTGGTGATTCCCCACCCTTTGGTGGGAGCCTGGACCGGACACCCCTGTAGTCCCTTTTCCCACCATCTGTTCCACGCACTTGCGCCTTGCAGTGTGCCCCAGGAGAAAGGATTCAGCTGGAAGTGAGGGTTTCCCCAGCACTGGCTCCTGGGACAATTCAGGGGGGAATTGTTCTGTACGCAGGAGGTCTCTAGTCCTTCCTTTGGTTCCAAGCAGGGCCAGCTCTGAGGTCCAAGCAGGTTGCTCAATGAATGTCAACATCCCTGTACGCAGTCTGCACATGAGCCAGGCATCGATGCCACCATTGCAGCAATGGAGATGAGGCACTGGACCAGCTCCCTGAACCCAGGAATCGGTGTGCCATGCCTCCTGAGATTCCTGGGAACACCTCAGCATTTTGTCCAGAGAAGCGTACCTTTTCTTTAGATGTCCTGTGAGAGATGTCCCATGAGCTCACCTTGCTCTCCGTCCCTCCTTCACTCCCCACACTTGCCTGGACCTCAGGAAACATCCATGAGCCTGAAGGATGGATAAGCCTCTTGGGCTGAGGTGAAACAGGTTGAGTTTTGATTCCGAGGCAGCAGGAGAAGGAGGATGTGCAGTTCAGTGTTGGGATATGGCAATAAAGAGAGGATTCAAGTGAGTCTGTGGGCTGGGACATCTTGGGTGATCAAGGAGCATTAGCAGGGCTTTGGAAGAGGCTGCTCAGGTTATGGGGAACTCAGAGCCATTGGCAAAACCTCAGAAAAACACAGCACGGAGACCACGGTGTGATGTTCCTCCTAGTCATGGAGTGCCCTACATCCACTGGATAGAGAAGGGACAGGCCTTGCCCCACTGCAGAGCTGCCAATCAGTTCCTTGCACCAAGGCACCGAATCTGCCTGCGATGCTGCCGGGTGTCTGACACACGCTCACTCTGAATGGGGATGGTTTTCCTGTACAGGACCATCGCTGTCCCTGCCAAATGCCTGTGGCTGCGTGTCAGAGCCTTGGCACCTCACATGACATTATGGGCCTGGAATTGGCATTACACGGAATAACTGCCCTGAATTTGATCAGGCAATGTGAGAATGTTCTTGACACCACCATCATTAGAGTCAATGGAGATCCAGTAAATGTGGCTGATGAAAAGACAGAGGGAAACTTAGCTCTGCCTATGGTACATGACTCCATTTCAGCAGATGAATCCCTGCATAGGCTGCCCAGAAGGTAACAAATAGAGACAGGTTCTATCGTCCTGAAAGGGGGCATCTGATGTCATTTCATTTGGCCAAAGATTCCCCACCAGCCTCCAAGAAGATGTCCCCAGATGCTGCCCTGTCTCTCAGCATTGCTCCACGAGGGCTTGCAGCTGGCTCCATGTACCTTGGAGCACCTCTGGAACTTCAGGGGTCACCAGGTCTTTGCATCTGAACACCTCAGTCCTGGCCTCCATCTCCATTCATGAGCAGGGGAGCTGAGCCAAGGAGCTCACATGCAGGTGCCTATTGTGTGCGCACCTGAACTGAGGCAAGAGGAATCCACCTCCTGTGGGTTTCTGCTGTGCATGGGGGAAGCTGAGGACTACAGACATGAATGGGGGCTGAATCCCTTCCCTCAGCAATGGTAAAGGAGATCATTCCCTGTCCTTGCCTGGGCATCCTGCCTAAAGATGGGACAATGATAAGGTGATTCTTGGACCTAACTCTTCTTCAGATGGGAGAAATGACACTGTTGGAAAGCAGCGTCACTCCCCACCTGAGGGAGGGAACATGAGTGATGCCTTCAGCCTGTTTCCCAGCAGGTTCCCCTGGAGCCCCAGGGACACCTGGAGGGAGCCCAGAGGGGCAGGGAAAGCACTGCCTTGGGCTGGGCCTCTGCTGCTGAGCTGGGCTGGGCTCCTGGCATGGAGGGAGCTGCTGGCAAGTGGGCAGCACTGCAGAGAGACAGCTCTGCCCAGGAGCAGCTCCTCTGCAAAGGGCAGCAGGGCTGAGGGCATTGCCTGCAGGCAGTGAGAGGAGATCTGTGAGGCTGAGAGAGCTTAAAGGCAGTTGGGAGTGGGAGGAGAGCTCACTGGGGGAGAAATCTTCACAGCCCTCTATGTGGTAAGTCTCTGGGTGTAGGGCAATGCAGGGGAGATCATCAAAAGGGCAATGCAGTTCCTGGGGAGATCATCAAAAGCTGGCACATCCCACAGCCTATGGGATCTGTCAGTATTACTCTCTTAGTTTCTCTAATGTAGAGGAGAAGGATGTGCTGCAGAGCACAGCTTCCCTGCTGCACCATCAGAGGGACAGAACATGACGGCTGCCTTCTCCCAGGGATGGTTGTGGAGGTGTGCATATGGGTGTTCAGCCAGGGGTGCCCAGGGCCGTCCTTCAGAGCAGGGTCCCAGCACCCCAGGGGCTGTGTGCTGGGGCAGGGACTCTGCCGCCTGCCAGGGTCAGCACTCAGCCTGCCCGGGAAGCTGTGGGTGGAAGGAGTGACCCCTGGCAGGGCAAGGTCCTGCTCTTGAGTGGGTGCTGCGTAGGTCAGGGCTGCTCACAGCAGCAGATCACTACAGGGCATTCCCAGGAGAAGACTTTCCAAGAAGCAGAGCAAGGCAGGGGCTACCCAAAAGGGAAGGATCCTGTTCTTTCAGTCTTCTACTCTGGGTTGTCTGGGTGGGCAATGGGACACAGAAATTCATCTCTCAGTTCTGGAGAAGGCACTGAAATTGCAACTCTTTTACTCTTCAAAGTGAATAAACCAGGCAGTATCAGAAGTCAACATACCGTGGCTTACAGACAGCATCAGTATCACTTTTCCAAGCCTCATCAGGTTTGATCTGAGGTTCCCATCAGAGCCTGCACACACAGAGAGGCCCCTGGGCAGTGCCCTGCTGCTGGGAGGTGTCTGCAGGGCAGAGCTGAGCACACAGCGGGTGGGATGGGCTCTGTGAGCACTGACAGGGAGGAGGCTTGGGGCCAGAGAAACAGCTCCTAGCAGGGACAGCTCCAGGCAGCAGAGACAGGGGCAAGGGGTGGGGGGAACTGCAAACAAGCAGTGGGGGAAGGTGCTCTCCGGCAGCTCTCTTGTCTTTCACTGTAGATGTCTTCTGGGCATTGTCTGCTGGGTGGTGCTCGGGCTCTCTCTTCAGAACATGTCATCTTTGGGATCCCTGACTCTCTGCTTTGCCCCTCCTGCTGGGCTTGCGAGCTGCCCCCAGAAAGGCACAGCTCTCCTGCAGGATCCTAGGGAGTGCTGAGCCTTTCCTTGGGGCTTGGCACTCTCCTCTCAGAATCCTTTGCTCCTCTCTGTGAGGGGTCCTGTCCTGCTCTCTTCATCACAACTCCATCTCTGGGCTGGGACAGAGATTACAGATCTGCCCATTGAACCAGTGCTCCCCTGCTGCCATCCAAGTTCAGTTGTTTGGGGTTTTTAAAGAGAAATTTGTGTGTGAAGTCATCTTCAAGGCAGCACAAGTGAAAGGGCAGCACAGATGGGAAAAAGACTGGTGGGCAGAGAGAGCTCAGAGCTCAGAGAGATTTGGCTGGCACTCAGGAATAAAAGGAGAGTTATGATCTGTGGAAGAAGGGGCAGGCAAATCAGGAGGACTACAAGGATGTTGTGAGGTTACGCAGGGAGAAAATTAGAAGGGCCAAAGCCCAACTAGAACTTAATCTGGCTACTGCCGTAAAAGGCAGTAAAAAAATGTTCATTCCCTGTCCTTGCCTGGGTGTCCTGCCTAAAGATGGGACAATGATAAGGTGATTCTTGGACCTAACTCTTCTTCAGATGGGAGAAATGACACTGGTGGAAAGCAGCGTCACTCCCCAGCTGAGGGAGGGAACATGAGTGATGCCTTCAGCCTGTTTCCCAGCAAGTTCCCCTGGAGTCCTAGGGACACCTGGAGGGAGCTCAGAGGGGCAGGGAAAGCACTGCCTTGGGCTGGGCCTCTGCTGCTGAGCTGGGCTGGGCTCCTGGCATGGAGGGAGCTGCTGGCAAGTGGGCAGCATTGCAGAGAGACAGCTCTGCCCAGGAGCAGCTCCTCTGCAAAGGGCAGCAGGGCTGAGAGCACTGCCTGCAAGTGCTGAGAGGAGAGGAGTGAGGCAGAGAGACTGTAAAGGCAGTGTGGAGTGGGAGGATGCTGAGAGCTCACTGCATGGGAGAGATCTTCACAGCCCTCTACGTGGTAAGTCCCTGGTTGCAGGACAATGTAACTGGTGTTCCTGGAGGGATATACAAAAGCTGCTACATCCCACAGCCTATGGGATTTTCGGGAGGACTTTCACAGTTTCTCTAATGTAGAGGAGAAGGACGTGCTGCAGACGAGGACTTCCCAAGTGCACCGCCAGAAAGAAAAGTCAATACAGCTGCCTTCTTCTGGGGTTTTGAAGATCAGTGTGCACCTGTGGCTGCCCAGGGCTGTCCTTCAGAGCAGGGTCACTGCACCCCAGGGGGCTGTGTGCTGGGGCAGGGACTGTGGTGTCTGAGCGGGTCAGCACTCAGCCTGCCCAGGGAGTTTTCCACGCCACTGTGGGGAAAAGCTCTGTGGAAGGAGGGACCCCCAGGCAGGGCAGGATCATTCTGCTGTCCAGAGGGTGCAGCGTGGGTCAGGGCTGCTCAGACTTCTACATCACTCAGAGGACATTTACAGAGGGTAATTTTAAAGATGGATGTCAAGATAAGGGATTACCTGAAAGGGAAGAAATCTCTGCTTTGAGTGGTGTTCTCTTGGTTGGCTGGGTGGGCAACGGGAGATGGAAAGTTATTTCTCTGCTCTGGATTAGGCAATGAGAACCCAGGTCTCATCAGGACTTGTCTCAGCTGCTCCTTAGCGCCTGCACACCCAGAGATGCCCCTGGGCAGTGCCCTGCTGCCAGGAGGTGCCTGCAGGGCAGAGCTGAGCACACAGCAGGTGGGATGGGCTCTGTGAGCATGGAGAGGGAGGAGACGTGGGCACAGATGAAGAGGTAGTGGCCAAGAAGAGTTGCAGGCAGCAGGGACATGGGCAGGGAGGAAGGGAGAACTGCTGCCAGAAATGCTGTGGGAGGAGGGATTCAGGCATCTCCCTGCCATCCCTGCAGTGCAGGCTGTATACCTGAAGCAGCCCACTGGTCTCCTCACTCACACAGCAGAGCCTCTGCCCTTAATGTCATGGGGACTTGGCCATGAGTTTTCTTCCAAGCAGTTGATGACCACAGAGGAGAGAAACTAAAGCGTCTGACTGTGTGTCCCTCTCCTGCCTCCCTTGGCAGGGCTCCTTTGGCATGTTCTCCTCTTCTCCCATGCATGTCATGCACATATGGCCATGGAGGAAAAACATCCAGCTCACACCCTGTTCACCTGTGGGGCTCTGGGTACTGCAGTGTGTGCGGCTGGCACTCATCTCACCCTCCCTCCAGGACGTAACAAATTCAGGAGAGTTGACTCTGTCCTTGGGAGGTCCTGCTGGGCTGCAGGCTGCCCTCCCGTAGGGCACAGCTCTCCCAGGGCATCTCTGTGTTATGCAGGAGCCCCATGGAGAAGACACCTCTGTGCTAAGGCCACAGAAATGCTGCTGTGTGGCTGCATGTGGGCAGCTGTCATGAGCCCTCTGTGTCCCTGGTTGGGAGGGCAGAGCTGAGATCCTCCTCAGGTGCGATGAGATGGGGTGAGGGGTTTGCAGATGTGCACTTGGAAACTGGATTCCTCTGCTCCCAGCACTGGCCTCTTTCTTTTGGGGGGAACACCCGAGTGCGATAGTCCTCCAGCTGGAAGAGCTGCCAGCACAGGGCAGCTGAGAGCAGGGCTGATGCACAGAGCGGCTGTCCTCACTCTGCACTAAGGGACAGTCCCTGTGCACAAGGTTTCCCTTGCAGTGCAGCAGAAATGCCAGGCATTGCTGCATTCCAACCACTGCTCAGCTGTGCTGGGGCAACTAGAGCAGAAGGCACAACCCAAACTGCCCACAGCTCTGCTCTGCAGTCAGGTGAATTGAGAGTGACAATGCTGAAAAGCTCTTTGATATCAGGATTGGATTTAATCTGAGATCACCCCAAGTTCCTATTTACCTATTGCTGTAGGGCAGGACTGAGTCCTGCAGGGCCTCCTGCTCCCTGGGGCACCCTCAGCCAGCACCAACCAGAGCTCAACAAAGGTCTTCCCGAAAAGTGAAAGGCAGTTTGGAGGGGCTTCTATAAGAAAGTGAGTAGATTTTTCTCAAAGCAGTCAGCCCTAACTTATCCCTTCCTTTACCTCCTTGAACAGATCCTCATGAGCAGAGGGACACAATGTCCAACAGCAGCTCCATCACCCAGTTCCTCCTCCTGGCATTCACAGACACATGGGAGCTGCAGCTCTTGCACTTCTGGCTCTTCCTGGGCATCTACCTGGCTGCCCTCCTGGGCAACGGCCTCATCATCACTGCCGTAGTCTGCAACCACCACCTCCACACCCCCATGTACTTCTTCCTCCTCAACCTCTCTGTTCTTGACCTGGGCTCCATATCCACCACTGTCCTCAAAGCCACGGCCAATTCCCTTTGGAACACCAGGGCCATCTCCTGCATGGGATGTGCTGCCCAGCTCTTTCTGTTTCTCTTTCTGATGTCAGCAGAATTGTACTTTCTCACCATCATGGCCTACGACCGCTACGTGGCCACCTGCCAGCCCCTGCACTATGGGACCCTCCTGGGCAGCAGAACTTGTGTCCACATGGCAGCAGCTGCCTGGGGCACTGGGTTCCTCTCTGCTGTGTTGCAGACAGCCAATGCATTTTCACTGCCACTCTGTCAAGGCAATGCTGTGGACCAGTTCTTCTGTGAAATCCCCCACATCCTCAAGCTCTCCTGCTCACACTCCTACCTCAAGGAGTTTGGGCTTCTTGTGGTTAGTGTCTTTGTGAACTGTGGGTGTTTTGTTTTCATTGTGCTGTCCTATGTGCAGATCTTCAGGGCCGTGCTGAGGATCCCCTCTGAGCAGGGATGCCACAAAGCCTTTTCCACGTGCCTCCCTCACCTGGCCGGGGTCTCCCTGTTTGTCAGCACTGGCATGTTTGCCTACCTGAAGCCCCCCTCCATCTCCTCCCCATCCCTGGATCTGGTGGTCGCAGTGCTGTACTCGGTGGTGCCTCCAGCAGTGAACCCCCTCATCTACAGCATGAGGAACCAGGGCCTCAATGATGCCTTATGGAAACTGATCCAAAGGGTGCTGTTTCCCTGAAAATAACCTGCCTCCCCTCCTCTCCACATTTCCCAGAGTTTATCTTAGGCCACGAATCTGATTTTTTCTCTTGTCATAATTCTACTTAAAGATCATTTTCTGTTTTTCTGCTCCTTCTGTTGAGGATTGATCCTGTTATTTCTGCCCCTTGCACAACACTGTGTCACATGTGGCCTGTCAGACAGCAGATCTTCAATGAAAATGGACCTCCTAGTTGCAGTGCCTGAAGGTTGGACACTTCTTTTAAAGTTGCTTCCAAGACAAAGTGCAAGGTATTGGTCTTGTAAAGTTTCTATTCTCCTTGTGTTCTCGGTGGTTTTGGGACTAAGCTCATGGTAAAATTGGTTGCCATTGGATAAAAAGGTCTGGTGTTAAGGGAGCTCTTCTTGGTATCCAATGGCAGTTCAGATGTTCCTTTAGCTCCCCATTATCTCCTCAGGTTGCTTCATGTATGACAGGACTCATGGCATATACCAGACTCTCTGGAAATGAATTTGGAGGGGTGAGGACAGGATGGGGACTTCCCACATGCCCTGGGGTTGGAATGAATGGAGACTCAGAAGGTGAAACACCCTCAAATGTGAGTCCCCCAAAAGTAAAGGAGCAAATCGAGGTATCTATGAAAAAGGACTCTGCAGTGCCATGGGAGTCAGTGGAAACCCAGCAGGCACAGGGAAGGGAGAGTGCAGAGCTGCAGGAGCTGCCTGAGGACCCGCAGGGCCAGGACGCTGGTGCTGTCCTGGGGAGTGGGGCTGGTGGGAGTACAGGAGGGGGAAAATTCAGTCAGGGTTGGCGATGACATACAAGATGAATTCAGAAGAGCCAGAGAGTGCCTAGCCTCTGTTTCCTCATGGCCTTGTGTCCAGCAGCAGCCGTGGGGCTGATGGGGAGCCTGAACCCCGCTGTCTGCCTCCAAGCAGCTGCTGTGGCCTTCAGAGGGGCTGGGGCTGTGGGGTGAGTGCCCAGAGCTCTGCAGCAGCCTGCGCTGGGCAGTGCCATGCAGCCAGCCCAGGCTGGGCTGCTCTGCTGGGCTGGGCTGGGCTGGGGAGAGGGCAGGGGAGGTGGGGAGAGGTGGGGAGGGGCTGGGCTGGGCTGGGCTGGAAAGAGCCCGGGAGAGAAAACCACCAGTGCAGAGCTAAGGTGTGTGAGTGTGCAGGGTAGGGGCAGCCAGCACTCCCAGTGCAGAGCCAGGTGTCATGGTGAAGGAAGCAAGGCATCCAAGGTGCAGAAGAGAGGGGCCTGGTCTGCGCCATGTTTCCAGGACACCCTGGGAAAGCTGCCCCAGGAAATTTCTCCCACACTAGTCCCACCCACCAGCCATTTCCATCTCTGGCCATACACCCCAGCCCTGAGGAGAGACCTTTGCTGCATGGTCACCCCCATCCTCCTCTGGGGCTCAGTGATACCCAACTCCACTGCCGTTATTAATAAAAAGGGAACCAGTTTCCTACTGGCAGCCATTACACACCAAATCCCACAGCTCTTGCCACAGCTGGACTCTCAGCCAAGCCTCTTCTCGGACAGCTCCAGCTCAATCAGGTGCTTGTCTCGAAAAATTTTGAAAATCTTCATTAACTGAGATCTCCCCAGCTGGCCTGGGTCCTTGCTCTGGTGTTTGGCTCTGAAGGATTTCTGATAAACCCAGCTCTCTCAGCCTCTCCTTCTCCGTTATCTGCTCCAGGCCCCAACCGTCCTTCTGACCTTTGCAGGACTTGCTTCAGTCTGTCAGGATCTTCCTTGTGCTGCTGAGCCCCAGGCTGGACACAGCAGTCCTGCTGTGGTGGTCCTGTAGTGGGTTAGCCTTGGCCAGCAGCCAGACACCCACCCAGCTGCTCACTCACAGCCCCATCTCAAAAGGACAAAGGCAGAAGATAAGGTGGACTAGCTCATGCGTCAAGATAAAGACAGGGAGATCACTTACTCATTATTGTCATGGGCAAAGAAGAGTTGACTTGGGGAAGATCAAGTGAATTTATTGCCAATTAGAAGAGATTCGCATAGAGAGAAAGCATAGCAAACATATTCAAGACCATTTCCCCACCCCACTCCATCTTCCCAGGCTCAAATTACTCCATTGCTCCCAATTCTCCTACCCACCCCAACCCCAAGAGGAGCTGGGGGGATGGTGAATAGGGTTACGGTCAGCACAGAACATCCCTGCCACTCCTTCCTCCTCACACTGCTCCCCTGCTCCAGCGTGGGCCCTCCCCACAGGATCCCACTGCGTTTGCCATCCTAACTACTAAATTCTACTAAATTCTACTAAATTCTTTGCCATCCTAACTACTAAATTCCTACTTCTAAATCCTACTTCTAAATTCCTCCTTCTGAAGTGACTCTCTGCACCTACCTCCTCTCTGCTTCCATTACCTGTGGAGTTTCCTCATGAGTTCCCTCTTCACCCAAGCTGGTCTTGTCAGCTAGGTACTCACTGCTGCTCTTTGTGGGTGATTCTCTCGATAAAGACAAGCTGTACTGAGTTGCGCTGCCCTTCACTGCTGCCCCTGGGATCCCCACTAAAAGCCCCCTGAACAGGCCAAAGTCTTCCCCTCTGAGGTCTGACACCTACACTCTGCTCCTCTCCCTCCTCAGGCTGCTCAAGAGCTGGGACCCCCCTATTACATGGTCACTACAGTCAAGGATGACCCTGGTTTTCAGGTCCCTGACCAGTCTTCATGGTTTGCAAGGACCTGATCCAGGTGAGCATCATCTCTGTTGGTCCAGCTGGTGGCTTTGCGAAGAAATTGCTCCAACACCCTCCAGAAACCTATTGGTCTGTTTTCACAGTGCTCTGTTCCCCCTCCAATGAATGTCAGGGTCATTAAGGTCCCCAGAAAGAGCCCCATGTCACTGACCTGGAGACCTCCTGGAGTGGCTTAAGTAAGAGCTTGTCCACCTCCTCCCCTTGATCACGAGTTCTTTCTCTCCCACCACAATGTCGCCCTAACTGGCCTCTCCTCCGATCCTCACCCACAAGGGCTCACCCAACCTGTTGACTTTCCCAGCAAGGAGCTCCATACATCCAAGCAACTCCTTCACACAGAAAGTATTCCTCTTCTGATGCTCCCAGCCTGTGCCTCATGAAGAACCTCTGTCCATCCATTGCAGCACGCCAGCTGTGGGAGGTGTCCCACTGTGCCTCAGAAGTCACAGCTTGTGACAGACCTCGGGGCTCCAGCTCCTCCTGGCTGTTCCCAGTCAGAGGAGAGTGTTGCACATCTCGGCCGCAGCCCCCAAGTTGTGGCTCCAGGCCAACCTCAGCCTTGTCATGCTGAACAGGGACACCAAGCACCCAAGAGCCCATGTACGCAAAAGTTTTGCTGCATGGCAGAGACATGCTGGAACGGATGGCAGACGGCACTGTAAGAAAGACTTGAGGTGCCCCAAAAGAGAGCAATGCCTGCTGTCCCCAAGGTCCGAGAGAAACAGGGCTGGGCTGGGCAGCCCTGGCAGGAGAGGGCATTGCTGTCTGTGGTGTCTCTGCAGCCCTGCAGGGCCTTTGGTGGAGAGAGGCACTGATCTCCTGGAAGGACAAGGTGCTGCTGAAAGCGTCCTTGGGTGTGGACATCCTGTGATCTAGGCACACTCGAAATTCACTGGGCTCTTTGAAGACTGTATCATAAAGAGGGTGAGTAAAGGATGGGGCAGAGGAGAACTAGAAGAAGCTGAGAACATAGGCCCACAAGTGGAGAGCCCAGTGCAATGTGCTTCTTATTCATGCGGTGCCTTGCATCTGCTGGACAGAGATGAGACAGGGCTGGCCTCACTGCAGGGGTGGCAATCAGTCACTTGCACACAAGCACCGAAGGAATCTGACATGGCGCCTGGGGTGTCTGTCACGCACCTGCTCTGAGGGGACACGGCTTTCCTGCAGGTCCTGTGCTGTCCCTGCCAGCCACAGGCAGTTTTGGTGGAGAGCCTTGGCGTCTCACAGAGCCCTACAGGCCTGTGTTTGGCCATTCAATGAGCAGCTGCCCTGAATTAGGTTAGGCTCCGTGGGGATGTGTGAGACAACTCTTGTTACAGGCAATGGACAGCTAGTCAATACAGCTAAAGGAGGGGAGAAAGAGAAAGGCTTCCCTCTCCCTCTGGCACAGAACTCCATTTGGTCAGCTGGACACCTCTCTAGGCGGCCCTGAACAGCGTGAGTAGGGACAGGGGGTGATGTCCTAAATGTGGGCATCTGCGTCATTTCAGCTGGCATCTTCACCAGGCTGCAGGATGATGCCCCCAGATGTTTCCCAATCTCTCAGTACTGCTCCATTATCTTGGACTACACATGGCACCTCAGACGTCACCAGGTGTTTGTGTGTGAACTCCTGGTCTCCATCTCCATCAGTGACAATGGGACTACAGACCCTATTTTTAGCAGACACCATGACTGAAGCAAGAGGAATCTCATGTCCTGTGGGTTTGTGGCAGGCACGGGAGGGAGCTGAGGTCCCTTCCAGTCCCAGCACTACAACTCCAGGAGGAGATGCCTCCACTGACTCAGCTGATTGCCTTCCCTCAGCATGGGTAAAGGAGATGCCTCCCTGCCAGTGTCCAGGTGTCCTGCCTCATGATGGGCCAAGGAAGGGGGATTCTGAGACCTAACTGTGTCTCGGAGAGGAGAAAGGGCACTGCTGCAAAGGAACGTCTCTGCGGAGGTGAGACAGGCAACATCGGTGATTCCTTCAGTCTCTTCCCAAGGAGGTTCCTGGAGAGCCCCAGGGACACCTGGAGGGAGCTCAGAGTGGGGTTGGGGGCAGAGCAAGTGACGTCTTGGGCAGGTCCCCTCCTCTGGGGCTGAGACGGGCTCCTGGGATGGAGGGAGCTCATGGGAAGCAGGCAGCAGTGCAGAGAGACAGCTCGGCCAGGGAGCAACTCCTCTGCCAAGCACAGCAGGGCTCTGGGAAAACGAGTAGGGCAGAGAGAGATTAAAGGCAGCCTGGAGTGGGGGGAGAGAGGAGAGCTGCAAGGGAAGAAACCTTTCCAGCCCTTGTCACGGTAAGTCTCTTGGTGCAGGGCAATGCAGCTGCCGTTCCTGGAAGGGTCTCCTAAATTATCTGTCATAGCCTACAGCCTACGGGCTCTGTCAGGAGGCCTCCCAGCCCAGGGGCTCATGTTAGACAGATATGAAGGTGTGAAGGCCGAGTGTGCAGCCAGAGCTGCCCAGGGCATTTCAGAGGGGACTTTTGCAGAGGAAGAGCAAGGCAGGGGATCCCTTGAAGGTAAAGAGCTTTCCTGAGGCTGTGCTTTCAGTTTCCTGCTGTTTCTGGAAAAAGGGGAAAGACGCTGCTGCATTTGGAGAGGGAGACTGAGAGACCTGAGCCGCTACACTGAGAGATCAGGAGGTCTGGTGGGAGGCAAGTCAACTGCTTCCATCCCCTCCTCTACCTCCAGAGAGCACCAGCATCACCTTTGCTGGCCTCAGCAGGGTTTGTCTGCCCTGCTCCTCACTGCCTGCAAACGGGGAGTACCTCTAGAGAGTGCCTGGAACTGGGAGGTTTCTTCAGGTCAGAGCTGAGCAGACAGGAGTGGGTGATGGGGCCTGTGATCCCTGACAGGGAAAACTTGGAGGGAGAATACAGTTCCCACCAGGGATAGCTCCAGGCTGCAAACACATGGGCAGGGTGTTGTAGGAAACTCCAACCAGCAATGTCATGGGAGGGAGACTTTGGAAAGCTCCCTGTCATCCCCTCCAATTCAGACACCTTCCTCTGAGCAAGACCGCTGCTCTCGTCTCCCACCCAGCACAGCCTCTGCCCTCAAGGCTGTGTGGTCCAGGGCAGGAGGTGCCTCCTCTGCAGCCAGAGCTCTGGCACAGCAGAGGGGCATCTCCCCTGACACCGGGCCGCTTCCCTCTGCAGTGCAAAGGGGCTGAGAGCGACTGCCCTGGGCTTTTGCTAACCGGGAGGTGCTGTGCCCTGCTGGGTGAGGAGAAGGCTTTCCTGAGTGCCCGGCCGCCTCTCCTCTCCTTGCTTCCCTTAGGAGGAGAATCACAGGGTTTTTCTTTGTTCCTCCACCTGCTTGTGCTGCTCTTCTTCCTGCTCTTGGGCTCCCTGGCAGTAACGGTGGTGGTGTGGGGCAAGGGGTGGGGGTGCTGAGTGCCTGCTCTGGCCCTGACCTGGAGGGCACTGCCCTGGAGGTGTTTCCATGGGACCAAGGTGCCCAAGCCCTCTCTTCATTTTCCAGGCTCGAGACACTGCACTCAGTGCTTGGGCAATGAGACACTGCTTCCCTTAGCAGACAGCACCTTCAGACACCTGATCATGCTGGACAGGGAGTCCTGTGGGGCTGTGAGCATCATTCCAGAAGGGCACAGCTCTCCTGTAGGACCCTGGTGATGTCTGAGAGCACTTTAGCTACTCAAACAAAGCAGCATCCTTGTCCTGTCCTCTCCATCATACTCTGCAGAGCTGTGCTGGAAAGGAGAGGTGTTTTGAAATCTGCACCTTGAACAGGACCCCTCTGCTCCCAGGACAGTCCAGTGGCTTTTTCAGAGCAACCTCTGGGTGCAGCCCTCCTCCAGCTGGGAGCGGTGCAAGCACAGAGCAGCTGGGCACCAGGCTGATGGACAGAGCAGCCCTCCTGGATGGGAGCACTGACGCAGGTTTACACTGAGAGCAATGGGGCAACGGGGGAATTTTACCCTTTCCAGTATATATGTCCCCAGTGGGATGGGGGTGTCTGAATACTAAAACACAGTGTAATGAGATGCATTTGCTGCACCTCATCTCCCACCTTCCTCTGTGGATGAAAGCATCTTTCGGAGCTTTCACCCTGCGCTGTAGTGCAGCACAGGGAACTGCTGCTCAGGAACCCTCCCTCCAAACACCCTGGGCTGTTGCTGCCTCCATGGGTCATTGCTGTAAAGCAGGGCTGACCCTCAAGGAGCCCCTGGGGAGAGGGCACGGCTCTGCACAGCACACTCAGCCAGCACAAACCAGAGCTGAAGCCTCGGAGCTGCATAACGGTCCCCCAGGAAAGAAAAGCTCACTTAGGTGTTTCACAAAGAAGGAATCAAATATTGCTCAGAGAAGCTTCTCTGAATTTTTCTGTTTTGTCTCCTTTGGCAGTTTCCATGCCCAGAAGCAGCAGATGTCCAATGGCAGCTCCATGAAGGAGTTCCTTCTCCTGGCATTCACAGACAGGCGGGAGCTGCAGCTCTTGCACTTCTGGCTCTTCCTGGGCATCTACTTGGCTGCCCTCTTGGGCAATGGCCTCATCATTGTCTCTTCAAAAACCTCTCCAAGGGAAAGAATCACTGAGCCAGAGAATAAATAGTGTCTGAAGAGAGCTCTGAACATCATCTTGCCTCACTCTCCTGCTCAAGGCAGAGTGAACCAGATGAGGCTGTTCAAGGCCTCCGCCCAGCTTTGCATCATCCAGAAAGGAGCTGAAAGTGCGCTCCATCACATCATACAGGCGGATAATAAAGACGTCGCACAGCGTTGGCCCAAGTGCTGGTCAGTGAGGGATGCCATCAGCAGCTGGCTGCCCAGAGGACTTTGTACCACTGGTGACATTTGGGCTTGATCATCCAGCCAGCTTCCCACCCAATGTTCACTTCTTCAGCCCAGATAGCATTTAATCTGGCTGTAAGGACACCACGGGAATCCATGGCAAAGGCCTTGCAAAATTCCGTATACACAACACACCTTTCTTTCCCCTGCCCTTTTTGGTTCAGCAATCCCTTTCTTGTCCTTCAAGTACCTGGAAATGGCTGCAGGAGGACATGTCCCATCCCCTTCCCAGGGACAGAGGCAGGCTGACCAGCCTGTAATTCTCCCAGTTCCCATTCCTGTCCTTCTTCAAGATGGGATTGACCTCTGCCTTTTCCAGGGACCTCAGAACCTCTCTGATTGCTCTGGCACTTTTGAGAGCACAATCCAGAATCACGGGCAAGGGTGACTTAGCAGACAGGAGCCCTTGCAAGGAGCCTGTCCCAGGCAGCTGAGATGAATCTCCCTTGGCCAGTGGGGTTTGTTCCTGGAGTCACACATAGAAAGGGCAGGGTTCTGTCAGGCGTCCACATCTCAGCTGGCCTCGTGGACTCCATATGCACCCAGGGGTGGTCAGAGACAGAGTCTTTCCCTCTTACACACAGAGGCAGGGCACTGCAGGAGTCATAGTGTCTCTCTGGCCTCCTGCTGCCACTTCCAGAGGCTGGGAGGCACCTCAGCTTTGTGGTGTATTGCCCTGCTCTGCACTCACCTGAGATGCCCCTTGTCATGGGGAGTGGACATGGGGACCTCGGCTCAAGGAAGCACATCCCAGTGCTGCATTCAGGTGGTTTCCCATGGGATGTTACTCCCAACGTGAAGTGACCTCGAGGCAGTGTCTGTCCCACAGGCCTTCATGGAACCCCAAGGAATAGCTGATGGCGTTTGTGCTCACTCAGGTTCATCTCAGCTCACATACGTGATGTGCGTGCTTATATCTCCTCTGTACAATGCAAACATGGACTTCTGACCTAATCATGCATTGTCCTTCCATGGAGGGACAAAGAACCTCTTCAGGCTGGGGTGAGAGGCCAGTGCTGGCAATGGTGGTTGTGAGGGGCTAGTGCAGGATGATTGCCCTGGGGCAGCTTCCCCAGGGTGCACAGTGAAACCGGGCGCAGACCAGACCCAGCCCTGCTGGTCCTTCAGGTCTCGTGCAGGAGGCCCAGCTGTGCGAGGACGCTGCTGTGTGCCCAAACCCTGCACACTCTCATTCTTTAGCTGTATACTGGTGTTTTCATCTGTGGGCTGCTTTCTTGAGCATGTTCTTGAAAGAATCTTTGGAGGAAGACCTAAGTCTTCAGGCACTGCCCTGAGGAGATCACCCTTCTTCATGGAAATGCTGTTATGAAGGCCAGCTCTGTTATGGAAGTGGCCACTGCATGTCCCTGCCTGTGGTCACAGGACGACCACGCAGCACGACTGTCACCACGCTGCCAGAGCTCTCAGGGCTGACACCAACACAAGGAATCAGGAAGAGAGTGTGGAAGTGGAAGGAGAACAGCCCTGGAAGACCAAGCGCTGGTGCTCCCTGGCAGTGCTGCCATGCCAGGACTCTTTTCCTCTCCACCCATGCACCCAGGAACTGTTCCTGCAGCTCCAAAAAGGCCATTTATTTTGTTTAAACACAAAGGGAGCATGGCTCCTCATTTACACAGCCACTCGGTCGGAAAAAAAAAGCAGACAGAGAATTAGAAAGGAGATGACAACATTATCACAAGTAAAAAACCACCACCACCAACAAAAAATACAGAAGTCAGGCTGGTCCTGCAATGAGTTACATTATAACTTCTAGGCAGAAGGTGATGGGCAGTTTATTGCTTCAAAAAAACATGCAGTCATCATTTTCCACACTGCATACTTGAGCTGCTGGTTCCTCATGCTGTAGATGAGAGGGTTCACTGCTGGAGGCACCATCGAGTACAGCACTGCCACTACAAAGTCCAGGGATGGGGAGAAGATGGAGGGGGGCTTCAGGTAGGCAAACATGCCAGTGCTGATAAACAGGGAGACCACGGCCAGGTGAGGGAGGCACGTGGAAAAGGTTTTGTGGTGTCCCTGCTCAGAGGGAAACCTCAGCACAGCCCTGAAGATCTGCACATAGGACACCACAATGAAAACAAAACATCCCAAAAAAAGAAAACCACTACCCACAAGAAGCCCAACTTCCCTGAGGTAGGAGTGTGAGCAGGAGAGCTTGAGGATCTGAGGGATTTCACAGAAGAACTGGTCCACAGCATTGCCTTGGCAGAGGGGCAGTGAAAATGTATTCACAGTGTGCAAGAGACCATTGAGAAACCCAGTGCCCCAGGCAGCTGCTGCCATGTGGACACAAGCTCTGCTGCCCAGGAGGGTCCTGTAGTGCAGGGGTTTGCAGATGGCAACGTAGCGGTCACAGGCCATGATGGTGAGGAGATAAAACTCTGCTGACATCAAAAAGACAAACAGAAAGAGCTGGGCAGCACATCCTGCGTAGGAGATGGCCCTGGTGTCCCAGAGGGAATTGGCCATGGCTTTGGGGACAGTGGTGGAGATGGATCCCAGGTCGAGGAGGGAGAGGTTGAGGAGGAAAAAGTACATGGGGGTGTGGAGGCCGTGGTCATAAGCTATAGCGGTGATGATGAGGCCGTTGCCCAGGAGGGCAGCCAGGTAGATGGCCAGGAAGATCCAAAAGCGCAAGAGCTGCAGCTCCCGTGTGTCTGCGAATGCCAGGAGGAGGAACTGGGTGATGGAGCTGCTGTTGGACATTTGCCGACTTTGGGCATGGGGCACTGTCAGAGAAGGAAAAGACTGTGACAAGTTAGGAAAGACTTCTCTCAGCAAAATCAAAGCCATTTCTCATACACCCTCACCCTGCTACATGCAGACATTTTCCTTTTCAAGGAGACCTTCCTTCAGCTCTGTGGCTGGAGCCCTGGTTGGTGTTGGCTGAATGTGCCGTGAGGAGCAGGGCCTCTGCCCGCTGGCTGCCGAGAGGTCAGCCCTGCTCTGCAGCAGTGGATTCATGGGAACGGTGGGAGCAGGGGCCAGTCCTGGTGTTCGACCTTGTCTCATGAAACTGCTCCTAGTGCAGAAGGGGCTGTCAGCATCTGCACTCCCAGTGATAAGGAATGAGGTGGCAGAAGGCAGGTTGAGAGGTTTGGGTTTTTTCACATCTCCTCTTTCCCTCGCACCCAGGGGAGTGTTCTTGGATGTCAGAAAGCCTCAGCATTTGTGCTGCACTCAGGGAGAACAGAGGGAGTCCTGCGAGGCAAGAGGAATGCCTGTGGCTTAGTGCAGATGAGGGGACCTGGTCTGTCCCTCCGTCTGGCTCCCAGCTGCCCTGGGCTTGCCCCTTTCTGAGGTGGAGGGTGATCACACTCCTATATTACCCTGAAAAGCCACCAGGCACTGCTGAGAACAGAGGGATCTATGACCACTAAATGTCTCACCCTTTCCTAAGGTCTCAGCACCCCACTTCTAGCCCAGGACACACAGGGCTCATGTCACAAACCCATCAGCATCTTCTCTGTCGTAGCATCTCTGATCTTATCCATGGTGCCTTCAGATAACACAAAGGTGCTATAGGCCAGGTTTGCATCCTGGAAGGAAGCTCACAGCTTGGAAGGAATCCTCAAAGCAATAGCCAAGTGTCCTAATGATGGCATTTGAGTGAGGGAGATTCAGCTCATTCCCCAGACCCACAGACTTCATTGCCCACAGCCTCACAGGTTGGATGAAAGTTGGGACATGGGTTCCCATGGACACAAATGCATTTAAGGACAAGGGGGGCTTGCTCAGAGGAAGGGGTCTGCATTGGAGGGGATCATACAGAGGTTTCTGCATTCTCCTTCCCACAACATTTCTGGGCTTAGTTTCCTCTCATTCCCTCATCATCTCCCTGCTCCCTGGAGATTTTCCTGCTGGGAGGTGTTTCCCTGTCCCATGGCTTTTCCCTGTCAGCAATCACAGACCCCATCTCAACCTCTGTGCACTCACCTTGGCCCTCCAGAAACCTGCCTGTTTGCAGGGCACCGGCTGGGTGCATGTTCCTGTTTGCAGGAGGAAAAGGGCAGGTCAGAAGAACCCTGATGGGTCCAGCAGAGGTGATGCTGGTGCTGTGCATAGGCAGAGCAGTGGCTGAGGGCACTTTAGGAGGCTGCTATCAGGAGTTACTGATCACTCGCTCAGGAGTCTCCCTGACTTCTTTAAAGTCAATAGATCCTTTTCCATTTGTCCCTTTTCCACTACCCCCCAACCCAAAATAGGAAACTGAAAAGACAAATTCAGGAAGTCTTCTTTGTCTTTATGGCAGTTCTCCCCACAGCGCCGCTGGGAGCTCCCCGGGCAGGCTGAGCACTGACCCTGGCACACAGACCGCTGGGGCACAGGGACCCTGCTCTGAAGCACAGCCCTGGGCATCCCTGGCTGTGCACCCAGCTTAACATTCGTGCAGTCATCCGCAGAGGAAGGCAGCCATCATGCCCTGTTCCTCTGACGGTGCAGCAGAGAAAACCTGCTCTGGAACATGCCTTCGCCTCTACACTTGAGAAGCTGTGAGAATAATACTTAAAGATCCCATAGGCTGTGGGATGTAGCAGCTTTTGGAGATCCCTCCCGCAACTGCAGCTTCACTGCCCTGCTGCCAGGGACTTACCGTGTCAAGGGCTGTGAAGATTTCTCTCCCACAATGAGCTCTCAGCATCCTCCCACCCCAGGCTGCCTTTAACCTCTCCCTGCCTCACTCCACTCCCCTCGCTGCCTGCAGGCAGTGCCCTCAGCCCTGCTGCCCTTTGCAGAGGAGGTGCTCCTGGGCAGAGCTGTCTCTCTGCAGTGCTGCCCGCTTGCCAGCAGCTCCCTCCATCCCAGGAGCCCAGCCCAGCTCAGCAGCAGAGGCCCAGCCCAAGGCACCACTTTCTCTGCCCCTCTGGGCTCCCTCCAGGTGTCCCTGGGGCTGCAGGGGAACCTGCTGGGAAACAGGCTGAAGGCATCACTGATGTTCCCTCCCTCAGCTGTGGGCAGAGATAGTTAATCTCCAGCAGAGCCATTACTCCTATTAGAAAAATAATTGGGCATGAGAATCACTTTTTTGTCCCATCATTTTGTTTAACATTTTTGTTGGCAACATGGACAGTGGGACTGAGTGCACCCTCAGCAAGTTTGCACCCAGAGAAGTTGTGGATGCCCCCTCCCTGGCAGTGTTCAAGGACAGCTTGGATGGGGCTTTGAGCAACCTGGTCTAGTGGAAGGGGTCCCTGCCCATGGCAGGGGGGTTGGAACCAGATCATCTTTAAGGTCCCTTCCAACCCAAACCATTCTATGATTCTGTGATGATTCTATGACCAACAGGAAAGCAATTCCCATTCAGGGTCGGTGTGTGACAGACACCCCAGAAAGCAATGCAAGCAATGTGATTTGGTGCTTATGTGCCTTTGACTGATGCCATCAGTCAGAGGCAAGGTCTGTCCCTTCTCTTCCCAAGGGCTGCAGGCATTGCCGGAACACAAAGCACATCACACTGGGGTCTTTACTCACTCCCTTGATGACACAGCCAAGGAACAGACGAACCATTTTCACCGTGTGCCTGGATACACCTTGTCTTCAAAGAAAGTATCCCCCAAGCACAGCAATGGGTCCTAACAAAACGCAACTGAAACTGAAAAGGGCATGCAAGGGCACCAAGATGAGCTGTTTCTACTTCAGGAACAGCTACAGAAGAATCAGAAATACTGTGGGACCACTGCCAAATGTAGCAAGAGTAGGTGTAGGTAGGCTGAGACACTCTATGTCCTCTTTGCCTCAGTTGCCACCAGCAAGGTCTCCCAGACCTTTGTGCTTTGAGGCAGAACTCTGGAGGAGAGCAACCAGCAGTGGATGAGGATCAAGGCAGGGGTTACTTGAGCAAACTACACCCTTACCAGTCCATGGGACCGGAGGGGCTGCACCCAGGGGTGCCGAGAGAGTGTTTTTCACCAGGAGACACTGGTCCATTCTAATTCCAGTAAGAAAGGCACTCAGAGGCTGTGAGGGATCTTTTAAAATGCTGCGCATTAGCACTAACCCTGTAAGGAGAGAATCATGCAGATCATCTTAGGTGCCTTTAGATGGTGGGAACCCCAAGTGGTGTAGCATTGAAGAGGCCTCTGACCCCCACACAGCATGCCATGCAGACCCCGCCCATAGAAGACAGTCTCCTGGTTTGGTCATTCAAGCTGCTCTTAGCTTTGCTTACAAGAAACCACCTCTTTTCGTCATCTCTACAGTCAAAGAGCAAGGATGTTCTCATGAGAACTCCTTGCTGCACTGTTAGGTACAGGCAAGGCCTCGCAGGAGGCGTAAGGGCTGGTACTGAGTGGGAGCTGCCTGCAGGCCCCTTGGGACAATGAGCTGCTGAGGTTGCCCTGCGGCCAAAGGATCTGTGCAGCACAGCACAGGCGTGAAGGCCAGGCTGTACGTGCAGCGCAGCACCACTGACTGTACCGTGGTCTTCTGGTCAGGATCACTGCTCAGGTTTCCCTGGGAGAAGTCTGTGCTCCACCCTGGTGCCACAGCTGAGCTGCTGCGGCCAAACCGTGCACAGCCAGGAGGAGCTGGATCACAGGCAGGAGCAGCTGGACACCTGTGGTTTGTCACACAACGGTGATGGTTTGGGATGAAATGAGATGTGGTGGGACAGCTTGCTCACATGGGGTTCTGCAGTGGAGGAAAACAGGCTCTGCTGGAGAGACTGGCAGAGAGGATGAGTCTAGGGGAGGCTCCTGTGTTGATGGGATGTCCCCGGTGTTCCCCTCCTGTGGAGGACGACAACCAGCAGTGGATGGGGATCGACTCAAGGGTTCCTTGAGCAAACTCAAGCACTGTTACAGAAATGGAGATGGGTCATTTGACCAGATCCCTGAACACAAGTATTGGCATGCCATGACCCATGACATTCCCCTTTTAGCCCCAGAAGTGTATGATGCCCATTGAGCTGTCGTGGAATATCTCCTGACCCATGTGGTGGTTTAGCCTCTGAGTAGAATCCAAACAGCACCTCTGACTGGAGTAATTTCACCTTCGATGCTGACGGACAGGGCAGATGGAGGCACTCCAGACCTTCCAGGCACTCTGTGGAAGGGTTAGGTCTTCAGAGATGCAAAATGAAGATAGTGGTGTTGTGTCAGTGTCCATCACATAAAAATTTGGCCTGCTTTGTGCTTTTGCCCAGTTTGGGATCTGCCCCTTGACGTTTTTTGGTAAAACAATGAACTCACACACACACACACTTGAAATAAGAATGAAAGATAGATAGCAGAAATGAATTAGGGGCAACATTGTCTGAGAGATGGTACTGTGAAATGGTAAGAAATGGTTAGCAATGAGAGAAAAAGCACTGTTCTAAAAACTTTATGCCAAAATCTAAATACTCTTATGTTACAACTGTCTTGTCAATTAAGAAGGAATGAGAAGAATAAACTTATAGAAATTAAATTTGTCATCAACGAGAAGAAGAAATTTTAGAGCATTTTACTGTTACTGCTTTCAATTTAAAGAGAAATAAGTCCATAATGTGGCTGCTAAGACCCCACCCAGGCACTCGCTCACTCCCCTCTCCTGAGGGATGGGGAGAGAATCAGAATGGCAAAGTGAGGAACTCATGGGTCAAGAAGAGGACACCTGAATAGGTGCAACAAAAGCTGTGCCCACCAGCAAAGCAAAATCGGGAAGACATTCGCTGTGTTCAGTCCTTTCCAGCCAAGCAGGGCTCCATCATGAGTAAGGATTACTTGGGAAGAGGAATGCCATAGTTCCAAATGCCTTCCTCCTTCTTCCCACAGCTTCTATTGCTGGACATGATGTTGTATGAGATATCCCTTTGGTCAGTTGGGGTCAGCTGTCCTGGCTGATTCCCCTCCCAGCTTCTTGCCCACCCCCAGCCTACTCATTGGCAGGGCAGCAGGAGAAACAGCAAAAGCCTTGGCACGGTGCAACTGCTGTTCAGCAACAGCTAAAACATCAGTGTTTTATCAACACTGGTTTGGTCACAACCCCAAAACATAGCACCATAGGGGCTGCTATGGAGAAAATTAACTCCACTCCAGCCCCACCCAGGACACCAAGTGTCCCCTCCCACGGCAGTCCTGACACCAGTTCTGTTCCATTCCTGGTCCGTTGCAGACCAGCCATCTGCAATACAAATGTGGGCACCAGATAAACTCCTCCTGAGGACTTACACAAGCATTTAGACCTCAGAGAGTTCCGAGGTGCCTCAGGGAGGCCCTCCCCTCACACATCTTGGTGTGCTTCCTCAACTGGTGTTTCCAGGATCCATGAATGGTGACTGGAGAAGCATGGCCATCCCCAGAGAATGAGATGGGAAGCTTTGAGAGCTCCTTAACTTTCTGTTTGGCAATTAGGCAGTGACTGGCAGTGTGTAGGGATGGGAGAGAGGGTAGAGGGAAGTCAGCGAGAAGCAAGGTGATGGTTCAGGGCTTTAGCAAATCCTTCCAACTACATCTGAGCCCAGAAATGGAAAGCTATTGATGTCTGTGGGTGGAGGAGGAGTAGGTGTGCCCTGGGAGTGTGGTTGAAGGTCCCTGCACAAAGCAGTGGTTACACGAGAAGTTTCCATCATGGGAGCATGCCTCAACCTGGCAGATGGGGAGTGCCCATTGCTGGGGGTGGCTGAATACTGCTCCTCATGCCCCATGAGCCGACCTTTCTGTCTTCCTCTCCTTCACTACCCAAACTTGCCTGGAATTCAGGAAACATCCATGAACCTGGAGAATGCGTGAACCTCCTGGAGTGAGGTCCCGTTACTGCAGGGGAGCTGGGAAGGCTTTGTGAGAGAAAAAGGACTGTAAGGAGAGAGTGGTGTGTGGGTAGAAGAAAGTGTGTTATGGGCCAGAAGAAGACCTGAAAAAGCAAGGGGAATTCATGCTAATGTGGAATCGTTCAGTGTTTGATTTGAGGCTAGGAGAATAAGGAGGGTGTGCAGCGCAGTGCTGGGATATGGATCCAAACTGAGGAGGCAAGCACGTCTGGGACAGGGACAGGTTAGGTGATTGAGGGCCATTAGCAGGCCTATGAAGCCAGCTGTTTTTTGTGGAACTCACATGCGTTGGCACATCCCCAGAAAACCACACCTTTGTCAAAAAAGGAATATAATCTGCCACCAACCTGCTTCCTGCCCCCACCACAACCCCCCATTCACACTGACCCTAGGCAGAGTCCTGAGCAAGGCATGAAGGACCTCCTTTATCAGGTCCTGGGGGGCAGGGCTTGGCCACTCTGATCATAAACAAACACCAAGGGCTTACATGACATCAGAGCCACCAGCACATGGCCTTTTCCAGCTGCAACCAGTGTCTCCCAGTTTTTGCCTGATGAGCCCCCAGGAACCAACATATTGACTGCTCATTGCCTTCATGGCCTTGTCAGTGCTGGCCCTCAGTGGGGCCCCCAAAGCCCTCAGAAACTTGGTGCTTGCTTCTGCCTTCCACTTCTTTAGAGGCTTGTTCATTCTTTCAGTCTTTGCAGTTCAGGAACTTGGCACCAGAGAGCTCATTAACATGCAAAACACCCTAACAAGCCATGTCTCTGTGCATCATTTTCCCGAATTCTTCAAGCCTTCTGTGGCTACTTTGAAAACTTTCAGGAGAGTAGCCAAGGAGAGAAGATTTAAATAAGAAGGAACAATAAATCAGTTTTTCTTCTTTTTTCCAGTTTTCTTTATTTTTCTGTTTACACAACAAGTAAGACCAGCCTTCTCCAATTCAGATTGACCCAGAGCATCTCCTGATGAAGCCTGCAGATGTAGGAAAGTTAAGATCATTTCTGTCAGACACTGTACAGCCCATCTTTGTCCTGTGTCCCATCGTCATCCTTGGTCCCCCTGTGACCCCCTCCACCGGTCATTTCTCTCAGTGGCCACTTGGGACTTGCATCAGGATTTCTCAACTCTAAGCTCTTTCCACTAAAGACTGTAGCTCAATGCTTCAGCTCATCTGCGCACATTCTCACCTGCTTGCTTTGGAGAATCAGCTGCACACAGTCACAGAAGAATGTTTCTTACCTCCCAGGAAAAAAAAAAAAAAGAAGAAAAAAGAAAAAAGAAAAAAGAAAAAAAGAAAAGAAAAAGAAAAGAAAAAGAAAAGAATAGCTCAGTAAAAAATAATAGATGTAGTCCAAGTTTCCTCCACTGAAGTCCACTTCCCACTGTCAGTAACCATGGTGGAACACTTTCAGTGAGATACATGGGAAAACAGGTAGAGGCACAAGGGAGGAGATGGCTCAAGAGGCCATCAGGCAGCCTGCTGAAAGACAAGGCAAGCTGCAAACTGCCTGAAGCTCAGGGCAGCACCTGGGGAGCTGAGAGGTGTGGGAATGGGTAGAGAGCAATGGGAGGAGGAAAGCTGGATGGACACTGGGAAATGCGTACGCCCAGGCAGCCTGCTGAAAAGATGCCTTCAGAAGTGGTCAGTTCAAGCAGGGCGTGTGGAAAGATGTGAAAGCGTGCTGAGAGTCAATACACAGTGCACTGGGCAGAGCAGGGTCAGGGGTGTAACAGGGGAGATGAGTATTTCTTCTCCTGAGTGTAGTACGTGGGCTGGAAATGTCCATGTTGGCATCACGGGAAAGCATTGTCTATGGATGAAAACTGTTCAGTGCATTTCAGCTGTTGGAAAATGTGCTCACAGTTTCTTTAAATGTTGATGATCATTCCTCATCTGTCCAGGCAGCAGTGCTCAGAAGGGTGCTCTGCAATAGAAATATCAGCACCAAAGGAGCTCCACCCCGAGCCTTGCAAGCCCATGGACCTCAAGGACAGATATGCCTCAGGGAGGTCTTCCTCTCAACAAAATGCACTTTCTCAAGTTGGAGGTAGGGGTCCATGAATGTTGGAGAGACGTGGTCATTTCTAGAAGTGGAAATGGAAAGCCATGCTGAGAAACCTGGCTGCTGCATGGTGCAGGTCCAGAGAATCAGCCTCCAGGGAAGCTTACCCGAACCTTACCCCAGAGCATGGGGTAACTTTCACCCAGACCCAGGCTTCCTTTTGGCTCTTTACAGCAAGCTCTTGATTTAGTTCTTCATTGGCTTTCCTCATTGCTTAATTTTCTTCATTGACAGCACGAGCCAGCCTGCCAGATGCCTCATTTAGGTGGCCTTACTCATCCTGTGTCATGTGGATCTATGCCATCCATACCAGCATGTAGGTGCCTCCCAGCTTCTTGCCCAACCCCAGCCCACTCATTGGAAGGGCAGCGTGAGAAACAGCATGAGAAGGCCTTCCTGTTGTTTAAGCACTGTTCAGTCACAGCTAAAAGAGTTTTGGTCACAAATCCAAAACTTGGATCCCTATGGATTGCTATGAAGACAATGAACTCCATCCCAGCCAGGCAATTATTTCTACAGTCAGAAAGAACCTGAGGGCTTTCCCTCATGTTGAGGACACAGAGCTGTGAGGAATGAGAGTGTCATTCAGGCTGGTAGGGACCTTGCTAGATATCTGTAGTAAACATCCTCCTCAAAGCAGGGTCACACTAAGTTGCTCATAGTTTTACCCAGATCAGTCTGAGAAACTTCCAGGGATGGAGGCAGCACACACTCTCTGGGAAACAGCTTCCCATGTGTGGCTGTCCTCACCTTGCAAAAGTTTCTCCCTATATTGAGCCTGACCCTCTCGTGTTCCAGCTCATTGCCTCCTGTGCTCCTGCCTTGCACCAAGGTGTCTTCTTGGGAACCTCACCGTAGGCAATGCAAGTCTGTTCCTTCCTCCCCACAAAGCCCTCCATTCTCCAGGGTGAACAAGCCCAGCTCCCTCAGCCTCTCCTGACAGGACCTGTGATGCAACCTCGGCCATCTCTGTGGCCCTCCACTGAAATTTGCGGATCCTCCAGCTTGCCAATGTCTCTCTGGCATTGTGGGGAAACAAAACCTGGGCAAGTATTCTGGATGTGGAGCCACAAGTGCTGAGCAGAGGGAGAGAATCACTTGCCCTGGCTGTGCTCCTGCTCACACAGCCCAGGATGGTGTTGGCCACCTTTGCTGATGGCTCATCTTTTGCTTAATGGAACCCAAAGACCAGCAGACCCTTTGCTGTGGAGCTGCTACCCGCCTAGCCAGTCCCTGTCCTAGGACATTTCAGAGCCTACATCCACTTTAGGAGCAGGACTTTGGTGGAATCTTTACTGGATATCCTGAGGTTTTGATGTCCTTTGGGATGGCAGCCCTGCCCTCCAGCCCTGCACTGCTCTCCTCACTGGGATGTCTTCTACAAATGTATATGAAAAAGTACTCTCTCCTTTCCTCCAGGTCACTCAAAAGATGTGAAACAGGGCAGGTTGCAAGCTAGACCCCTGCAGGACCCTACTAGCTAGATGCTTCCAGACAGGGCAACACACATGTACCACACTCCTCCAAGCCCAGCTACTCTCCAGCAGGTTTTATGCTGAATGACTTAACCACCCATACAGCCCATACTGTCCTAACTTGGACACAAGAAATTTCTGGAGGGATGATGCTGAAAGCCTTGATGACTTGCAGGTAAAAGACCATCTCTGCTCTCCCCGCATCCAGCAATCCTGTCGTTTCATCACAGAAAGCAAAGAGGATGGCCAGGAACAAGCTCCCCTGGGTAAATCCAGTCCCCTTCTCTTTCAGACACCCAGAAATGGGATCTGAGTGGACACGCTCCGGGGCACAGCTTTTCATTTCCCTGTTTATCATTTGGGCATTTTGGAAAGGTACAGGTGCTGCCCATCATCAGGGAGTTCCCAGAGTCTCCGTGACGTTTGAAAGATGATGGAGAGTGGCCTTGCTGTGCCATTGGCCTGCTCACTCATCTCCCTGGGATGCCACTGCTCCAGTCCCATAGACTGGTAAAAGATTGTTTGCTCAAATGACCCCTGAATTGATCCCCATCCACTGCTGCCTGTTCTCCTCCAGAGTCCTGCCTGGAGGCACAAAGGCCTGGGAGACCTTGCTGGGGAAGACCGAGGAAAAGAGGACACACAGAATCTCACATCTATCTCCACCTGCTCTTATTAAATTCAGCAGTGGCCACACAGGATCTTTTCCTTTAACCGTTCCTGAAGCAGTAAAGCATCCTTATGGTGCCCTTCAGTTGCCTTTCAAGTTTAGACTGGGTTTCGATCTGGACCCTTGCTGAGCTTGGAGGATGCTGTCCTTGAAGAGCAGCTGTCCTGAGCTCTGCCACCATGTCACAGCTCTGTCTGCTCAGGAACAGCTCCAGCTCCTCCTGCCTTTGCCCCTGGCTGAGGGCACTGCTGCACATTTGGGCTGAAGCACTGCAGCTGTGGAACCAGGCAAGATATGACTTGCCATAAGGAACCCTGGTACGAAATGTCCAAGACCCCGTGTGTGCAAAGGCTTTTCTTCAGAGCAGAGACATGGCATGGGTAAAAGAGAGCTGCATGTCTTTCTAGCTCCAGGTCTAAAGACATGAAATACCTATTTCATTGAACTGAGGATAAGTCCCCCTGGCTTGAAGAAATTAGATCTTTCCTTGTCACCTTCCTGGGTGTCCTGCCTAATGATGGGACAAAAAAAGGGGATGTTCATGCGAAGCCTTTTCCTGATAGGAGAAACGACACTGCTGGAAGTAAGTGTTTCTCTCCGCAGCTGAGGGAGGGAACATCAGAGATGCCTTCAGCCTGTTTCACAGCAGGTTCCCCTGCAGCCCCAGGGACACCTGGAGGGAGCCCAGAGGGGCAGAGAAAGTGGTGCCTTGGGCTGGGCCTCTGCTGCTGAGCTGGGCTGGGCTCCTGGCATGGAGGGAGCTGCTGGCAAGTGGGCAGCGCTGCAGAGAGACAGCTCTGCCCAGGAGCAGCTCCTCTGCAAAGCGCAGCAGGGCTGAGGGCACTGCCTGCAGACACCGAGGGCAGATGGGAGAAGTAAGAGGGATGTTATAGTCTGCATGAGGTGGGAGGATGCTCAAAACTCACTTCAGGAGAAATCTTCACAGCCCTTAACAGAGTAAGTCTCTGGCAGCAGGGCAATGCAGATGAGTGTCTTGGAGGGGTCTCCTACACCTGGCACATCATTCTGCAGATAGGAATTGGCAGGATGGCTCTCAGGGTTTCTTTACTGTGGAGAAGGATATGTTCTATCCTGCCACACTGACAGGACAGGACATGACTGCTTGTCCCAGGGATGGCTGCAGGGGTGTGCATGCAGGGGTGCCCATGCTGTCCTTCAGAAGTAGGGTCCCTGCACCCCAGGGGGCTGTGCACCAGGGCAGGGACTCCGCTGCCTGCCTGGGTCTGCACTCTGACTACCCACGGAGCTCCCTACAGAGGTGCGGGGAGAAGCAGTTTGTGGGAGCAGTGCTTCCAGACGGTGCAGCATGGGTCAGGGCTGCTCAGACTTCTACATCACCCAAAGGACATTTGCAGAGGGTCATTCTAAAGATGGATGTCAAGGCAGGGGATGGCCTGAAAGGGAAGGAGTCTGTGCTTTCAGTTTTCTCACTTTTGGGCAGGTGGGCAGTGGGAGATGGGAATTTACTTCTCTGCTCTGGAGAAGGCAATGAGACCGCAGGTCTCATCAAGACTTGTCTCAGCTGCTCCTTAGCCCCTGCACACACAGAGATGCCCCTGGGCAGTGCCCTGCTGCCAGGAGGAGCCTGCAGGGCAGAGCTGAGCACACAGCAGGTGGGATGGGCTCTGTAAGCATGGAGAGGGAGGAGATGTGGGGACAGAGAAAGAGGTTGTGGCCAAGAAGAGGTCCAGGCAGCAGAGCCATGGGCAGGAAGGAAGAGAGAACTGCTGCCAGCAATGCTGTGGGAGGAGGGATTCAGTCATCTCCCTGCCATCCCCTGCACTGCAGGTGCTTTCCCTGGAGCAACCCCCTGGTCTCCTCACTCACACAGCAGAGCCTCTGCCCTTAATGGCATGGAGACATGCTCATGATTTACCTTCCCAAGCACCCGGAACACCAAAGAGAGTTGAAACTCATGGGTCTCTCTCTGTCTCCCTCTCCTGCCTCCCTTGGCAGGGCTCCTTTGGCATGTTCTCCTCTTCTCCCTGACGCCCTTCTTCTTACTGGTACACTCACTGGTGTGGGGGGTGAGGATTCAAGTGCAGCTCAGGCACCAACGCTGCGTGTGCTGTCATGCACATATGGCCGTGGAGGAAAAGCATCCAGCTCGCACCTTGTTCACCTGTGGGGCTCTGCGTACTGCAGTGTGTGCGGCTGGCACTGATCTCACCCTCCCTTCAGGACGTAACAAATTCAGGAGAGTTGACTCTGTCCTTGGGAGGTCCTGCTGGGCTGCAGGCTGCTCCTCCAGTAGGGCACAGCTCTCCCAGGGCATCTCTGTGTTTTGCAGGAGCCCCATGGAGAAGACACCTCGGTGCTAAGGCCATTGAGATGCTGCTGGGTGGCTGCATGTGGGCAGCTGTCATGAGCCCTCTGTGTCCCTGGTTGGGAGGACAGAGCTGAGATCCTCCTAAGGTACGATGAGATGGAGTGAGGGGTTTGGAGATCTGCACTTGGAAACTGGATTCCTCTGCTCCCAGCACTGGCCTCTTTCTTTTTGGGGGAAGTCTCATGTGCGATAGTCCTCCAGCTGGAAGAGCTGCCAGCACAGGGCAGCTGAGAGCAGGGCTGATGGACAGAGTGGCTGTCCTCACTCTGCACTTGGGTCTTGCACTTGGGTCACAACAACCCTATGCAACACTAAAGGCTTGGGGTGGAGTGGCTGGAGAGCTGCCTGGCAGAAAAGGACCTGGGGGTGTTGGTCGATAGCTGCCTGAACATGAGCCAGCAGTGTGCCCCCGTGGCCAAGAGGGCCAATGGCATCCTGGCTTGTTTCAGGTATAGTGTGGCCAGCAGGACCAGGGAGGTGATAGTGCCCCTGTACTGGGCACTGGTGAGGCTGCACCTCAAGTACTGTGTTCAGTTTTGGGCCCCTCACTACAAGAAGGACATGGAGGTACTAGAGCGTGTCCAAAGAAGGGCAACGAAGGTGGTGAAGGGTCTAGAGAACCAGTCTCACGAGGAGCGGCTGAGGGAGCTGGGGGTGCTCAACCTGGAGAAGAGGAGCTGAGGGGAGACCTTGTTGCTCTCTACAACTACCTGAAAGGAGGTTGTAGCGAGTTGGGGGTTGGTCTCTTCTCCCAAGTAACAAGTGATAGGATGGTAGGAAACAGCCTCAAGCTGTGCCACAGCAGATTTAGGTTGGGTATTAGGAAAAACTTCTTCACAGAAAGGGTAGTCAGGCATTGGAACAGGCTGCCCAGGGAAGTGGTTGAGTCTCCATCCCTGGAGGTATTTAAAAGATGGGTAGATGTGGTGCTTCGGGACATGGTTTAGTGGTGGAGCTGACAGCACTAGGTTAACGCTTGGACTCGATGATCTAAAGGGTCTTTTCTAACCTTAATGATTCTATGATTCTATGACAACAAAATGCCCTTTTTTTCTGCTCTGCAGTAGAGTGATTTTGAAGTGACAATGCTGAAATCGTCTGTGATGTCACAAGTGGATTTAATGTGCAGTCACTCTGAGTTCCTGTTTACCCACTGGTGTAGGGGAGGACTGACTCCTGCAGAGCCCCCAGCAGAGCCTCCTGCTCCCTGGGGCACCCTGAGCCAGCACCAAGCAGAGCTTATGAAAGGGACCTGCCAAAGACCTTCCTGAATGGAGAGAGGGACATTTTGGGAGGAGGGGTTCTATGAGAAATGGCTTTGATTTTGCTCAGAGAAATCTCTTCTAACTTTTTGCTGTCTTTTTCCTCTAGTACCATCCTCCATGCCCAGAGGCAGCAGATGTCCAACAGCAGCTCCATCACCCAGTTCCTCCTCCTGGCATTCGCAGACACACGGGAGCTGCAGCTCTTGCACTTCTGGCTCTTCCTGGGCATCTACCTGGCTGCCCTCCTGGGCAATGGACTCATCATCACCGCTGTAGCCTGTGACCACCACCTCCACACCCCCATGTACTTCTTCCTCCTTAACCTCTCTGTTCTTGACTTAGGCTCCATCTCCACCACTGTCCCCAAAGCCATGGCCAATTCCCTCTGGAACACCAGGGACATCTCCTACGCAGGATGTGCTGCCCAGCTCTTTCTGTTTGTCTTTTTGATGTCAGCAGAGTTTTATCTCCTCACCATCATGGCCTGTGACCGCTACGTTGCCATCTGCAAACCCCTGCACTACGGGACCTGTAGCAAACACTACACATCAAGGTTATCCCCCTAGATCTCCAGCCGACCCGGGCTTTATACCCCCAGCAGTAGGTGTGTCATGTTATAAGGGGCGGAGACAAGGGAGGGTCGACCCTTAACTCTTTCCGTACAGCACGTGATCTTCCGGTCGCCAGCCCTTATCTTTACTACATTTCCCCCTCCCTTAGCTCCAGTAGTTCTGGATCTTGCTGGGGAAGCTGCGTGTAAAATAATCGATATATGGTAAGACTTATACAGGCACGCATCCGTTACGTTCATAGATTTTGCCCAGTCCAGCCAGTAGTTCGTCGCGGCTCCCTCATTACTCCCCCACACCATCAGGATGCATAGGGAAATGGTAACCTGTCAAGATAAGACTCAATAGATTGATTAATGTCTATACGGTCTAATATTTCGACTGGGTACCCATTCTAGCGTCCCTTTCTCGGTTTGCACACACGCATACCCACGTCCCAAGCAACGGAGGGAATAAGGGCCCCCCCATTCACGGGTTTGCAGGTCCCGTACTTGAACCAAAGGGTAAGGCCCTTCGTTCTCATCGAGCCGGAAATGTGCCTGGGTTGCAGTCTGGGTTTTATAGGTGTTCCCTCGAATGGTATGATTTAAGGTAATTAGTGCCGTCGTCAACAGACGCTGTGCCCGAAATAAGGGAGGGTCAAGGGGAGGGGGAACCCCTGTTCCTGGGCTTATCTTTTCCCCCTCCCTAAGTCGGTCGAGTAACTCTTTTAATGTGCGGTGCGCACGTTCTACAATGCTTTGGCCCGTACTGTTATAGGGAATGCCATGACTCAACTGAATATCCCAGCGCGCGCAAAAGTCCTTTGTCTTCTTGCTGACATATGCCGCTCCATTATCTGTTTTAATTTTTTGTGGGATGCCAAGTTGCGCCATACAGTCCTGCCAATGTAAAATAACTGAGAGAGCATTTTGTTTAGCATGCATAGTGGCTAAAATAACTCCACTGCAGGTATCAACTGTGACATGCAGATACTTACGTGGATTAAAGGGTTCATAAATCGTAACATCAGACTGCCATATTTGGTTGGGCTGCAACCCTCGAGGGTTTACCCCTGCCTCCCAGAGGGGACCTTTGGAACACACAGGACAAGCAGCAATCACAGAGCGAGCATCTTGCAACGTAATGCCAGCGAGCCTAGCTAAACCACGAGCTCCACAGTGGAGGAGCTCATGCAGGCGGAAAGCTCGCCTTAGGTTAGAAGTTTCTTCAACCGCCAGTACGCTCTTTGCTAAGCTGTCCGCTATTTCATTCCCAGCAGAAAGAAAACTCGGTATGGAACTATGACTATTAACATGGATAGGACAGACAGGAGCGGTTCTCATTTGCAGTGCGGTGAGCAACATTCCGGCAATCTCTGACGTTGCCCCAAGTGCCCATCGGCACTTCTTCAGTAACTTATATACATAGCAAGAGTCTGTGATTAGATCCAAGGCCTCTTCGGGCCATTGAGTGAGAGCCATCCATACCGCCTTGGCCTCAAGATACTGCACGGATTGCCCTTGATCTTGATAACTAATGTGGGTCCACTGACCATCCTCCTGCCATGTAACGACAGCTTTCCCAGTAATCGATGACGCGTCGGTAAAAACTGTGCGGCCTCCGGTGGGTTGTTCAACTATGGCACTAGCTGGCAAAAAATGGAGTACCTGGATTATCTCCCCACAGGGGTGTGGTCTTAGACCTTCAATACGACCCGTAAATTCAGCTATCGCCGCTTGCAGGAGCCCCACTTGTGGAAGTACCAACTCCCACTGTGCCAAAGAACAGGGCAATGCGATGACCTCCGGGTCCTTCCCTGTTAAGTGTTGAGTTTGCCTCCGACAGCGGAGAATAAGCTGGGATAATAATGTTGGCCAAGAAATTAAAGCCGTCTTTGGTTTGCCTTGATACAACCAAGCAAAAGGCCAGCCTTTTTCACCATTATTTTGAATTAGTAAACCATGGCCAGCGGTATCGGTCATGTAAATCAGGGCAGTGACTGGTTGTTCAGGTGTAAATCGAGCGAGACCCCAATGCTGGGCTCGCTCCATAATTGTCCTAAGAATCTCCTGATGGTTTCTTGAAAGAGTCCTTGGAGCTAGGGGGCATCTCCTCCTTTCAGGAGTTGATATAAGGTAGTCATTTCTGCCTCAGATATTGGAATAAAGTTTCTAAGCCACAATAGTTGTCCAATTAATTTTTGCGCCTCATGGAGTGTTGTCACTGTAGTCCGAATTTCAAATGATTGTGCTGTCACGCTTCGTGGCCTCAGTTGAGTACCTAAATACTTTACTGCACGCCCTACCTGTGTTTTCCGAGGCTCAATGTGTAACCCATGTCGCTCCAAACTGACTATCAGCTGCACGCGTGCCTTTTCCAGTAACTCCTCTTGGTTGGACGCCAATAACACGTCATCCATGTAATGGAAAATGATGACCGTAGGGAAATTTTCTCGAATAGGGCGTATCGCAGCAGCTACAGCAATTTGACACAAGACTGGTGAGTTTTTCATGCCCTGGGGTAACACCTTCCATTGATATCTGGCGCACGGGTGTTGATTGTTAGGCTCAGGAACAGTAAAGGCAAAGCGTACTCTATCTTCTTCATGCAAGGGAACACTAAAAAAGCAATCTCTAATATCTATAACCACTATTTGATAGTCAGGTGGAATCATGGCCGGAGAAGGAAGGCCCGCTTGTAGCGGGCCCATGTCTTGTATACATGCATTAACTGCGCGTAGATCATGTAGCAGTCGCCACGCTCCCGATTTTTTCTTTATCACGAAAATGGGGGTGTTCCAGGGACTTGTAGAGGGTTCGATGTGTCCTGCGTCAAGTTCTCGTTGTACCAATTGTCGAACAGCCGCCCTCTTTTCCTCTGTCAATGGCCACTGCTCTACCCACACTGGTTTATCTGTCAACCAGGTGAGTTTTAATGGGCGGACACAGGCAGTGGCCATTATGATAAATTTGTACGCAGCACTATATTCATCTTCTGCAAACAACATCGTCCCAAGATGACAATGGGTAACTCAGCAATGACAGGGTTACACCATGCTACCCTAGCTTGTCCAGATTCCGGATCCTTCAACATAATTTGCATTGGGTTCCTGCTTTGATGCGAGGTCTGCATGCCTCCCACGCCTTGCAGCGAACCTCTCGGTTCGAGTGGCCAATCATCTGGCCATAGATGTGATGGGATTACTGTAACATCCGCTCCTGTATCTAAAAGGGCTCTTAACACGAGGCGTGGTGTTCCCCCCAACGCTGGGAGCCATGGGGTAACTATAATATCTACTTCTGGTCGTGTGGTCATGTTTAGGGTGAGTGCCACATACGGCGAGGCTCTATCCCCAGCCTCCTCTATTGCGCGCTCCCATCTCCCCAAGGCAGCTGAGTTGGATATTGCATCATTGGGACCGCAGGCGACTGTGCTGGTCCCGGGGAAGGAGAGACTCCCTGTGCCATACATTGCGCTGCTGTCGTCGGGCCTGTTGAGCTGATCACTGGGGCAGGTGGGGATGGCACGGCCCTCAGCCATCCCCTCTTCTCGTTTCCCCAGCCCGGTCTCCTTTGCTGACTCCCCGATTTGCACTGTCGAGCTCTGTGGCCTAGTCGCCCACAGCGCCAGCATCGTAGGTCTCTCTTTCCTTCCCCTGTTCCGGGGGTGTTTATTTTTGAAGGGCATTGTCGCGCCATGTGTCCTTGCCCCCCACACCTATGGCACATAAGTCGTGCGCCGCGGCAGGCCGCATGGACTGCGGCCACTACCGGTTGCATACTTTGCGCCTGTTCCTGTTCCAGCACATAACGAATCATCTGTGAAAGCGTGGTCCCTATGGGTAACTGTCTTAGCAACACTGCAGTTTGTGGGTTTGCTTGCGTACGTGCACAGTCAAGCAATATTGCCTCCTTAGCCTGCTCAGGAAGTCGAGCAACCTGGAGCGCCGCTTGCAGCCGGTCTAAAAACTTTGTGAAGGGCTCACTTAACGATTGCCGTATTTGGACCCATGGAGGCTCCCTTTTATCAAGAGCTGCGATGATGCGTATTGCTTCCTGGGCAGCTTTCGAAGATGCAGCAAAATCGCGCCCCCGCATTCGCTGAGCCTGTGCCTGAGGAGTTGCGAACTGCCCTTCACCCATCAGCTGCTCTAAAGTCACTCCTGCCATGGGATGGTTGGCCTGTTGCGCCTCGATAACAACTTGGGTGCACCGATTCCTCCACTCCTCCCTAAACAATACCATCATCGAGGGGGTCAATACGGCCCGCATCAACTGAATGATATCAAAAGGTGCAAGTGGCGTTGCAAAAACACAGTCTAATAGGACTTGGGTCTCTGGGGAATTTAATCCATGACTTTTCACCGTTGTGACCAATTCTTTCACCAACTTTGCATCTAACGGTTGCCACTCATATCCTCCACCTGGGGCTGCTCGGATAGGAAATGCTTGAATCGGAGGGGCCTGGAATCGCACTCCTTCCAAGACACAATTTTTTGCAATCATCTGCCAATCCGTCCCATTTGCCCTCTCTTTCGGCATTCCCCCTGGCATAAGACTTTCCGCATTTGCCACCACCCCTCTCAATCGGCTGATCAATGCCTCGAGTTCCCTTGAAACCTCGTTAGTCCGTCTTGGAAGCGGGGGCGGATGAGCAACAATCGAGGATCCCTCGTCACCCCCTTCGCCCTCACTGCTATCAGAGCTCATGGGGTAATCGTGTACAGGCTCCCTCCACTGTGAGGGAATACCAGTTTGATTTCCCATTGCCCCAGGGATAGGGGTTCCCTCTGGTGGCTCAGGTATCACTGACAGTGCCGGGGGAGCCCTACCACCCCCCCTCGATGTCCTGCGCTCCGCTCTCTGTGTGTCCAGCACTCGTCGATCACTGGGATACAATGGGGCGTCCTCAGGTGTTTTGCCTTCTTTTTCTCCTTCCCGCCATCTTCCTTCACGTAGTTCACGATACTGCTGGGATCCCACATCAGCCCCCGGGACCCAATCCAGCAACCTATCAGTCAGCTCCCTTTCCACACATTGTTGCAACTCGCCCCAGGGGTACTGAGGAAGTGGCAGATCCGCCGGTGCAGGAGGTGCCGAAGGTTCCGTGGGCGGCCGCTCTAAACTCCCCACTTGTATCGGGAACACCTTTCCCGACTCCTTTGTTCCCGCTGCACCATAGTCTCCCTGCACCTCCCCTTCCTCCGTTGGCTCAGCCCCCAGTAACAACGGTTCCGTCTGTGTCCCACAGGCCACTCCTTCCCAGCCAGCCTGGGTCCCCTCCGAAACTAAACTTGTTGGCTTTTCGTTCCCAGGAGATTCCTGCCCCATCAGCACACCACGTGCAGCAGGTCGGCGCCGCCTTGCCGCAAACCCCCGCTTGAGCACCCTTGTCGTTACCGACTTTAGTACCTTTATGAGTTCCGCGAGCTCCATCGCTGTTGCCTGATCACGTCGGGGTCACCACTGTGTAGCAAACACTACACATCAAGGTTATCCCCCTAGATCTCCAGCCGACCCGGGCTTTATACCCCCAGCAGTAGGTGTGTCATGTTATAAGGGGCGGAGACAAGGGAGGGTCGACCCTTAACTCTTTCCGTACAGCACGTGATCTTCCGGTCGCCAGCCCTTATCTTTACTACAGGGACCCTCCTGGGCAGCAGAGCTTGTGTCCACATGGCAGCAGCTGCCTGGGGCAGTGGCTTCCTCTATGCTCTCCTGCACACTGCCAATACGTTTTCACTCCCCCTCTGCCAAGGCAATGCTGTGGACCAGTTCTTCTGTGAAATCCCCCACATCCTCAAGCTCTCCTGCTCACATTCCTACCTCAGGGAGATTGGGCTTCTTGCGGTTAGTGACTTTGTCGACTTTGGATGTTTTGTGTTCATTGTGCTGTCCTATGTGCAGATCTTCAAGGCTGTACTGAGGTTTCCCTCTGAGCAGGGACGCCACAAAGCCTTTTCCACGTGTTTCCCTCACCTGGCCGTGGTCTCTCTGTATGTCACTTCTGGCACGTTTGCCTACCTGAAGCCCCCCTCCATCTCCTCCCCATCCCGGGACCTGGTGGTGGCAGTGCTGTACTCGGTGGTGCCGCCAGCAGTGAACCCCCTCATCTACAGCATGAGGAACCAGCAGCTCAAGGACGCCTTATGGAAACTGATCCAATGGGTGCTGTTTCACTGACAATAACCTGCCTCTGCTCCTCTACATGTTTCCGAGACCAAGAGTCTGTTTTTTTCGCTCATGATAATTCTACGGAGAGATAATTTTCTGGGTTTATCCTCCTTCTGTGGAGGTTTGATCCTGTTGTGTCTGACCCTTGCACAACACTGTGTCAAATGTGGTTTGTCAAATTGCAGCTCTTCTGTTAAAGGTGATCTCCTGGGTGCAGTGCCTGAAGGCTGGGCTCTTCCTCCTAGGTTGCTTCCAAGACAATGCCCAAGGAATTGGCCTTTTAAAATTTCTGTTCTCCTTGTGTTCTCAGTGGTTTTGGGGCTAAGCGCATGGTAACACTGGGTTCGATTGAATCAAAAGTTCTGGTTGTAAAGGCTCTCTTCTTGGTGTCCAGTGGCAGTGGAGATGGTCCATCAGCTCCCCATTATCTCCCCAGGTTGCTTCATGTCTGACAGGACTCATGGCATGTACCAGACTCTCTGGAAATGAATCTGGAGGGGTCAGGAGACGATGGGGATTCATCACATAACTCAGGTGGGGTTGGAATGAATGCAGACTCAGAAGGTGAAATGTCATCAAGGGTAAAAAGTCCTCCAAAAATAAAGCTCTAAATTGATGTATCCACAAAGGAATCTGCAGTGCCATGGGAGTCAGTGGGGACTCGGCAGGCACAGGGAAGGGAGAGGGCAGAGCTTCAGGAGCTGCCTGAGGACCACCAGGACGCTGGAAATTTTCGCAGACCAGTCCCACACACTGGCCATTTCCATCTCTGGCCATACACCCCAGCCCTCAGGAGGGACCTTTGCTGCATGGTCACCCCCATCCTCCTCTGGGGCTCAGTCATACTTAACCCCATTGCCATTATTTATAAAATGGAAAATCCACAGCTCTTGCCACAGTTGGTCTCTCAGCCAAGCCCGTTCTCAGACAGCTCCAGTAAGGTCAGCTGCTTATGGCCTTCTCATGAAAAATACTGAAAATTTCCATTGAGTGAGATCCCAAGTCAGAGGATTGGTTTACATTCTGTTTACAGCCCAAAGCACCCTGTGGTCTGCAGATATCTCATTACCTGATCTCTGGACAGAAACTTCCTCATTTCAACATCTGACTATTCCCTATTATTCTCCTGCCAAGCAATAACATTACAAGACCAGTTTCACCTTCCTGAAAACCTCCCCATAGGGACTGGCAGGTCACAATGAGGTTCCCAAGGCCTTCCCTTCTTCACATTGAACAAGGCCCTTTCCTCCACTTTCTCCTCCCAGGCAAGTGCTCCAGCCCCTCAGCAGCTCGATGACTCTCCACTCAACTTGCTGATACTTACCAACACCTCCTTCGCTGTGGTGGTGATCTCTGGCCAAGAGCCCAGCAGCCCCACAGGCGCTCCCTCCCTCCTCCCCTTCCCCAGTGGGGGCCCAAAAATGGACACAGTTGTGTACAGGTGGTCTAAGGAGCGATGAGCAGGGGAGACAATCACTGCCCTTGCTCTTTTGGTGAGATTCCAGGACTCTGCTGGCTGCCTTTGCTACCAGGTCATACCAGATTGTAATGGCCTAACGTGGGTACCAGGATATCTAGGGAGACCATGCCAAAAATCTTGCTGAAGTGGAGGTAAAGGACATCCACTGTTCTCCCCTCGTGCATAAAAGCAGATACTTCATCAGGAAGGCCATCAGGTTGGGGAGGCATGATTTACCCTTGGCTAATCCATGCTGACTGCATTTGGACACCTCCTGCTCTTTGAGGTGCCCAGCAAGGTCCCCCAAGAGCACTCATGGGAAGGCTCACTCCTCCCCCAAGTGAGCTTGTACAGCCTGGGGTTCCCGGGGTTGCACTTTTGGCCTCTTTCAACCATGGCTGCAACATTGGCTTGTCCTCACTCCCAAGAGACCTCTGCGAATCCCGTGACCTTTCAAAAGGGATATTCCAAGGACATATTGATCTTCCAGTGTAACTTCATTAACACTATTCTGCCTCTTATACCGTGTATTGAATTTAAATTTAAATTACAATTAAATTTAAATTATTAAAAGAAATTAAAATTATTTATATAAATTTAACTTCTCTCTTTCTTATATTTTCACCTCTCTTGAGAGAACAACCATTTCTAGTGTAATCTTTTCAGATGCAGACTGCCTACACAAAAGCCCTTTCCCTTATTCTCCAGTGTTCTCCTCCCCTTACTCTTTCTTCATTCAGATTCCTCGCACCCATCCAGTTGCTGCTTTGACATCAGGGACTTAAAAGTTTGCCTGTCTTGCAGCAGGCTAATTGTCTCCTTAGCCAACTCTTTAATTATGTTTGTATCTCTCTTCTTTGGATCTCCCTACCTGAAACAGTTCTCCTAAGATTATCCCCCGTAGAAAGGCAACCTCATTAGAGGCAGCTTGGACTTAGCATATGCTCGCAGAGTCTGTTTTCTTTATGGAACTTGACCATGCTTGACTTTTCCTTTGCTTGCAAATAGGAAAAACCCTCCTGTGGCTGTGTGCAGCCACGTCTCTAAGGAGAGCAGGGGGGAGCTGGTGCAAAGGAGCTGTACCATCCAGCTGCAGAGATGAGTGGAGAAGTCTGCTGTAAGGAAAAGTCCCAGGTGGGCAAGGAGAGCAATGGTGGGGTTGGGTAGGTGAGGTGGGAGGTTGTCAGAGCTCAAGGGACAGCTTCTCCTACCAGTCCAGACCTCCTGAGGAGACAACCTGCACCAGTATCAATTAGAGAATGCTGCTGTCATCTCTTCTCTACACTGAAAAGTAATAAAATACACCCTTTAAAAGCAAACTTCATTTTTATTAGAAGCTCTTTGAAATCTTTCTCCATAAGTACACAGGAAACAGCTTTAATTATCTGTACAACTCTTGAAGACCTGAAGAAAATTAAAGGAAGAGATATACATTACTAGGGCTTTTTGTGTTTTAACGAGCCCCATGGTATATTTGGTGCTGAGTCCTTGAACTTCAGATACCGAGAAGAGATTACACAAACCTCTGCAAGAGTCAGCATCAAAAGCAAAACCCAAAGTACCCTGAAGTATTAATAAGCCCCACTGAGGGCCATTACTGGCAAAGCCTCCCCAGGGACTCGTTAGAGCAGAGAATTGGAGGCCCTGATTGCAGGCAGGCAAAGGGAATGTGCAGGCAGCTCAGATGCTGAGAAAACCCTGGCTTTGTTTTATGAAGCAGCAAGGCCAAGCGCTGACCCCCCGCCCCGGGGAAGGCAGGTCCTGTCCCTCACGCGTTGCTCAGGGCTCTTCCTGGGGCAGTGGGATGTGGGGGGGTGATGCTGAGTGCAGGACAAGGCTATGACAGATCCCAGCCTTACTGGGGGTGTGCAAGGAGGCAATGAGGCCCCCCAGTGCCTTAGGACAACATGTCTCCTCATAGGCCTTGGGGGCAGGCACAATTGCCATAGTTAAAGGGAACGAACTTGGGCTCTCTTGGCCACTTCCAGCCTTGCCACCACTCTTTGCCGTCTCCACCACAGCTTGTCCTACGCTGTCCCACAGCTGCTTCTTTTGCCCTGCAGGCTGCAGACACCCATCTCGCTTCCTCACCTTGCTCTCACCCTGCCATTTCCGTACATTCACCGATGTCTGTCCACCCTCACACTCTGTTCCTTCAAACACAAGGAGATGGACTGACCTCATACTCCTTCTGGAGGACTTCATGTACCACAGTACTGTTCTTTCAGTGACATTTCTTCCTCCTCATGTCCAGTCTCCACCATTCAAGCTGCACTGTGTGGCACTGTTTCTCTCTCCTGCTCCTTCCTACCTCCAAGGAAAGCTCCACCATCTGGGAAATAACCCTTCAAACAGGCATGCAAAACCATAAGCCTTCTTGTAGCCCTTCATCTGACCAGGCAGAAGTAACATCACCATGATCTTCCAAGGCTGCGAGCCTTTCAGCTTCTTAGATAGACATGACCAAGCTGCGTAGCTGCTGCTGTCCCATCCTGTACTCAGGCAGAAGAGACATGACAGCCACAATACAAGCCCTCTTCCTGGAGTGAGCCTGGGTCCTTTGGCAGAGGGGGTCTCCCAGCCAATGCACCAACCAGGTGCCTTCTGCTGCCCTGTCAGAGACACTGGCAGAGGGGAGTTTAGCAGCACATATCCCAGCCATGAGTCAAGGGCTGACCTATCGGCTGTTTCAGGAAGAAGTGACCTCACAGTGCCTTTCCCAGACACATTCCTGCTGTTGGCCTCTCACCTCCAGAGGCAGAAGTGACCTCACAGCCCTCTTCACAGCCATTGGCTTCCTACAGGATTATGAGGTCCTGAGACACAATTGACCACATGATACCAGCCATCATCCTCCTTGTGGCCCAGTATGTGAGCAGACAGAAGTAAGCTTGTTTCACCAAATTTATTTAATGGTTTTCCTATAAACAATTTGAGTAGGGAAATGTTCCTCGGAGGAACTGCTGTATTTATACTGGTGCATTTTATGCCTCTACTTCTCTTTTTTTCCTTCATCCTCTGTCTCTTCTGTCTTCAGAAAGCTCTCCAAGGAAAACATTCATTGAATGCTGGAATAACTCAGGTTGGAAGAGACCCCTGAACATCACCTTGTGTGCCGATCCTACTCAAGGCAGGGTGAAAAAGATGAGGTCTGGAGGACGGCTCTGCCCAGTTTGGCATCATCCACAAAGGAGCTGAAAAGGCACTCCGGCACATTATCCAGGCAGTTAATGAAGACACTCAAGAGTGTTGGCCCCAGTAATTGCACTGAGGGATGCCACTGGGAAGTGGCCACCAGGAGGACTCTACCACTGCTGACATTTGGGCTGGATCCACCAGCCACCTTCCCACCCACTACACCTGTTTCTTCAGTCCAGGTATCACCAATCTGGCTATAAAGAGATTATGCAAAACCATGTCAAAACCGTTGCTAAGGCCCACATACAAAACATCCCCCTCTTTCCCCTACCCACACAGGTTCAGCAATCCCTTTCTTGTCCTACAAGTACCTGGAAATGGCTGCAGCAGTATTTGGCCCATCCCCTTCCCAGGGACTGAGGTGACATTGACCAGCCTGTAACTCTCCCAGTCCTCCTCCTTGCACTTCTGGAAGAAAGGTTTGGTGTCTGCCTTTTCCAAGGACCCCAGAACCTCTCTGATGGCTCTGACACCTTTGAGGGCACAATCCAGAAAGGGTGACATGAGCACCCAGGAGCATTGGCAATGAGCCTGTGCAAGGCAGGTGACATGAATCTCACTGGGCCAGGGGGGTTTGTTCCTTGAGTCACAGACAGAAAGGGCAGGGCCCTGTGAGGTGCCCATATCGGAGCTGGCCTCATGCACTCCTCATACACACAGGGGTGTTCAGAGGCATGAGCCCTTCCCTTCCACGTGCGGAGGCAGGGCACTGCAGCAGGCACAATGGCTCTCTGGCCTCCTGTTGCCACTGCCAGAGGCTGGGAGGCACCTCAGCCCTGCGGTGTATCGCCCTGCTCTGTGCCTGTCTGAGATGCCCCTCGTCATGAGGAATGGACACAGGGACCTTGGTTCACAGAAGCACATCCCAGTGCTGCATTCAGGAGGTTTCCCAGGGGACATTACTCTGAAAATGAAGTGACCTTGAGGCCCTGTCTGTCCCACTGGCCTTCATGGCACCTCCAGGAATAGCTGATGGCATTTGGGCTTCATTTGTTCACAGGTGTTTTCCTCACTAGGGCACTATCTTGAGCTTGTTCTTGAACAGCAACTCTGACAGAAGACCTAAGCCTTCAGGCACTGCCCTGAGGACATCACCCTTCTTTATGGAAATGCTGTTATGGAGGCCAGCTGTGTCACAGAAGTGCCCATTGCCTGTCCCTGCCTGCGGTCACAGGACGACCACACAGCACGACTGTCACCAAGCTGCCAGAGTACTCCAGCCTTACACCAAGGCAAGGGATCAGAAAGAGAGTGTGGAAGTGGCAAGAGAACAGCCCTGGATGACCAAGCGCTGGTGCTCCCTGGCAGTGCTGCCATGACGGGACTCTTTTCTGCTCCACCCATGCACACAGGAACTGTCCCTGCAGCTCCAAAAAAGCCTTGGGGGAAGGGTATCAGGAAAACGAAAAAGTCATTGAATGGCCCTTTATTGTTTAAATACACAGAGAGAAGAGCTGCTCATTTACATAGCCACTTGGTGAGAAAAGAAAAGCAACCAGTGAATTAGAAAGGGGATGACAACATTATCACAATTAAACCATGACCAGCTGCTACGCAGAAGATGACAGGAAGTTTATTACTCCAGAAAAACATCGAGTTTTCAGTTTCCACACTGCACCCTTGAGCTGCTGGTTCCTCATGCTGTAGATGAGGGGGTTCACTGCTGGAGGCACCACCGAGTACAGCACTGCCACCACCAGATCCAGGGATGGGGAGGAGATGGAGGGGGGCTTCAGGTAGGCAAACGTGCCAGAAGTGACATACAGAGAGACCACGGCCAGGTGAGGGAGGCACGTGGACAAGGCTTTGTGGCGTCCCTGCTCAGAGGGAAACCTCAGTACAGCCTTGAAGATCTGCACATAGGACAGCACAATGAACACAAAACATCCAAAGTCGACAAAGTCACTAACCGCAAGAAGCCCAATCTCCCTGAGGTAGGAGTGTGAGCAGGAGAGCTTGAGGATGTGGGGGATTTCACAGAAGAACTGGCCCACAGCATTGCCTTGGCAGAGGGGGAGTGAAAACGTATTGGCAGTGTGCAGGAGAGCATAGAGGAAGCCACTGCCCCAGGCAGCTGCTGCCATGTGGACACAAGCTCTGCTGCCCAGGAGGGTCCCGTAGTGCAGGGGTTTGCAGATGGCAACGTAGCGGTCATAGGCCATGATGGTGAGAAGAAAATACTCTGCTGAAATCAAAAATACAAACAGAAAGAGCTGGGCAGCACATCCTGCGTAGGAGATGTCCCTGGTGTTCCAGAGGGAATTGGCCATGGCTTTGGGGACAGTGGTGGAGATGGAGCCTAAGTCAAGAACAGAGAGGTTAAGGAGGAAGAAGTACATGGGGGTGTGGAGGTGGTGGTCACAGGCTACAGCGGTGATGATGAGTCCATTGCCCAGGAGGGCAGCCAGGTAGATGCCCAGGAAGAGCCAGAAGTGCAAGAGCTGCAGCTCCCCTGTGTCTGTGAATGCCAGGAGGAGGAAGTGGGTGATGAAGCTGCTGTTGGACATCTGCTGCCTCAGGGCATGGGGCACTGCCAAGGAGGAAAGGACAAGGACAAATTAGGGGAGACTTCTCTGAGGATAATCAAAGCCATTTCTCATGGAAACGCCTCTGCAAACTGTCTCACTCCATTCAGGAACACCTTTGGCAGCTCCCTGTCACAAGCTCTGGCTGGTGCTGGCTGAGGGTGCCCCAGGGAGCAGCAGGCTCTGCTGGGGGCTCTGCAGGACTCAGTCCTGCCCTACAGCAACAGGTAAATAGGAACATAGGGTGATCTCAGATTAAATCCAATCCTGATATCAAAGAGCTTTTCAGCATTGCCTCTCCCAATTCACCTGACTGCAGAGCAGAGCTGTGGGCAGTTTGGGTTGTGCCTTCTGCTCTAGTTGCCCCAGCACAGCTGAGCAGTGGTTGGAATGCAGCAATGCCTGGCATTTCTGCTGCACTGCAAGGGAAACCTTGTGGGTGCTGAGAGTGGGCACAGGGACTGTCCCTTAGTGCAGAGTGAGGACAGCCGCTCTGTCCATCAGCCCTGCTCTCAGCTGCCCTGTGCTGGCAGCTCTTCCAGCTGGAGGACTATCGCACTCGGGTGTTCCCCCCAAAAGAAAGAGGTCACAGCTGGGAGCAAAGGAATCCAGTTTCACATGCAGTGCACATCTCCAACCCCCTCACTCCATCGCATCTTACCTGAGGAGGATCTCAGCTCTGCCCTCCCAACCAGGGACACAGAGGGCTCATGACAGCTGCCCACATGCAGCCACCCAGCAGCAATTCAATGGCCTTAGTACCGAGGTGTCTTCTCCATGGGGCTCCTGCAAAACACAGAGATGCCCTGGGAGAGCTGTGCCCTACGGGAGGGCAGCCTGCAGCCCAGCAGGACCTCCCAAGGACAGAGTCAACTGTCCTGAATTTGTTACGTCCTGAAGGGAGGGTGAGATCAGTGCCAGCCGCACACACTGCAGTACCCAGAGCCCCACAGGTGAACAGGGTGCGAGCTGGGTGCTTTTCCTCCATGGCCATATGTGCTGCACCAACGCAGCGTTGGTGTCTGAGCTGCACTTGAATCCTCACCCCTCACACCAATGAGTGTGACAGTAAGAAGACAAGCGGCAGGGATAAGAGGAGAACATGCCAAAGGAGCCCTGCCAAGGGAGGCAGGAGAGGGAGACACAGTCAGACCCTTGAGTTTTTCTCCTCTTTGGTGGTCAGGCTGCTTGGGAAGGCAACTCATGGCCAAGTCCCCATGCTATTAAGAGCTGAGACTCTGCTGTGTGAGTGAGGAGACCAGGGGGTTGCTCCAGGTATAGAACCTGCACTGCAGGGATGGCAGGGAGATGCCTGAATCCCCACTCCCACAGCATTGCTGGCAGCAGGTCTCTCTTCCTTCCTGTCCATGGCTCTGCTGCCTGGAGCTCTTCTTGGCCACAGCCTGTTCATCTGTGCCTACATCTCCTCCCTCTCCATGCTCACAGAGCCCATCCCACCTGTTGTGTGCTCAGCTCTGCCCTGCAGGCACCTCCTGGCAGCAGGGCACTGCCCAGGGACATCTCTGTGTGTGCGGGGGCTAAGGAGCAGCTCAGACAAGTCCTAGTGAGAACTGGGGTCTCATTGCCTACTCCAGAGCAGAGAAATAAATTCCCATCTCCCACTGCCCACCCAGCCAACCAAGAGGAGAAAGAACAAACTCCTTCCATTTCCTGTAATCCCCTGCCTTGACATCCCTCTTCAAAATGACCCTCTGCAAAGGTCCTCTGAGTCACGGAGAACTGGGAGCAGCCCTGACCCACTCTGCACCCTCTGGACAGCAGAAGGATCCTGCCCTGACAGGGGTCGATGCTTCCACCCACAGCTTCCCTCCACAGTGTCGTGGAGAGCTCCCCGGGCAGGCTGAGTGCTGACTCTGGCAGGCAGCAGAGTCCCTGCCCTGGTGCACAGTCCTCTCGTGTGCAGGGACCCTGCTCTGACCCTGGCCTGGGCACCCCTAACTGCACACCCGCCTTCATGCCCTGGGGCAGTCCTTGGGAGAAGGCAGCTGTCATGCCCTTTCCTTCTGATGGTGAAGCAGGGAAGCCCTGCTTTGCTGCACGTCCTCCTCCTTCCCATCTCCCTCCAGGAACCCCAGGTACATTGTCCTGCACCCAGAGACTTACTGTGTCAAGAGCTGTGAAGATGACTCCTCCGGTGATATCTCAGCACCCTCCCACTCCACACTGCCTTACAGTCTCTCTGCCTCACTCCTCTCCTCTCAGCACTTGCAGGCAGTGCCCTCAGCCCTGCTGCCCTTTGCAGAGGAGCTGCTCCTGGGCAGAGCTGTGTCTCTGCAGCGCTGCCCACTTGCCAGCAGCTCCCTCCATGCCAGGAGCCCAGCCCAGCTCAGCAGCAGAGGCCCAGCCCAAGGCACCACTTTCTCTGCCCCTCTGGGCTCCCTCCAGGTGTCCCTGGGGCTGCAGGGGAACCTGCTGTGAAACAGGCTGAAGGCATCTCTGATGTTCCCTCCCTCAGCTGCGGAGAGACACTTACTTCCATCAGAGTCACTTTCAGCAGTGTCATTTCTCCTATCAGGAAAAGATTCGGGCATAAGAATCCCCTTTTTTGGTCCCATCATTAGGCAGGTCACCCAGGAAGGTGACAAGGAAAGATCTAATTTCTTCCAGCTGGGGACTTATCCTCAGTTCAATGTAACAGGCATTTCATGCTGGGTCTTTAGACCTGGGGCTAGAAAGACATGCAGCTCTGTTTTGTTCGTGCCATCTCTCTGCTCTGAAGAAAAGCCTTTGCACACATGGGGTCTTGGACCCTTGGTACCAGGGTACCTTACAGCAAGTCAGAGCTGGCCTGGTTGCACATTGCAGTGCTTCAGCCCAAATGTGCAGCAGTGCCCTCAGCCAGGGGCAAAGGCAGGAGGTGCTGGAGCTGTTCCTGAGCAGACAGAGCTGTGACATGGTGGCAGAGCTCAGGACAGCTGCTCTTCAAGGACAGCATCCTCCAAGCTCCGCAAGGGTCCAGATGGAAACTCAGTCTAAACTTGAAAGGCAACTGAAGGGCACCATAAGGAGTGTTTACTGCTTCAGGAACAGCTAAACAAGAAACAAAGGTACTGTGTGGCCACTGCTGAATTTAGGAAGAGCAGGTGGAGATAGATGTGAGTTTCTCGGTGTCCTCTTTGCCTCAGTCTTCCCTAGCAAGGTCTCCCAGGCCTCTGTGACTCAGGGCAGGACTCTGGAGGTGAACAGCCAGCTGTGGATGGGGATCAAGTGAGGGATCACTAGAGCAAATTCCATCCTTCCCAGTCCATGGGACTGGACGGGCAGCATCGCAGGAAGCTGAGTGAGCAGGCCATTGTCACAGCCAGGCCACTCTCCATCATCTTTCAAGGGTCATGGAGACTGTGCCTACTCCCTGACGACTCACAGCACCTAAACATTGCACGTAGCTTTCAAAAATGCCTAAAGGCTGTGCAGAGGAGTAAAAGGCTGTGCCCCAGATCGTGTTCACTCATATCCCATTTCTGGGTGTCTGAAAGAGAAGAGGACTGGGTTTACCCAGGGGAGCTTGTCTCTCGCTATCCCCTTTCCTTTCTGTGCTGAAAGGAGAGGATTGCTGGATGCGGGGAGAGCAGTGGTTGTCTTTTAACCTCGAAGTCAGTGAAGTTTTTAACATTAACCCTCCACAATACTCTTGTGCCCAAGTTAGGATATTCTTGTCTTCCTGGGTGGATAAGTAGATGGGTAAATAACCAGATGGATTGTCAGGGTCAGAGGGACGTAGTCAATGTGTGGTACTCTGCCTGGAGGCATCTAGCTAGTAGGGTCCTGCAGGGGTCTGTCCTGCCACCTGCCCTGTTTAACGTGTTTTTAATGACCTGGAGGAGATGAGAGAGCGCTTTTTCATGACATTTATAGAAGACATCACACTGAGGAGAGCAGACACTGCACTGGAGGGCAGGGTTACAATTGCAAAGGACAAAGACAAGCTGGAGTGATGGGCCAATAGGAACCTCAGGATAGGCAATAAGTTGTGCTAAGCCCATGCAATGACATCGTCCAGGGACTGCCCAGGTGGGCAGCAGCTCTGTGGGAAGGCTTTGGTGGTCCTTGGGTTCTATTAGGCAAAAGAGGAGCAATCAGGAAAGAAGGCCAACAGCATCCTGGGCTGTAGGAGCCAGAGCACAGCCAGTGTGCTGAGCACTTTTCACACCATAGCCGGAATATTTTCCTAGGTTTTGACATCCCACAATACCAGAGAGACCTCGACATAGTGGAGCCAGGTCAGTGGAGGGCCACCAAGGTCAGTGGGGTGGGAGAACTTGTACTGGGAGAACAGGCTTAGAGAGCTGGGCTTGTTCAGACAGGAGTAGAGAGGACCTTGTGGGAAACATGTAGCAGCATCGCACGGTTCCCAGGAAGATGGAGTCAGGCTCATATCTGTGACACAAGGACAAGAGGCAATGCGCTGAAAGAAGAGAGGGTCAGGCTAGATAGAGGGAGAAACTTTCCCAGCAGAAGGAGAGTTTTGTGCTGGAAGCTGTTTCCCAGGGAGCGTGCACTGGCTCTATCATGGAATGTGACCAAGATGTGTTTGGATAAAGGCCTGAGTACTCTGTCTGAGCCTGCTTTGAGCAGGAGGTTGGTCCAGACACCTCCCGAGGTCCCTTCCAGCCTGAATGATGCTGTCCCTCCTTCCCCTTCATGTTTTCCAATTTGGAAGAGCTCTCAGGTTCTCCCTGACCCCAGAAGTCATTCACATCAGGTTCAGGGCTGCTTCACAGGTGTCCCCAAACAGCCCTCACCACATCCTTTGCTTCCCTTCTCATTTGCCCAACGCCAACTTCTTTTCCACTATCCTTATACTGTCCAAAAAATAACAGCCTACAGTGTTAATGCTTTCAGAGCCAGTTGCTCAAGGAATGTCAGCATCCACGTACAGAGTCTACAAATGAGCCTGGCATTGAATCCATCATTGCGGAAAGAGACAAGAGGCATTTGACCAGCTCCTTGAATCCAGGAATCGGTATGCCATGCCTCCTGAGATTCCCAGGAACACCTGAACTTGAAGTGCAGAGAAGTGTGAGTCCTCTTTAGGTGTCCAGGAGACAGGGAGAAGAGAGCACGTTTCAGTTTTCCAAATGCCATGACAGTGAGCAGACCATCCTTCCCTTGGGCTCTCGCATTCCATTTCTTGAGATGCAAACCTGGTGAGTCTTCTGCGGATGATGCATCAATTATCCATCAATTATCCATCCAACCATGTCTGAATCCAGCAATGGAAAGCAGTGGATGTCTGATGGTGGAGGAGGAAGAAGAAGATTGTCCTGGGAAGATGGCAGGAAGGAAGGCCCCTCCTGTGCAAATCAGGGGTGATACAGACATTTCCATCGCATGTGCATGGCTCAGCCTGACCGATGGGGAACGCCCACTGCTTGGGGTGTCTGTGCTCAGTCGTGCCCCATGAGCTGACCTGGCTCTCCTCCCCTCCCTCACTCCTCACACTTGGGTGGGTGTCAGGAAACCTCCCTGAGCCTGGAGGATGCACAGCCCTCCTGGGGTGAGGTCCCACCACTGCCGGAGAAGAGGAAAGGTTGGTGAGACACATGGGCATGCAGGGGGAGAGCAATGCAGGTGCAGCAGTGAGAGCATTGAAGGCAGGAAGAAGACTTGACATGTCGGGGGCTGTCATGCTGAAGTGAAATAGGTTGAGTCTTGATTTGGAGGCAGCAGCAGAAGGAGGATGGGCAGTTGAGTGCTGGGATGGGGAGCTAAACAGAGGATTCTAGCATGTCTGGGGCTTGGAACTCTTGGGTGAGAAAGGAGCACTAGCAAGGCTTTGGAAGAAACGGGATGGGTTGTGGGGAACTCAGAGGCATGGGCAAATGCTCAGAAACACAGAGCTTGGTGCTGGAAGCAAGGAAGCAGGCACAGGCACGGGTCAGTGTAGCTGTGGTGGGGATGGCCAAGGGCCTTGGTGGGGCTTTGACACCCCAACAGAACTGGGACCCTTGTCCACTCAGCTATGGCTTCTGTCTCTTCCACTGAGACCCACCAGAGGACATGAGGTCCTTACAGCTCCAGCGCCTTGTTGTTTCCTCCTCACCCACCCTCCATAGAGCCTGGCAGGTGTCCTACCACTGGCCTGCGCCTGCCATCACACACTCCCACATCACAATGACCCCAGGCAGAGCCCAGAGCATCACAAAAGGGAAAGGAGCCCCCTCTGCAGGGGATGGGGGTCAGGCCTTGGCCATCCTGCTTGGTGAAGCACATCAAGGGCTTTCACAGTGTGAAAACATCTCACATTGAAATGTCCTCCTGTCCCAAGGGCCTCCGACTCCCTGCTTCACCAGCCCCAGGGACAGGAACCTTGTCTGCTCATTCCCTGCATGGTCTCTTCAGTGATGGCCTTCAGCAGGGCCTGCTAACACCCTCCTAAACCTTCACCTGTGCTGCTTTTACTTCTCTGGAGGCTTGCTCAGTCTTTCAGGAGCTGCAGTTCAGGAACTCGGCCCCAGAGGGCTCATTGCCACACAAAGCACCACAAGGAGTCAAGCCTGGACATAACTTTCCTTTAGTCCTAAATTCTTATGAGGCGTATCAGAGAGATTTCGGGAGTGTCATCAAAGTGAAAAGATGTCAAAGCAAAGAGGCAAAGTGAATAAAATGCTTGATTTTGAATAGGCAGTTCTGCATGAATCTCAACATACTTGGGTTATAGGAATGCCTTCAAGTGGAGTCTGCACCATTGAGACCTACGGGGATGGACCGGCACAACCACCCCCATCGGGGGAATCCCCATCTGCTAGGCTGAGGCATGCATTCAAGATGCAAACCTCTGCAGTGCCCACTTGTTCCAGGCCTCCAGGCAGAGTGTGACTCAATCTGCATGACCCTCTAAGCCTCTGTCAGCTCATTTTGCTTTTGCTGCTCATCCCTGCGACTCTGAAGCCTATGGGAGCTTTGGCTTTGGCATCCTCCTTACATACAAGGGTAAGGCTTCTAAATAGCAAGTCTATGAAGCTAGATGGTTATTGTGATCTCACATGCATTGGGACATCTCCAGAAAACCACAGCTTTGTCATTCAAGAAACAGAATCTGCCACCAACCTGTCTCCTGCCCCTGCCACAGACCCCAACCAAGTCCAGAGAAGCAGTCACCAGGGAAGCTGTCTGAACTCCACACATTACCCCCAGAGCATGAGGTGTCTTTCAGCCATACCCAGTGTTTCTTTTGGCTCTTTCCAGCAAGCTCTTGATTTAGTTCTTCACTGGCTTACCTCATTGCTCTCCAATACTGTTTAATTTTCTTCATTGACAGCACCAGCCAGCCCTCCAGATGCCTCCTTTAAGTGGTCTTACTCATAATGTGTCGTGTGGATCTATGACATCCATAACAGTATGCAGGTGCCTCAGTCCCCTTATGATAATTTGAGGGTTTGCACTCCTTAGTTAATAATCTTCATGAGTAAAATTCACCTCTTCTCCACAGATGTCTGTAGGACAGCTGCTTATTTTGGATGATGCTTTTCTAGACACTCTCTTCCTTAAAAAGAGAGGCACGCGGTATCTGAACACTTTCAAGAAGTCGTGCTTGGTAGCGAAACTAACCTGGATTAAATCTTTGATAGTAGGACAAAATTCAGCTCTGTGCAGACTGCAAAAGCAGTGAGGAACCCTCTCCTTTCTTCCTTTCTCCCCATCACTTGCTCAGGTCTTGGGAGGAGAAGAAGTGAATAAAGGTGACTTTCCTGGCTGCCAGTGATTGAATTCTGCTCCCATGAGTGCCTGATGTCGAGACCCTCAGCTTCAGCTGAATCTCTTCTCTTTGGGAACACTGCAAGGCAGTGGCTCCGATGTCATGCTATGTCTGCAGATGCCCAACACTCTGACAAGATAACACCGTGAGCAATTGCAGGACACTACAGGTTAGGTAAGGGGTGACCTGTTTCATGGATCTGCTGCCCAAGGTAGAAAGTGGCACAGCAACCATCTCAGAAACACCACAGGAGGATGTAAAAGGAGACAAGCATGGCCAATGTGGAAAGGATTAACAAGTGTGGTGGGTTGGCCCCAGCCAGTAACTAATCAGTCACCCAGTCACTTGCTCTCTAGCCCCAACAGCAGCCTGGGGAAGAGAACTGGAAAGGGAAAAGTGAGAAAAGCTCATGGGTTGGAATTAAAAAAGGCCTTCATCCCATGTAACGGTGAATTGGGATGGCAAATGTCATAACCACAAATGTCCCCCTTTCCTATTCCTTTTCCTGATCTTATGTTGCTGAGCGTGATATCCTATGAGATGGAATATCCCTTTGGTCATGTGAGGTCAGCTGTCCTGGCTGCATCCCCTCCCAACTTCTTGCCCAACCCCAGCCCACTCACTGGAAGGGCAGCATGAGAAACAGCAAGAGAAGGCCTTCCTGTTGTTTAAGCACTCTTCAGCAACAGCTAAAAGAGTTTTGGTCACAAATCCGAAACATGGATCCCTACGGGCTGCTATGAAGACAATGCACTCCCCCCCAGTCAGCCAGGGCAGGCTGGCCTTTTTGGAAGGTGTGAGAATGAGAACAGTGAAGAATTTGAGAGGGGGAAGAAGGGAAGCAGTAAATTAAAGATGAGGCCAGGGATGGCACTGGGACTGTTTGGGTTGGCTGTGCTGCTGCCTTGTACCTGATGTGAATTATTTCCACAGTCAGAGGGACCCTGAGGGCTTTCCCTCATGTTGAGGACACAGAGCTGTGAGGAATGTCATTCAGTGACATTCAGGCTGGAAGGGACCTGGCTAGATATCTGTAGAAAACATCCTGCTCAAAGCAGGGTCACACCAGGTTGCTCATGGTTTTATCCATGAGAAACTTCCAGGGATGGAGGCAACACACACGATCTGGGAAATAACTTCCCATGTCTGGCTGTCCTCACATTGCAAAAGTTTCTCCCTATGTTGAGCCTGACCCCCTCGTGTTCCAGCTCATTGCCTCCTGTGCTCCTGCCTTGCACCAAGGTGTCTTCTTGGGAACCTCACCGTAGGCAATGCAAGTCTGTTCCTTCCTCCCCACAAAGCCCTCCATTCTCCAGGGTGAACAAGCCCAACTCCCTCAGCCTCTCCTAACAGGACCAGTGCTCCAACCTTGACCATCTCTGTGGCCCTCCACTGAAATTTGCGGATCCTCCAGCTTGCCAATGTCTCTCTGGCATTGTGGGGAAACAAAATCTGGGCAAGTATTCTGGATGTGGTGTCACAAGTGCTGAGCAGAGGGAGAGAATCACTTGCCCTGGCTGTGCTCCTGCTCACACGGTCCAGGCTGTTGTTGGCCATCTTTGCTGATGGCTCCTCTTTTGCCTAATGGAACCCAAAGACCAGCAGACCCTTTCCTGTGGAACTGCTACCCATGTAGCCAGTCCCTGTCCTAGGACATCAGAGCCATCATCCACTTTAAGAGCAGGACTTTGGTTGAATCTTTACTGGGTATCATGAGGTTTCTATGTCCTTTGGGATGGCAGCCCTGCCCTCCAGCCCTGCCCTCCAGCCCTGCCCTGCTCTCCGCAATGGGATGTCTTCTACAAATGTTATGAAAAAGTACTCTCTCCAATCCTCCAGGTCATTGAAAAGATGTGAAACAGGGCAGGTTGCAAGCTAGGCCTCTGCAGGACCCTACTAGATAGATGCCTCTGGACAGAGCAACATGCGTGTACCACACTCCTCCAAGCCCAACTGCTCTCCAGCTGGTTTTTTCCAAAACTACTTATCTACCCATGCAGCCCATACTGTCCTAACATGGACAGAAGAAATTTCTGGAGGGATGATGCTGAAAACCTTGATGACTTCCAGGTAAAAGACCATCTCTGCTCTCCCTGCATCCAGCAATCCTGTGCTTTCATCACAGAAAGCAAAGAGGATGGTGAGAGACAAGGTCCCCTGGGTAAATCCAGTCCCCTTCTCTTTCAGACACCCAGAAATGGCATCCGAGGGGACCCGAGCTGGGGCACAGCCTTTCATTTCCCTGCTCATCATTTCGGCATTCTGGAAAGGTGTATGGATTGTAGAGGTGCTGCCAGTGATCAGGGAGTTCCCAGAGTGTCTGTGACCTATCAAAGATGATGGAGAGTGGCCTTGCTGTGCCATTGGCCTGCTCGCTCAGCTCCCTGGGATGCTGCCCCTCCTGTCCCATAGACTGGTAAAAGATGGTTTGTTCAAGGGACCCCTGACTTGATCCCCATCCACTGATGCCTGGTCTGCTCCAGAGTTCTGCCTCAAGGCACAACGGCCTGGGAGACCTTGCTGGGGAAGTCTGAGGCAAAGAGGACACCGAGAATCTCACACCTATCTCCACCTGCTCTTATTAAATTCAGCAGTGGCCACACAGGATCTTTGTTTCTTCTTTAACTGTTCCTGAAGCAGTAAACCCTCCTTATGGTGCCCTTCAGTTGCCTTTCAAGTTTAGACTGAGTTTCCATCTGGACCCTTGCGGAGCTTGGAGGATGCTGTCCTTGAAGAGCAGCTGACCTGAGCTCTGCCACCATGCCTTGGCAGTTTATTCCATCAGTATCACAGCTCTGTCTCTGACATTAACGGCTCCCACTCATCCTGTCTGTGCTCCTGGCTGACAGCACTGGCACACATTTGGACTGAAGCAACACAGCTGTGGAACCAGGGAAGCTCATATTTGCCATAAGAAACCTTTTACCAAGTGTCCAAGACCCCGTGTGTGCAAAAGCAGAGATATGGCATGGGCAAAAGAGAGCTGCCTGTCTTACTAGCCCCAGGTCTAAGGACCCAGGATGAAATGTCTAAATTCACTCAACAGAACATGTCCTCCCAGCTTGGAGAAATTAGATCCTTCCCTGGCACCTTCCTGGGTGTCCTGTCTAAGGATGGGACAAAAAAAGTAATTCTCATGCCCAACTATTTTTCTAATAGGAGTAATGACACTGCAGGGGAGAAGCTGAGGAAGGGAACATGAGTGATGCCTTCAGCCTGTTTCCCAGCAGGTTCCCCTGCAGCCCCAGGGACACCTGGAGGGAGCCCAGAGGGGCAGAGAAAGTGGTGCCTTGGGCTGGGCCTCTGCTGCTGAGCTGGGCTGGGCTCCTGGGATGGAGGGAGCTGCTGGCAAGTGGGCAGCACTGCAGAGAGACAGCTCTGCCCAGGAGCAGCTCCTCTGCAAAGGGCCGCAGGGCTGAGGGCACTGCCTGCAGGCAGCGAGGGGAGAGGAGCGAGGCAGAGAGAGGTTAAAGGCAGCCTGGAGTGGGAGGATGCTGAGAGCTCACTGGGGGAGAAATCTTCACAGCCTTCTACATGGTAAGTCTCTGGCTACAAGACAATGCAGCTGCCTTTTGCTGAGTGCTTTCCTAAAGCTGGCAAAACCCCACACCTTATGGTATCTGTAAATACAACTCTCAGAGTTTCTCTAAGGCAGAGGAGGAGGACGTGCTCCAGGGCGGGGACTCCCTCCTGCACCATCAGAGGGACAGGGCATGACTGCTGCCTTCTCCCAGGGATGGCAGCAGGGGTGTGAAGGTGGGTGTGCAGCCAGGGGTGCCCAGGGCTGTCCTTCCGAGCAGGGTCCCTGCACCCCAGGGGCTGTGTGCTGGGGCAGGGACTCTGCCGCCTGCCAGGGTCAGCACTCAGCCTGCCCGGGGAGCTCCAAACGGCACTATGGGGAGAAGCTGTGGCAGAAGGAGTGAGCCCTGGCAGGGCAGGGTCCTTCTGCTGTTGAGAGGGTGCTGTGTGGGTCAAGGCTGCTCAGAGCTTCATCTCACTTCCAGAATATTTCCAAGAGGAGGTTTCAAGGAGAAGAGCAAGACAAGAATTCCAAAGATAAGGAGCTTTCCTGAGTCTGTGTTTTAATTTTGTGCTCTTCGGGAATGGGAGGGGGCAAATGATAAAGGAGTTCTTAATTTTGACAAGTCACTGAGACTGCTGAACTGTAGCTTTGAGTGACCAGTAGGTCTTCCAGGAGTCTCCTGATGTGTTTTCAGCCACTCATCTGCGTATGGACAGCACCAGCATCACCTCTGCTGGACACATTGGGGATAGTGACCTGTCCTTTTTTCCACCTGCAAACAGGAACATGCACCCAGCCGGTGCCCTGCAAACAGGCAGGTTTCTGTCAGGCCAAGCTGAGCGCAGAGAGGTTGGGATGGAGTCTGTGATTGCTGACAGGGAAAAGACATGGGACAGGGAAACACCTCCCATGGTGAGAATCACCAGGCAGCAGGGAGATGATGAGGGAATGAGAGGAAACTAAGCCCAGAAATGTTGTGGGAGGGAGAATTCAGAAGACTCCGTATGATCCCCTCCAATGCAGACCCCTTCCTCTGAGCAAGCCCCCTTGCCTCCTCTCCCACCCACCAAAGCCTCTGCCCTCAGGGCTGGGGGCTCCAAGGCGTGAACCACCTCCTCTGCAGCCAGAGCTCCAGCAGAGCCATGGTGCAGCTCTGCAGCCACGGGCCCAGTTCCCTCTGCAGAGCGCAGGGGCTGAGAGCAGCTGCCCGGCAATGGTGGTGTCTGGGAGGTGGCGTGCACAGCTGGGGAAGGGCAACGCTGTCTGAGTGCCCCAATGCCTCTGCCCTGGCCTCTCTCAGCCACACCCTCACTGTGTTTTGCCTTGTTCCTCCACTGGTCTGTGTTATTGCTATTGTTATCTTGTTCTTGCTGCCAGACCCTCTGGGGAGGTGGAGTTTTTGCTGCGGAGTCACACACTGATTCTGTGGGTCCTTTCATGCAGGTGTGTCCATGGACACACATGTCCCAGCTTTGATGCTGTGGACAGTGCAGTCTGTGAGGCTGGGGAATGAGCTGAATCTCCCTTACTCAAATGCCATCGTTAGCACACTTGGCTATCTCCTTGAAGATTCCTTCCAAGTTGTGAGCTTCCCTCCAGGATGCAAACCTGCCCTTAACAACTTTTTGTTATCTTCAGCCCCATGGAGAAGCGCAGAGATGCTGTGACAGGGAAAATGGTGATGGGTTTATGAAATGAGCCTTGTGTGTCCGGGATTAAATATTGACTGTTGAGACCTTGAGAAAGGGTGAGACGTTTAGTGATCTGAGGTGGATCCCTTTGCTCACAGCAGTGCTTGGTGGCTTTTGAGGGTTATATGACAATGTGATCACCCTCCAGCTCAGAAAGGGGCAAGCCCAGGGCAGCTGGGAGCCAGATGCAGGGACAGACCAGCTCCCCTCCCTCTGCACTAAGCCACAGGCACTCCTCTTGCCTCGCAGGACTCCCTCTGTTCTCCCTGAGTGCAGCATAAATGCTGAGGCTTTCTCACATCCAAGAACACTCCCCTCGGTGCGAGGGGAGGAGGAGATGTGAAAAAACCCCAACCTCTCAACCTGCCTTCTGCCACCTCAGTTCCTTATCACTGGCAGTACAGATGCTGACAGGACCTTCTGTATTAGGAGCAGTTTCATGAGACAAGGTCGAACACCAGGACTGGCCCCTGACCCCACTCTTCCCATGAACCCACTGCTGCAGAGCAGGGCTGACTCCTCGGCAGCCAGTGGGAAGAAACCCTGCTCCTCACAGCACACTCAGCCAGCACCACCCAGGGCTCCAGCCAAAGAACTGAAGGAAGGTCTCCTTGAAAAGGAAAAGGGTGTCTGTGTGTAGCAGGGTAAGGGTGTATGAGAAATGGCTTTGATTTTGCTCAGAGAAGTGTCCCCTGACTTGTCACTGTCTTTTCCTTCTCTGACAGTGTCCCATGCCCAAAGTCGACAAGTGTCCAACAGCAGCTCCATCACTGAGTTCCTTCTCTTGGCCTTCACAGACAGGCGGGAGCTGCAGCTCTTGCACTTCTGCCTCTTCCTGGGCATCTACCTGGCTGCCCTCCTGGGCAATGGACTCATCATCACCACCATAGCCTGCGACCACCACCTCCACACCCCCAGGTACTTCTTCCTATTCAACCTCTCTGTTCTTGACCTGGGCTCCATCTCTACCACTGTCCCCAAAGCCATGGTCAATTCCCTCTGGGACACCAGGGACATCTCCTACATGGGTTGTGCTGTCCAGATCTTTCTCTTTGCCTTCTTGGTAGTAGCAGAGTACTGTCTTCTCACCATCATGGCCTATGACCGCTACGTTGCTATCTGCAAACCCCTGCACTATGGGACCCTCCTGGGCAGCAGAGCTTGTGTCCACATGGCAGCAGCTGCCTGGGGCACTGGGTTTCTCAATGCTCTCTTGCACACTGCCAATACATTTTCACTACCCCTCTGCCAAGGCAATGCTGTGGAGCAGTTCTTCTGTGAAATCCCCCACATCCTCAAGCTCTCCTGCTCACACTCCCACATCAGGGAAGCCAGACTTCTTGTAGGTAGTGGTTTTCTTTTTTTGGGGTGTTTTGTTTTCATTGTGGTGTCCTATGTGCAGATCTTCAGGGCCGTGCTGAGGATCCCCTCTGAGCAGGGACGCCACAAAGCCTTTACCACGTGCCTCCCTCACCTGGCCGTGGTCTCCCTGTTTATCACCGCTGGCATGTTTGCCTACCTGAAGCCCCCCTCCATCTCCTCCCCATCCCTGGACTTTATGGTGGCAGTTCTGTACTCGGTGGTGCCTCCAACTGTGAACCCTCTCATCTACAGCATGAGGAACCAGGACCTCAAGAGTGCAGTACGGAAACTGGTAACTAGATGGTTTTTTGGAGCAATAAATTGCTTCTGCATAGCACTTATATTGTAGCTCATTACAGGCCCAGCCTGTCTTCTGTATTTTTTGTTGTTGGCGGTGGATTTTTTGTTGTGATAATGTTGTCATCTCCTTTCTAAATCTCTGTCTGCTTTGCTTTTCTGACTGAGCGGCAGTGTAAATGAAGAGCCATGCTCCCTGTGTTTTTAAACAAAATAAAGGACCCTGCCGCAACAATTTTTTTCCTGACATCCTTTTTCCAAGGCCTTTTTGGAGCTGCAGGGACAGTTCCTGGGTGCATGGGTGGAGGGGAAAAGAGTCCCAGCCTGACAGCACTGCCAGGGAGCACCAGCGCATGGTCTTCCAGGGCTGTTCTCTTTCCACTTCCACACTCTCTTCCTGATCCCTTGTGTTGGTGTCAGCCCTGAGTGCTCTGGCAGCTTGGGCACAGTTGTGCTGTGTGGTCGTCCTGTGACCGCAGGCAGGGACAGGCAATGGGCACTTCCATGACAGAGCTGGCCTCCATAACAGCATTTCCATGAAGAAAGCTGATCTCCTCAGGGCAGTGCCTGAAGGCTTAGGTGTTTTCCAAAGATTCTCTCAGGAACATGCCCAGGAAAGCAGACCGCAGATGAAAACACCAGTATGCAGCTAAAGAATGTGAGTGTGCAGGGTTGGGGCCTGCAGCAGTGTCCTCGCACAGCCAGGCCTCGTATGAGAGACCTGAAGGACCAGCAGAGCAGGGTCTGGCCTGTGCCTGTGTTCGCTGTGCACCCTGGGGAAGCTGCCCCAGGGCAATCATCCTGCACTAGCCCCTCACAACCACCATTGCCAGCACTGGCCTCTCACCCCAGCCTGAAGAGGTTCTTTGTCCCTCCATGGAAGGACACCGAATGACTAAGTCAGAAGTCCATGTTTGCATTGTACAAAGGAGATGTAAGCACGCACATCATGTACTTGAGCTGAGATGAACCCGAGTGAGCACAAATGCCATCAGCTCTTCCTTGGGGTTCCATGAAGGCCTGTGGGACAGACAGTGCCTCGAGGTCACTTCACGTTGGGAGTAACATCCCCTGAGAAACCACCTGAATGCAGCACTGGGATGTGCTTCCTTGAGCCGAGGTCCCTGTGTCCATTCCTCATGACGAGGGGCATCTCAGGTGAGTGCAGAGCAGGGCGATACACCGCAGGGCTGAGGTGCCTCCCAGCCTCTGGAAGTGGCAGCAGGAGGCCTGAGAGACACTATGACTCCTGCAGTGCCCTCCTCTGTGTGTAAGAGGGAAGGACTGGGTCTCTGAACACCCCTGGGTGCATAAGGAGTCCACGAGGCCAGCTCAGATGTGGACGCCTGACAGAACCCTGCTCTTTCTGTGTGTGACTCCAGGAACAAACCCCCCTGGCCCAGGGAGATTCATCTCAGCTGCCTGGGACAGGCTCCTTGCAAGGGCTCCTGTCTGCTAAGTCACCCTTGCCCGTGATTCTGGATTGTGCTCTCAAAAGTGCCAGAGCAATCAGAGACGTTCTGGGGTCCCTGGAAAGGCAGACATCAATCCCATCTTCAGGAAGGACAGGAATGGGAACTGGGAGAATTACAGGCTGGTCAGCCTGCCTCTGTCCCTGGGAAGGGCATGGGACACCTCCTGCTGCGGCCATTTCCAAGTACTTGAAGGACAAGAAAGGGATTGCTGAACCAGAAAGGGCAGGGGAAAGAAAGGCGTGTTGTGTACATGGAATTTTGCAAGGCCTTGGTCTCCCGTGGTGTCCTTACAGCCAGATTAGTGCTACCTGGGCTGAAGAAGTAGACATTCGGTGGGAAGTTGGCTGGACGATCAGGCCCAAATGTCACCAGTGGTACAAAGTCCTCTGGGCAGCCAGCTGCTGATGGCATCCCTCACTGACCAGCACTTGGGCCAACACTGTGCAACGTCTTTATTATCCGCCTGTATGATGTGATAGAGCGCACTTTCAGCTCCTTTCTGGATGATGCAAAGCTGGGCGGAGGCCTTGAATAATCTCATCTGGTTCACCCTGCCTTGAGCAGGAGAGTGAGGCAAGATGATGTTCAGGGCTCTCTTCAGACACTATTTATTCTATGACTCAGTGAATCTTTCCTTTGGAGAGGTTTTTCAAGAAAGAATAGGTGGAGGTCTGTGATGATCGCCCTGGGGCAGCTTGCTCGTGGTGTGTAGGGACTATGGCACAGACCAGGTCCTGCTCTGCTGGCCCTTCAGGTCTCTGCCAGGCCTGGCTGTGTGAGGACACTGCTGCGTGCCCCCACCCTCCACACTCACACAGCTGAGCTGTACCCTGGTGTTGTCGTTTCCTGGGAACTTTCTAGCCCAGCCCCTCCCCAGCTCTCCCCACCTCCTCTGCCCTCTCCCCATCCCTTCCCATCCCAGGAGAGCAGCCCAGTCTGGGCTGGCCCCATGGCAATGCCAGCCACAGGCTGCTGCAGAGCTCTGGGCACTCACCCCACAGCCCCAGCCCCTCTGAAGGGCACAGCAGCTTTTACAGAGCAGAGAGGTGTCTCAGCCTCCCCAGCAGCCCCAGGCCTGGAGGCTGGCCATGACAGCAGGAAACAGAGGGCTGTGACAGTGTCCCTCCTGCCGTCATGCTCAGGAGATCCCCACCACCAGCAGCCTGCTTCCCCCCTGTGCCAGTCCTGCTCCCCAGGACAGCGCGAGGGTCCTGGCCCTGGGGCTCCTCTGGTAGCTCCTGCTGCCCCAGCAGCACAGCAGCCTGCCCCAGCTGGACACACAGGAACGGGGTGCTCTTTTTATTTCTCCCCTCCACAGCCACGGTGCCCTGCTCTTCTCCCTGGACACCCCTTCTCCCCAGAGACCCTTTCCCCAGGTGAGTGTGTCCATGCTGGCCTGGCCGGCCGTTCCTGCACCCCTGGCCATGCTCCCCACAGGGCCCTGAGCTGGCGGTGCTGCTCTGCAGAGCGAGGGGACTGTGGTGCCCTGCGGCCATGGGGTGGCCCTGCACTGGCCATGCTGGTCAGGGTGAGAAGCAGACCCAGCCAGGCAGGGATCACTGCTGCTCAGCCCCTTTCCCTCTTCCACTTCCCAACTGGCCTGTGACCAAGGAAGGTGCTCAGTAGGACCCTGACACATTTCCATATGCCTCTGCGTTTGGCTGCTGCACTAAACCTGACACGGGGTGTTTCAGCTAGGGTGCCATGGATCACTCTCCAGTGTCATGCCCCTTGGCCTTCTGCTTGCTAACAGCCCATCCGGGGACTGCAGAGAAAGAGCGCCCTTGGATGCAGCCCATCCGCTCCGTAGACTCCGAAGGGGTGAGTTTGCTTAAGGAGCCCCTGACCTGATCCTCATCCACTGCTGGTTGTTCTCTTCCTCCTTGAGTCCTGCCTGAGGGCACAAAGACCTGGGAGAGCTTGCTGGTGAAGACAGAGGAAAAGAAGACATCGTGTACTTCAGACCGAGCTGCATCTACTCTTGCGAAATTCAGCAGTGGCCCACTTCACCTTTCTTTGGTTTTGTCATGGTTAAGGAAGATGGAGCAGCTTACCTCGTTGCCCTCTGACATCCCTTGCAAGCTTGACCTTTTGGGGAGCTTTGACTCGCCTAACACAATCCTTATTTCTCCAGACAACGTTTCTAAACTCCTCCTTTGGAGCCTCTCCCTGCTTCCACCTCCTGCGTGCCGCCTTTGGCACTGGAGCTCAACCATGAGGTTCCTGTTCAGCTCAGTGAGTTTCCTGAGGTGAAGGGTTGTTTCCCTGCGTATCAGGACAGACCCTTCCAGTGCCCGGAGGAAGATGTCCTTAAAGGCCTCTCAGCTTTCGTAGATTTTTCCCTTTCAGATCTTCCTCTCCATGGGATCTCCTACTACCAGAGCCCTGAGCAGGACAATGTCTGCTTCTCTGAGAGAGAGATCCCAAACCTGCGCTCTGCTGGTCTCCTGCCTTACATCCCTTGGGAATGGGGATGCAACTATTTCATGGTCACCACAGCCAAGGCTGACACTTCAACATCCCTGACCGGCCCCGACTCACCCTTTCAGCCAGCTTGGAACCTGGGAAAAGAAGTTGACCCCGAGACTCTCCAGGACACCATGGGACTGTTTGCACCCAAGCACTTTGCCCGTCCAGTGAGTGCAAGGGTCACTGATCTGGAGACTTCCTCGGGCTGCCTCAGAAGCCTTTGTCCACTTCCTCACCCTGACTGAGTGGTTCTAACTCCCACCTTCATGTCACCTTCACTGGTTTCTCCTCTGTTCCTCACCCACAAACACTCACACAACGTGTCTTCTGCCCCACCATTCATTCGATCTGCCCCAGCCTTCATAGAGGACATGCCTCAGTCTCATTCTCCCACCTTCCCCAACCACTCCCAGCGTCCCCTAAAGAGCCTGTATCTAGCCATGACAGTACCCAAAGCTGTGCAACCTGTCCCACCATGTCACTGCAGTGGTTCCCTCAGAAGCTCCGTGATGGAATAAGGGACTCCAGATGCTCCTGCCTGTGTCCCAGGCTGAGGGCATGGGTGCACACTCTGGTTGCAGCAGCTCAGCAAAGGCTTCTCATGGAGAAAACTGGAACCAAGCACCCAGGACCCCGCATAAGCAAAGGCTTTGCTTCAGAGCAAAGATGTGCTGGGAAGGATGGCAGGTGGCAATGTAATGATGAAATGAGGTGCTCATGAAGACAACAAACCCTGCAGTCTCCAAGGCAGAGAAACGCAGGCCTGGGCCATGATGGCCTTGCAAGAGAGAAGTTTGCTGCCTGAGGTGACTCAGCAGCACCTTGTGCCAGTCTCCAGGAACACAAGGTACCCCTGAGAAAGTCCCTAGGTGAGGTAAGCCTGCACTCCAGCCAGCCTGTGGACATCAGTGGCATGGGGTTTCTTCATATCATCAGGTAGGCGGGTGGAGGAGAGGGGAGAAGAGAACTGTCAGGGGTTGAGAGTCCAGGGACATGAGTGGAGACCCTGGTGTGATGTGCCTCCCAATCTTGCAGCACATGTGTGTGTAGATGAGATGGACCTTGCCTCCTTGCCGGGGTGCTGGCATTCAGGTGCTGGCACAACGGCACTGAACTCCTTTGGGAGGCCCTGCTGTGTCTGCCCAGCCCCCACTCCAGTGGGACATGGCTTTCCTGGAGGTCCTGTGCCAAGTTTGCCAGCCACAGGCAGTTTCACTGGGCACCCCAGCCTCCCCTGGCATGGCACTAGAGGCCTTTCTGATGCCATGTAAAACAGAGCCTTGAACCAAGGTAGGTGCCTTCACTGCAGGGATGTGCACGTGCCTGAACTTTGCAGTGAGCTGAGCTCCAGGGAGTGCAGTGGATGGTGCTGCAAGACAGGTCTGACCCTCCTTCTCGTGCACTCCTCCTCTTGGTCAGCTGAAAGTCCAGCAGCTGCCATGGAAATGTGAGTCTGACAGATATTCAGATGCCCTAAACATTGGGTGTAATGTGAGGTGGCCAAGGCACCCTCCCCACCAGCCCCACAGCTGATGCTCAGGCAGGTGTGGGTGTCCCAGGTATGCTCCATCAGAGCTTGCAGACACATCCACAAGTCTTGGACCACCCCTGGCACCTCAAATGCCACCAGGAGTTTGCGTGAGAGCAGCTGACTGCCACCCCCCATCCCCACGCATCCCAGTGGGTGCTCAGGGCAGGGGCTGGTCTGCAGGCACCTGTTTTGTGCACCCTGAGCTGAAGCAAGAGGAATCCCAGCAGCTGTGGGTCTGTGGGGTGCATGGGGGAGAGCTGAACCCCACTGCAGTCTCTGGTCTCCTCACCAGAGAGGAGACACCTTATGGGCTCCCCTGAATCCCTGCCCTGCACTGGGGGGAAATGATCTCTGCCTGTCACTGCCGAGGTGTCCCACCTGGCAATGTGATGGGGAGAGGGGTAAAGGGACGGGAACATTTCCACCTCTCGTAGACCACCACGCCATGTTAGGGAAAATGCCACTTCTAAAATCCATCTCTCCAGCATTCAGAGAGGGAGAGGCAGTGATGACATCAGTCTGTGTCAGCCCCTGCTCCCCAGGAGAGACCCTGCTGCCTCTCAGGCGCTGTCAGCCCTTAGAGCCCCAGGGACACCTGGAGGGAGCCCAGAGGGGCAGAGAAAGTGGTGCCTTGGGCTGGGCCTCTGCTGCTGAGCTGGGCTGGGCTCCTGGCATGGAGGGAGCTGCTGGCAAGTGGGCAGCACTGCAGAGAGACAGCTCTGCCCCGGAGCAGCTCCTCTGCAAAGGGCAGCAGGGCTGAGGGCACTGCCTGCAGGCAGCGAGGGGAGAGGAGCGAGGCAGGGAGAGGTTAAAGGCAGCCCGGAGTGGGAGGACGCTGAGAGCTCATTGTGGGAAAAATCTTCACAGCCCTTGACACGGTAAGTCCCTGGAAGCCGGGCAGTGAAGCTGCAGTTGCGGGAGGGATCTCCAGAAGCTGCTACATCCGACAGCCTGTGGAATCTTTAAGGAGGATTCTCACAGTTTCTCTAGTGCAGAGGAGAAAGAGATGTTCCAGAGCAGGTTTTCCCTGCTGCACCATCAGAGGAACAGGGCATGATGGCTGCCTTCCTCTGCGGATGACTGCAAGGATGTTAAGCCGGGTGCACAGCCAGGGATGCCCAGGGCTGTCCTTCAGAGCAGGGTCCCTGTGCCCCAGTGGTCTGTGTGCCAGGGTCAGTGCTCAGCCTGCCCGGGGAGCTCCCAGTGGAACTGTGGGGAGAATCTGTGGGTGGAAGAAGGGACCCCTGGTAGGGCAAGCTCCTTCTGCTGTCCAGAGCGTGGTGCGTGGGTCAGGGCTGCTCACAGCTCCAGTTCCCCCCCAGAATATTTCCTCAGGGATGTTTCAAGGAGAAGGTCCTGGCAGGGATTGCCATAAAGAAAATGAAGAGTTCCTGAATTTGTCTTTTCAGTTTCCTACATGGAGTGGGGGGGTAGTGGAAAAGGGATAAATGGAAAAGGACCTGTCAACTTTTAAAAAGTCACAGAGACTCCTGACTGAGTGATCATTAACTCCTGATAAGAGCCTCCTAAGGTACCTCCAGACACTCCTCTGCCAAAGGACAGCACCAGCACCACCTCTGCTGGACCCATCACGGTTCTTCTGACCTGCCCTTTTCCCCCTGCAAACAGGAACATGCGCCCAGCCAGTGCCCTGCAAACAGGCAGGTTTCTGGAGGGCCAAGGTGAGTGCACAGAGGTTGGGATGGGGTCTGTGAGCGCTGACAGGGAAAAGCCATGGCACAGGGAAACACCTCCCAGCAGGAAAATCTCCAGGCAGCAGGGATATGATCTGGGAATGAGGGGAAACTAAGCCCAGAAATGTTGTGGGAGGGAGAATTCAGAAGACTCCGTATGATCCGCCTTCCTCTGAGCAAGCCCCCTTGCCTCCTCTCCCACCCACCAAAGCCTCTGCCCTCAGGGCTGGGGGCTCCAAGGCGTGAACCACCTCCTCTGCAGCCAGAGCTCCAGCAGAGCCGTGGTGCAGCTCTGCAGCCACGGGCCCAGTTCCCTCTGCAGAGCACAGGGGCTGAGAGCAGCTGCCCGGCAATGGTGGTGTCTGGGAGGTGGCGTGCACAGCTGGGGAAGGGGAACGCTGTCTGAGTGCCCCAATGTCTCTGCCCTGGCCTCTCTCAGCCACACCCTCACTGTGTTTTAACTTGTTTCTCCACTGATCTGTGTTTTTGCTATTGTTATCTTCTGGCTGCCAGGCTCTCCGGCAATGGGAATTTTTAGCTGCAAAGTCACAGGCGGATCTTGTGGGTCTTTTGATGCAAATGTGTCCATGGGAACAGATGTCCCAGCTTTCCTCTAACCTGTGGGGCTGTGGGCGATGAGGTCTATGGGGCTGGAGAATAAGCTGGTTTTCCCTTAATCAGATGGTATCGTTAGGACACTTGGCTGTGTACTTGAGAAGCTCTGCTTGAGAAGCTTTGTCCTTCCAAGCTGTGAGTTGCCCTCCAGAATGCAAACCTGTCCCCTAGCACCCTTTTGTTATCTGAAAGCCCCATGCAGAAGTGTAGAGATGCTACAATGGAGGAAATGCTGTTGGGGTGGTGAAATGAGCCCTGTGTGTCCTGGGCACAGCAGAACAGTGTGGAATTGAGGAGAGACCAGCACTGAAAAGGCAATGTCCTGCTGCTGTCCTTGGCCATGGCTCCAGGAAAGCAGCAGCCCCAGCGCGCAGGCGGCAGAGGGATAGTGCCCACCAGGGCTGCTCCTCCATGAGGTAGCTGGGCATTTGCCTCCTGAAGCCCTCCTGCCGGTTGGGGCTGTTCCCCCAGCTCCAGAGGAGATGTGAAGAGATGGGAGCTGAGACAAATGATTTTCTACTTGTTTCTTTATTGAGTTTATCTAAATGGGGAGCTTGGATCCATACATACATGAGGACTTTGGGTGAAGAAAAGGCAGGTAGGAGGCCAAGAATAATATTATCACAGGTATGAACAAAAAAACAACCCCCCAAATATCCCACAAAGGAAAAATAAAGACGCGTATGAAGAAAAGTTAGTCCAGGCTATTCCTCTGATACTGTGGGAGACCGAGTGGGACAATGGGCACCTTCTTAATATGAAGTAGCTTGTAATCGAATAGTTTCCACACTGCATCCTTCATTTCCTTGTTCCTCATGCTGTAGATGAGGGGGTTCACAGCTGGAGGCACCACCGTGTACAGAACTGCCACCACCAGATCCAGGGATGGGGAGGAGATGGAGGGGGGCTTCAGGTAGGCAAACATGGCAGTGCTGACAAACAGGGAGACCACGGCCAGGTGAGGGAGGCACGTGGAAAAGGCTTTGTGGTGTCCCTGCTGTGAGGGGATCCTCAGGACGGCCCTGAAGATCTGCACATAGGACAGCACAATGAAAACAAAACAGCCAAAAGGTAACAAAGAACTTAAAATAAGGAGCCCGGCTTCCCTGAGGTAGGCGTCTGAGCAGGAGAGCTTGAGGATGTATGGAGGTTCACAGAATTGCTGGTCCACAGCATTGCCTTGGCAGAGGGGTAGTGAAAATGTATTGACAGTGTGAAGGAGAGCATTGAGAAAAGCACTGCCCCCGGCAGCTGCTGCCATGTGGACACAAGCTCTGCTGCCCAGGAGGGTCCCGTAGTGCAGGGGTGTGCAGATGGCAGCAAAACGGTCATAGGCCATGACAGTGAGAAGGGCACACTCTGCTCCAAGGAAGAAGAAAAGCAGAAAGAGTTGGGCAGCACACCCTGCGTAGGAGATGTCCCTGGTGTCCCAGAGGGAATTGGCCATGGCTTTGGGGACAGTGGTGGAGACTGAGCCCAGGTGAAGAACAGAGAGGCTGAGGAGGAAGAAGTACATGGGGGTGTGGAGGCGGTGGTCACAGGCTACAGCAGTGATGATGAGTCCATCGCCCAGGAGGGCAGCCAGGTAGATGCCCAGGAAGAGGCAGAAGTGCAAGAGCTGCAGCTCCCGTGTGTCCGCGAATGCCAGGAGGAGGAACAGGGTGACAGAGCTGCTGTTGGACATTTGCTGTTTCTTGACATGGGGGCACTACTCCAAAAATGAAAGGACAGGTTAAAATCAAGACAGACTCCTCTGAGCAAATCCACTCCATTTTTCATCGCAATACCCTCCAAGTGAAGTGCGTTTCCTTTCTCTGGTCTGCGCTGGCTGAGTGTGGTGTACCGAGCAGGACCTCTGCTCATGTGCTGCTGAGGAGTCAGCTTTGCTCTGCTGCAGTGGCTGCATGGGAGCTGGTTTGTGACAGCTCCATTGCTCTCAAGGGATGTCAGACGTAATCCACCTTTAACGGAAAAGTTCAATATCTGCACTCATGACTCCGAAGGGTGTGGGCTGCAGAAAAGCGGCTTAGCAAGTCTTTATAATAATTTTGTTTGTGGTTTTTATTTTCCACCATCACAACCAGTGGGTATCCTATTTAGGGATAGAAATCCTCAGTTTTATGACTGAAAATGTAGGAGTCTTGAGACAGGACATAGAAAAGGGCTCAGATATTTGTAGCTTAGTGCAGAGTCAGGAGAGCTGCAGTGTTACAGAATCATGGAATCATAGAATCATTTAAGTTGCAAAAGATCTTTAAAATCATCGAGTCCAACCGTTAATGTAGCACTGCCAAGTCCACCACTAAACCATGTTCCTAAGCACCACGTCCACGTGTCGTTTAAATACTTCCAGGGATGGGGACTCAACCACTTCCCTGGGCAGCCTGTTCCACTGCTTGACAACCCTTTTGGTGAAGAAATCTTTCCTAATATCCAATCTAAACCATTTCCTCTTGTCCTATCTCTTGTTACTTGGGAGAAGAGACCAACTCCCACCTCACTACAGCCTCCTTTCAGGTAGCTGTAGAGAGCAATAAGGTCTCCCCTCAGCCTCCTTTTCTCCAGGCTAAACAACCCCAGCTCCCTCAGCCGCTCCTCACCAGCCTTGTGCTCCAGACCCTTCACCAGCTTTGTTGCCCTTCTCTGGCCGTGCTCCAGCACCTCGATGTCCTTCTTGGAGTGAGGGACCCAACACTGAACACAGGATTTGAGGTGCAGCCTCACTAGTGCCCAGTACAGGGGCACCATCATTTCCCTAGTCCTGCTGGCCACACTATTCCTGATACAAGCCAAGATGCCATTGGCCCTCTTGGCCACCTGGGCACACTGCCAGCTCATATTCAGCTGGCTGTCTACCAACACCCCCAGGTCCTTTTCTGCCAGGCAGCTCTCCAGCCACTCTTCCCCCAGCCTGTAGCGTTGCATGGGGTTGTTGTGACCCAAGTGCAGGACCCAGCACTGAGCCTTGTTGAACCTCCTACAGTTGGCCTCGGCCCATCGATCCAACCTGTCCAGATCCCTCTTTAGAGCCTTCCTGCCCTCCAGCAGATCAACACTCCTGCCCAACTTGGTGTCATTGGCAAACTTACTGAGGGTGCACTCGATCCCCTCATCCAGATTATTGATAAAGATATTAAGCAGAACTAGGCCCAATACTGAGCCCTGGGGAACACCGCTTGTGACCGGCCACCAACTGGATTGAACTCCATTCACCACCACTCTTGGACCTCATCATCCAGCCAGTTTTTTACACAGCAAAGAGTACTTGGGCCCAAGCCATGAGCCGCTAGTTTCTCCAGGAGAATGCTGTGGGAAAAAGTGTCAAAGGCTTTACTGAAGTCCAAGTAGACAACATCCACAGCCTTTCCCTCATCCACTAAGCAGGTCATCTTGTCATAGAAGGAGATCAGGTTGGTCAAGCAGGACCTGCCTTTCATAAACCCATGCTGACTGGGCCCGATCCCCTGGTTGTCCTGTACGTGCCATGTGATGGCACTCAGGATGATCTGGTCCATAACCTTCCCTGGCCCCGCAGTCAGACTGACAGGCCTGTAGTTCCCCACATCCTCCTTCTGGCCCTTCTTGTAGATGGGCATCATATTTGCTAACCTCCAGTCGACTGGCACCTCCCCACTTAGCCAGGACTGCTCATAAATGATTGGAAGTGGCTTTGTGAGCACTTCTGCCAGCTCCCTCTGTACCCTCGCGTGGATCCCATCTGGCCCCATAGACTTTGTGTGTGTCTACATGGTGTAGCAGGCCGCTGACCATTTCCCCTTCCATTATGGAGGCTTCATTCTGCTCCCCATCCCTGTCTTCCAGCTCAGGGGGCTGGGTACCCCGAGAACAACTGGTCTGACTATTAAAGACTGAGGTAAAGAAGGCATTAAGTACCTCAGTCTTTTCCTCATCCTTTGTCACTATCCAATTAAGGATGGAGATTCTCCTTAGCCCCTTTTTTGTTGCTAATGTATTTATAGGAACATTTTTTTACTGCCTTTTACGGCAGTAGCCAGATTAAGTTCTAGTTGGGCTTTGGCCCTTCTAATTTTCTCCCTGCGTAACCTCACAACATCCTTGTAGTCCTCCTGATTTGCCTGCCCCTTCTTCCACAGATCACAACTCTCCTTTTATTCCTGAGTGCCAGCCAAATCTCTCTGAGCTCTGAGCTCTCTCTGCCCACCAGTCTTTTTCCCATCTGTGCTGCCCTTTCACTTGTGCTGCCTTGAAGATGACTTCACACACAAATTTCTCTTTAAAAACCCCAAACAACTGAACTTGTATGGCAGCAGGGGAGCACTGGTTCAATGGGCAGATCTGTAATCTCTGTCCCAGCCCAGAGATGGAGTTGTGATGAAGAGAGCAGGACAGGACCCCTCACAGAGAGGAGCAAAGGACCCTGAGAGGAGAGCGCCAAGCCCCAAGGAAAGGCTCAGCACTCCCTAGGATCCTGCAGGGGAGCTGTGCCTTTCTGGGGGCAGCTCGCAAGCCCAGCAGGACAGGCAAAGCAGAGAGTCAGGGGTCCCAAAGATGACATGTTCTGAAGAGAGAGCCCGAGCACTGCCCAGCAGACAATGCCCAGAAGACATCTACAGTGAAAGACAACAAGAGAGCTGCCGGAGAGCACCTTCCCCCAGTGCTTGTTTGCAGTTTCCCCCACCCCTTGCCCCTGTCTCTGCTGCCTGGAGCTGTCCCTGCTAGGAGCTGTTTCTCTGGCCCCAAGCCTCCTCCCTGTCAGTGCTCACAGAGCCCATCCCACCCGCTGTGTGCTCAGCTCTGCCCTGCAGACACCTCCCAGCAGCAGGGCACTGCCCAGGGGCCTCTCTGTGTGTGCAGGCTCTGATGGGAACCTCAGACCAAACCTGATGAGGCTTGGAAAAGTGATACTGATGCTGTCTGTAAGCCACGGTATGTTGACTTCTGATACTGCCTGGTTTATTCACTTTGAAGAGTAAAAGAGTTGCAATTTCAGTACCTCCTCCAGAACTGAGAGATGAATTTCTGTGTCCCATTGCCCACCCAGACAACCCAGAGTAGAAGACTGAAAGAACAGGATGCTTCCCTTTTGGGTAGCCCCTGTCTTGCTCTGCTTCTTGGAAAGCCTCCTGGGAATGCCCTGTAGTGATCTGCTGCTGTGAGCAGCCCTGACCTACGCAGCACCCACTCGAGAGCAGGACCCTGCCCTGCCAGGGGTCGCTCCTTCCACCCACAGCTTCTCCCCGCATCGCTGTGGGGAGCTTCCCGGGCAGGCTGAGTGCTGACCCTGGCAGGCAGCAGAGTCCCTGCCCCAGCACACAGCCCCTGGGGTGCAGGGACCCTGCTCTGAAGGACAGCCCTGGGCACCCCTGGCTGAACACCCATATGCACACCTCCACAACCATCCCTGGGAGAAGGCAGCCATCATGCCCTGTCCCTCTGAGGGTGCAGCAGAGAAGCCCTGCTCTGCAGCACCTCCTTCTCCTCTGCATTAGAGAAACTAAGAGAGTAATACTGACAGATCCTATAAGCTGTGGGATGTGCCAGCTTTTGATGATCTCCCCAGGAACTGAAGCTGCATTGCCCTACACCCAGAGACTTACCACATAGAGGGCTGTGAAGATTTCTCCCCCAGTGAGCTCTCCTCCCACTCCTACCTGCCTTTAACCTCTCTCTGCCTCGCTCCTCTCCCCTCGCTGCCTGCAGGCAGTGCCCTCAGCCCTGCTGCCCTTTGCAGAGGAGCTGCTCCTGGGCAGAGCTGTCTCTCTGCAGTGCTGCCCACTTGCCAGCAGCTCCCTCCATGCCAGGAGCCCAGCCCAGCTCAGCAGCAGAGGCCCAGCCCAAGGCAGCACTTTCTCTGCCCCTCTGGGCTCCCTCCAGGTGTCCCTGGGGCTGCAGGGGAACCTGCTGGGAAACAGGCTGAAAGCATCACTCATGTTCCCTCCCTCAGCTGGGGAGTGATGCTGCTTTCCAACAGTGTCATTTCTCCCATCTGAAGAAGAGTTAGGTCCAAGAATCACCTTATCATTGTCCCATCTTTAGGCAGGACACCCAGGCAAGGACAGGGAATGACCTCATTTACCATTGCTGAGGGAAGGGATTCAGCCTCCATTCATGTCTGTAGTCCTCAGCTTCCCCCATGCACAGCAGAAACCCACAGGAGGTGGATTCCTCTTGCCTCAGTTCAGGTGCGCACACAGTAGGCACCTGCATGTGAGCTCCTTGGCTCAGCTCCCCTGCTCATGAATGGAGATGGAGGCCAGGACTGAGGTGTTCAGATGCAAAGACCTGGTGACCCCTGAAGTTCCAGAGGTGCTCCAAGGTACATGGAGCCAGCTGCAAGCCCTCGTGGAGCAATGCTGAGAGACAGGGCAGCATGTGGGGACATCTTCTTGGAGGCTGGTGGGGAATCTTTGGCCAAATGAAATTACATCAGATGCCCCCTTTTAGGATGATGGAACCCGTCTCTATTTGTTACATTCTGGGCAGCCTATGCAGGGATTCTTCTGCTGAAATGGAGTCGTGTACCATAGGCAGAGCTAAGTTTCCCTCTGTCTTTTCATCAGCCACGTTTACTAGATCTCCATTGACTCTAATGATGGTGGTGTCAAGAACATTCTCACATTGCCTGATCAAATTCAGGGCAGTTATTCCGTGTAATGCCAATTCCAGGCCCATAATGTCATGTGAGGTGCCAAGGCTCTGACACGCAGCCACAGGCATTTGGCAGGGACAGCGATGGTCCTGTACAGGAAAACCATCCCCATTCAGAGTGAGCATGTGTCAGACACCTGGCAGCATCGCAGGCAGATTCGGTGCCTTGGGGCAAGGAACTCATTGGCAGCTCTGCAGCAGGGCAAGGCCTGTCCCTTCTCTATCCAGTGGATGTAGGGCAGTCCATGACTAGGAGAAACATCACTTTGAGGGTCTCCGTGCATGTGCCTACCCTTTCAAACTTCTTTTTTTACTCTCCATCAACCTTTACTCACCTCCCAGGAAAACACAGTCAAGGAACAGACAAACCATTTTCACAGCCGGCCTGTCAGTAGCACCTTGTCATTCCTGGAGACCAGCTTCACCTCCACCAAAGGTCCTAAGGAGCAGCACAGACACCACTGACAAATAACCCACTTCCTGCCAGGGCTGCCCTTCCCAGCCCTGGTTCTCTCTGTCCTTGCAGTCTGCTCACTCTCTTAGCATTCAATTTCAGCTTTATGTTTCCATCTGCCAACCCCTCTGGCATGTCTCTGCTCTGAAGCCAAGCCTTTGCCCACATGGGGTCCTGGACACTTGGTGCCAGGTTTCCCTAAGACAAGTCAGAGCTTTGCCTGGTGCTACAGCCGAGTGCTACAGCCCAAACGGGCACCGATGCCCTCAGCCAGGGGCATAGGCAGGACGAGCTGGAGCCTGTGCTTTTTGACATCGATGGACTAACTGCCAAGGCATGGTGGGACAAGTCACGCAGCTTGGGGTGCTGCGATGGATGGGTACAGACTTTTCAGGACAGACAGCCTGGAAGGGTCAAGAGCTGGGTTTTCTCAAAGTGAAGAAGCTGCTTGGATGTCTGGAGCTCCTTACTGGGGCAAGTGAAAAGCTGGCTGAGCCCTGGTGAGTGAGGGTCAGAGGAGGCGCCAGTGAAGTTGTGACATCGTGGTGGGAGACAAGGAACCCTCAGTCAGGGTGAGAAAGTGGGCATAGTCATAGACTCATAGAATCATAGAAACATTTAGATTGGAAAAAGCCTGTAAGATCATTGAGTCTGACCATAAACCTAACACTGCCAAGTCCACCGCTAAACCATGTCCCTAAGCACCGCACGTCTTTTAAATATCTCCATGGATTAGGACTCAGCAGCTTCCCTGGACAGCCTGTTCCAATGCCTGACAACTCTTTTGGTGCAGAAATTTTACCTAATATGCGATCTAAATCTCCCCTGGTGCAACTTGAGGCCACTTCTTCTTGTCCTGTCGCTTGTTACTTGGGAGAATAGACTGATAGGCACCGCAAGGAAGTCTCTGGATGTAGAAGCCTGGGTCTCACTGGGGTCTTTAATGACGCTGGCATTTCCTGGAAGAGGAACACAGCAGCATGCAAACAGCCCATGCAGTTTCTGGAGTGTCTTGGGAGAACTTCTTAGCACAGCTGCTAACTCACTTGAAACTTGAAAGTCAATTCAAGACCATCGTAATAAGCTGTTACTACTTCAGGGACAGCTAAGGAAGGAGCAAAGCTAATATGGGACCACTGCTAAAGAGTAGGTAGAGACAGATCTGAGAAATTTTGTGTGTTCTTTGTCTCCATTATCACCAGCAAGATCTCCCAGGCCTTTGTGCCTCAAGGCAGGACTCTAGAGGAAAACAGCCAAGAGTGGAGAGGAATCAAATCAGGGGCTACTGGAGCAAACTCAGATGTTACCCATGAAAAGGGACTGGACGTATAAACCTGTATTTACAGAGAGGGAGAGAAAGCGTCACCAGCTTGCTGGTCCATGTCCATGGCCCATGAAACAAGAATGAGAATTTACAGACCAGTGTCAAAGTTGTGAAAATGAAGACTTCTTACACACTCATTACACCGCAGTCTTTCCTGCATATGTTTCAACTTCTGCCTAACATCTCCCTTCAGATCTGATGCAGTTGCCCACACAGAGGTGTCCACTGCCTCCAAGATCCCCAGGGGTAGCTGCGGCCCCCACCTGGGACTGGGCAATGTGACCCAGAGCTGACGGGAGCCTTTCTGGAGCAGGAGCTGGTGGACAGGCAGGGTGGGCCAGAGCATCTCAGTGAGACAACTGATTTCTCTCCCTTGAGTAGAAAGGGAAGCCTGGAGAATTGCACGCAAGCTGTCCAGCGCTGGAGGAGAATGAGAAATTAGTGGGTCTAGATGCTGCAGAGTCTACTTGAAGATGCTCCTGTGACCCAGATATGTTTCAGTTAGAGCAGATTTGACTATTCAAAAGAGAGCTTTTCATTCACTTTGTGTCTTTGCTTCCCTCTGTGAATCGATGGAGCCTGGGACTTCAGTGTGTGGCTCACTGTGAGCGAATATGGACAAACAAAGTGCAGGGCAAGGAATGCTTTGGGGGGTTTTTAGGATCTGTGCTTGACACAAAAATGTGTTTTCTGTTGACCTAAGGCCAGCCACTGCCAAAAGAGGCCTTCAGAGGAGGTAATGTGGACTTAAAGGATGGAGTAATTACATCAGTGGACTAGGGAAATGCTACGGATGTCATCTGTCTGGCCTTCTGTAAGGCCTTTGACATGGGCCCCAACAATATCCTTCTCTCTAAATTGGAAGGCTATGGATTTGATGGGTGGACTGTTCGGCGGATAAGGAATTGGCTGGATGGTCACACCCAGAGGGTAGTGGTCAATGGCTCGATGTCCAGATGGAGAACAGTGATGAGTGGTGTCCTGCAGGGGTCCGTTCTGGGGCCAGTGCTGTTCAATATCTTTATCAATGACATAGACAGCAAGATCGAGTGCACCCTCAGCAAGTTTGCAGATGACACCAAGCTGAGCAGTGCAGTCGACACGCCTGAGGGACAGGACGCCATCCAGAGGGACCTGGACAAGCTTGAGAAGTGGGCCTGTGTGAACTTCATGAGGTTCAACAAGGACAAGTGCAAGGTTCTGCACCTGGGTCGGGGCAATCCCTGGTCTCAGCACAGGCTGGAGGATGAAGGGATTGAGAGCAGCCCTGCCGAGAAGGACTTGGGGGTACCGATAGACAAAAAGCTGGACGTGAGCCGGCAATGTGCTCTCACAGCCCAGAAAGCCAACCGTCTCCTGGGCTGCATCAAAAGAACCGCGGCGAGCAGGGTGAGGGAGGTGATTCTGCCCCTCTACTCTGCTCTGGGGAGACCCCACCGGAGTACTGCGTCCAGCTCTGGGGTCCTCAGCACAGGAAGGACATGGACCTGTTGGAGCGGGTCCAGAGGAGGGCCACAAAAAAGATCAGAGGGATGGAACACCTCTGCTATGAGGAAAGGCTGAAAGAGCTGGGGTTGTTCAGCCTGGAGAAGAGAAGGCTGCGGGGAGACCTTATTGCGGCCTTTCAGTACTTAAAGGGGGCTTATAAGAAAGGTGGGGACAGACTTTTTAGCAGGGCCAATAGCGATAGGACAAGGGGTGACGGTTTTAAACTAAAGGAGGGTAGATTCAGACTAGATCTAAGGAAGACCTTTTTTACAGTGAGGGTGGTGAAACACTGGAAGGGGTTGCCCAGAGAGGTGGTAGATGCGTCATCCTTGGAAACATTCAAGACCGGGCTCCATGGGCCTCTGAGCAACCTGATCTAGTTGTAGATGTCCCTGCCAATTGCAAGGGGGATGGACTAGATGACCTTTAAAGGTCCCTTCCATCCCAAAGCATTCTAGGATTCTATGATTCTTCATAGCAGCCGTATGGGGCCATGCTTTGGATTTGTGACCAAAACAATGTTGATCACACAGGGATGTTTTAGCTGTTGCTGAACAGTGCCTGCACAATGTCAAGGCCTTTTCTGCTTCTCACCCCACCGCACCAGCGAGTAGGCTGGGGGTGCACAAGAAGTTGGGAGGGGACAGAGCTGGGACAGCTGACCCCAACTGACCAAAGGGATATCCCATACCATGTGATGTCATGTTCAGCAAAAAAAAGCTGGGGGAAGGAAGGAGGAAGGGGGAACATTCATGGTAACTTGGGAAGACAAATGCTTCCTAACCTAGCCCTGAACTAGCCCTTTTACCTTAAACCTTACTCTAACCATTACCTGAAACTAGCTCTACCACTACTCCAATCATAAACCTCAACTCTAACTCTAACCCTTACCTAACCCTAAACGAACATCAGCCACAGCCTGAAGTCTAACTCTAAACCAGGTGTAACCATAACTCTTACCCTAACCCTAACTCTAATTCTAACTCAAACCTGAACCCAACCCCTGACTAACCTAACAGGTATCCTAAAGCATCTTGCAAAGCCAACAGCACCTGTGTAACGACATCTGTAATATCGTCTCAGGCAATGATTACTATGGTATCAGCATTAGAAAAAAAAGATAATTTGGGTAGATGGGATGGACAGACGAGCATCCTGGTATCATCCTGTCAGTGCTGGTTCAAGGCCTGGCAGCATGCAGCAGCTGCCCTCTGCTTCCTCATGAACTGGAGGCTGTAGGCACCATGGCTGTAGGCACCACTGTGTGTCACCCAAATCAGACTCAGGTCAGATGAACCATTTTGTATTTCTCATATACCATGTCCATTGTTTCTCTGTTGAGCTCTAATCAGAGCTTAGTTACGTAGAGAACCAGGCTTTGGGTGGGATATTTCTTGTGCAATGACCTCCTGGAGTAGCTCTGCTGACCCCAGTCTCTCTCCAGATTTACAATCCTACAGCTCTGACAGGAGGAAAGCACCCTGCAGTGCCTGGATTTGTCCAAGCCACAGCACTTCATAGCCTTCCTGACCATTGGGTCCTTTAGTCCTGGTGGGAGATGATCCTCTTGTCTTCATCCTGACCTTGTTGGGTATCCCGAAAGGACAGACTGGAGGCTGTTAAGTCCCATGTCGGGTTTCAGAGCAAGCAATCAGGGACTACATTTACCTCACACAATGGCGGGAGATCCTTTCCTCTGGTGGGGTTATTTGTGCTATTGGCTATAAAGCCACCAAGCCTACCTAGGTCAGACTCAGTCAACCATTCTTGAGGCATTGGGGCCAAATTATTCTGTACAGATACAGAGATCTGCAGTGTAGTGCCATGACACAGTCCTTTTTTCCTTCCTAAGCAGATGTCCCAAACCCAAGCTTCCTCTCCAAGCTCTTTCTGGATGTGAACCAGCATGCAGACACCACAAGCAGTCAGAGTTCAACCTCTCAGGGCCACCTCTGTCTTGAGGATAACATGGACCACAGGCACGGGTTGGGACCCAGAAAGGTGGAGGTACAGAGAAGCCTTTTCTGCTGCTGCACAGTGAAGTTAAGCACAGACCGAAAAGGCTTATGTTCTGCTTCCCTGCTTGCCTTTTTTGTTTGGTTTGTTTTTCCTTCCAGAAGTTTGGCACTTGTCCTTTGAGCAGCTAAACCTCATGTCTCAGTTTTTCTAAAGACCGATAGTTATGCTGGAAGTTGCTTGTCAGGCTGGCGCCTGTGATTCTGACAGTCTTTCTAAAACAGTTCCTGGTGCCGTGGGTGTCCAGGGAGGAGCAGTGGCAGCACCAGCATCCCCACCTTCTCTCCTGAGGCTGCTTACTAACTGTCTTATAACCAGGTGAGAGTGACAGAGATGTGTCCGGAGAGCCATAGCCAGGTGGTTTTGAGGGGAATGATGGAGAGAAAAAGAGGTCACCACTGCCTCCTGCAGCACCGTGGACTGAGGAGGGTGTTCCTGCCCCTTGGCTCCTGGCAACGGTAAATCCCTTTTGGCATGCCCTGAAATGCTGAGATAGTGTGGCAGCACAGACACCGCCAGAAGCAGCTGCAGGCATCTGCCCAGCTTGGCTGGGCTCACTGGGATGGGCTTTTTCAGCTTTGAAAAGTGCCGCCCGTGAGATAGTCACCATCTAAGAAGTACTCTGGCAGTTTCCCATGAGCAAAGCTAGCCTGAACCGTGCTGCACCCATGATCTTGGGAAGCACTGAGACATCGGAGAGTTAAAAAGAACAGGCTGTATGTTTGAGGACATTTTGAAACAAGCAGGAGATGCTGGTATGTGGGTAATCTGCATGTAAATGGTTGCTTTGAGTGAAAGCCTTAATTTAAAATAAATGTGGGTATCTTGCAGGTTTTTTCAGAGAAGTATTTTATTTTTCTGTACATTTGTATGAAAAAGTAGGTAGATTGGAAAAACAATCATGGTGACTCTTCACTCATGCAAACCCTAATTTTATCTTGGGAATTTTGAATGGCACCTCTCTGAGATGGAAAAAAACTCACAGGAAAAAGGCAGGAATAGCTTGGGAAAAAGATCACACTGTCAGGACCATGTGTTTTTGTGAATTCGGATTTTTCTCTTGAGAAAACCGCCCTGTGTTTTTCACTTGGCTAGTCTGAATGTTTTTATCACATGTTTTCTGACCGGCTGTTCTCATCTTTAGTACATCTGAGTTGAAGAAGACTCCACAAAGGGAGACAGCGATAGCTGGAGAGACATGGCCAGCATCCTCAGTCCTCTGCCTGGAAGAGGGTATTCTTTTCCCATGTCAAACTGAGATTATAAAACATTGTTCAGCTGAGCCTCTTCTGCAGAAGAAGCAACCTGCTCTTGCAGCGCTGCTTACTTGTAGCTCCCATCTCTCAAGTGTGCCCAGCTTTATGCTCTGGGAAGGTGGGAAATGCAAAGGGAAGGCTCAGTTCCCCAGGCAGCAAGGGCATCGCTCTGCTTCTGTGAGGGCTTGCAGGGGAGTGGGAAGCATTGCAGGGTTGGGGCCAGAGCGAATGGGCCCTCGGCTGGATTTGTAAGCTGTCAGAAATCCAAGCGACAGAGCAGCAAGTTTAGGAATGCTGAATTATTCAGGACTCATTCAGAAGTTATAAAAGCCTGACCTGCTCCAGAAAATTGGGTATCGCAAGGAGGTCAGTGAATTTTAATCATTTTCTTCTCTGTATAACTGAAAAGTTCATCAAGCAGTTTGATTGCTTGCATAAAAATGTCTTTTAGCACCCTGAAAACTTGAGATTTATGCATAAACTGCGGCTTATCCGTCTTGTTCAAATGTCCCCTGGATGCATCAGTGTCACAAGAGTCATTGGCAGATAGAAGCGTGTTGTACTTCTGATGGGATTCACCCTTCACCATGTAAAAAGTAATGATTCAGGTCTAAAATAGTCTCCCAGATGTTTGTGGGCGGACACCGCATCAGGGGATGAGCTCTTACATGTGAGGAGAGCTGGGATGAATCTCTCTCGTCGAGATCTAAGAATCAAGGCAGGCCTTGCCTCGCTTTCTTTTGATTGCCTCTCCTTGCCTGGTCTTACCTTGCTTTGTCTTCCCCTTTTCATCCCTTTCCTCCTTTTCACCCTATTTCTTCTTCATGTTCTTACATTCAACGCAGCTCTTACAAGATCTGGACAAGGAACGTAAGCAAGACTGTTCTGAAAGGGGTGAGTATTTATCCTTTTTCTTCCTTTTTTTCTCATCTCTCACCAGGTATTCTGTTTAAGAAATTCAACTCTGAAAAAGAAAGTGAAGTTTCTTTTACCTATATTAAAAAAACCAGTCATTTAGGCTCAAGGACTCTGTTCTTTCCTCTTTTTAACCCTCCCCCTGCAACAAGCAAACCATGTTAGATTTCCAAACATGCAGGCAGATCTTGGTCCAGCTCATCTAATCCTGCAATCACGTGTACGCTGATGTTCCTAGTCTTTCTCTAGGCTTGAAGTGTGTGGGATGGTGGACAGGCCATTAGCATCCTCTAAGAGCCTGTTGTTTGGATTGCTCTGTCTAGGGAAAATGCCCCAAAGAAAAGGTTTGGAGAATCACACCGTTGGATCCGGATTCGTTCTTCTGGGATTTTCTGACCCCTCCGGCCTGCAGGGCCTATGCTTCACAGTATTCCTGGTCATATACCTCATGATCCTCACAGGGAACAGCCTGATTGCACTCATCACGGTGGTGGACTCAAGCCTTCACAGCCCCATGTATTTCTTCCTGAGGAACTTGTCCATCCTGGAGATCTGCTACACATCAGTCACTCTGCCAAAAATGCTGGTGGGTTTCCTGAGGGCGGATGGTAGGATCTCCTTCCTGGGCTGTGCTGCCCAGCTGTATTGCCTGGTTTTGCTGGGCAGCATTGAATGCCTTCTTCTGGCTGCCATGGCCTATGACCGCTGCATAGCCATATGTGACCCCCTGCACTACACCCTCGTCATGAGCAGGGGTCTCTGCATCAGGCTGGTGGTGGGGTCGTGGGTGGCTGTCGTACCAGTGCAAGTAGGACAGACCTACCAGGTGTTCACTTTGCCCTTCTGTGCATCCCATGACCTCCATCACTTTTTCTGTGATGTCCCCCCTCTGCTGGAACTGGCCTGTGCAGACACGTTCTGGAACCAAGTGATGCTGTACACCATCATCCTGCTCTTCGCAATCCTTCCCTTCTCCTTAATAGTTACTTCTTACGTTCAGATTATTAGGGCAATTCTGAAAATGCCTTCAGGTCTGGGCAGACACAAAGCCTATTCCACCTGCTCATCACACCTCGGGGTGGTGACGCTCTTCTATGGCTCGGCCACAGTTGTCTACTTAAAGCAACGGTCAAGGGATTCGGTAGACACCGACAAATACCTTGCCCTGTTTTACACAGTTGTGACCCCCATGTTTAACCCTGTCATCTATAGCCTGAGGAATAAGGAAGTGAGAATTGCCTTGAGGAGACTCCTATGGACAAAGTGATGCTACCGAGGATGTAAAATAGTCCCAAGCAGTACCAAAAGTCCCGCTGGGTTATGTGGTTGCCTGAACAAAGCATCCCATATTTGCTCAGACAAAACCATGTCTCCAGCCTGGCTTTCATCCTCCTCAAGAAGGGGAGAGGTCTCCTGAGGCATTCCTGTTACGCCATGCCCCACCATGATATCTTTGTACTCTAGAGCACCTTCAGTGCCCCTCAAGAGCGTGATGCCAATAGCTACTTCAAGCTGTGTCTGACCAACGTAACGTTCAAGGGAAAGAGTCCAAGCATGGTCAGTAGTCAGCAGGGCCCAGAGGGTGACACAACCGATGAAGAGATGACTACCCTCAGGCTTGAGAAATCACTTGCTAGATGCCACGGACTATCTACAGTGGCCCCGTGTGGGATCAGCTTCAAAAAGTTAAAAGACATGAAGGTCATCTTCCCCTGCTATGATGTCTTGCAGTGAGTTGTGTAATGCTTGACTAACTTGACATAAAGAACAAAAAGAAAAAAAAAATCACCAGGGGGCCAGTCCAGCACTGGAACAGGGGCCCAGAGACCTCTGGAGTTTCTGTTTGTCGTGGTTTAACCCCAGCCAGCAACTAAGCACCACACAGTCGCTCACTCACTACCCCCCAGTGGGATGGGAGAGAGAATCAGAAGGGTAAAAGTAGAGAAAATCATAGGTTGAGATACAGGCAGTTTAATAGGTAAAGCAAAAACAATGTGTGCAAGCAAAGCAAAGCAAGGAATTCATTCCCTCCTTCCCATCGGCAGGCAGGTGTTCAGCCATCTCCAGGAAAGCAGGGCTCCATCATGCATAACGGTGACTTGGGAAGACAAACGCCATCGCTCCAAACATCCCCCTGTTCCTTTTCTGCATGCAGCTTTTTAAAATCATGAGCACAATTGGGAAGAGCTGAAACTGTGGGGGATAAATGTGTTTCCTGAGACAGTATTTGATACGCAGACAATCCAAAAAGGTTGTGAAGGTGAATGGGCAGAAGAAACAGGAAAACTGCCCATCCCATGGAGCTCTGCAGAAAGAGGATGCAGCTGTAGCCAGCAGGAGGTGATACCAGGGGGATTAGCACGTAGAAAAGGCTTTTGTGGGGAAGGCTTTGCAAAGGAATACCCTGACTTCACCCAGATGAAAAATAGAGACTGGGCAGTGTATTGAAGTGATCGTGAGAAGCGTCCTGGGGTAAAAGACCTTTGATGACAGAAGGTTGGAGACATTTGGGTCGCAGAGATTTGAGGTAGTCCTTTGACGATCTGAGTAGGTTGAGCTTTGGAAATGAGAAAAATAAAGCAGCTCTCAAGGCTGTCTAAGGAATAAGCGGTACTATCACTATAATAACAGGTACAGCACAGTGCTGTCAGGGAGTTCCTTCTTATTCGTCATTATGATTAATTGAAGCACTTTAATTTCATTCCCAACATTCATTTTTACTTGAGAAAATAGCCATAAGTGCTCAGTAGTTAGCTTCTGGCATGAAGTTCTTAGAACAGTGCTTTTTCTCTCACTGCTAGCTCTTCGTTATCACTTAAATATTACTTTTAAATATTACACTTCTTAGACAGTATTGCCCTTAAATTACCCCTGCTTCCTATCTTTTCTCCCTGTTTTGTGGAGGAGAGGGTGGAAGAGGGCAGCTGCTTCTTTTTTAGCCAAAGGCAGCCAAGGGACAGATGCCAGGTTAGTGCAAAGGCACAAAGGAAGCCAACATTTTCACGTGCTGGAGACTGACACAACACCGTTACCTGTATTTCTGGTCTCTGAAGTCCTAACTGGGCAGCAGAGAACCTGGAAGCTCTGGGCTCCCTTCATCTGCCCTGCATTTCAGCATGAAAAATGAACCTAACCTGGTCAAAACTATTCTTTTGATTCTCTCCACAGCCTAAAGCACCGCATTTGCCAGGAGACTGGCCAGGACACCAAAGGAGGACTCACGCCTCTCTGCACACAAAGCTTAGGTGTCCCTGGGAATCTCAGGAGGCATGGCATACCCATTCCTGGGTTCTAGGAGCTGGTCAAATGCCTCGTCTCCATTTCCGTAATGGTGGCAGACTTTGTACAGGGGTGCTGACATTTATAGAGCAACCTGCCCAGACCTCAGAGCTGGCCCTGCTTGGAGCCAAAGGTAGAACTAGAGACCTCCTGAGTACAAGACCATTCCACCCTGAATTGTCCTATGACAATTGCAGATGACACCAACTTGGGTAGAAGTGTTGATCTCCTGGAGGGCAGGAAGGCCCTACAGAGGGACCTGGACAGGCTGGATCGATGGGCCGAGGCCAACTGTATGAGACTGAACAAGGCTCAGGGCCTGGTCCTGCACTTGGGTCACAACAACCCCATTGTCCCGATCCAATGTCGGGGCAGGTTCCGATACGATCCCAAGGACGAGATTAAGACGCTGGAATCGGTCAGATGTCATACAACCTTTCACTTTTATTTGAGGGGAGAAGAGAATGGAGGGAGGAGTGGAGGGCAAAGGAGGAGAGGAAAAGAATAGGGGAGAGAGAAAGAGAAGGAGGAGTTTATCACCACCACTTCGAGTCCGATCATCTTCCGCTGGGTCTTCGGTGGCCTCAGGCTTCGTCGGGGACCAAAGGCGGGGGCGGTGGTCCTTGAGGGTGCAGGAACAGAAGGAATGGCCTCGTGCGCTGTTGCCGCCCCCGCCGAGGGGCACGTGTGCTCCTTATATAAGGGCTCTCACGCATGCGCAGATCACAAATGCGTACGTGCGGTTTGCCACAGACGTGCTGCCCGCGCCTCTGCTCTTTTCGCGCCTTTAGTCCCTGCCTCGGCTCTTTTCGTGCCTTTAGTCCCTGCGCAGGTGCACGAGGTTGTTTTTCTCAAAACTGTGGAGAAGAGGGTTTTCTCGAAGCGCAACGCTGGATGGCGCTACAGCGGCAATGTCGAGACAAAACTGCATTTGGTACTGGTTCTCTACACCACCCCGTGACTCAACATTGCAGCTTGGTGGCATTAGGGAGAGGGAGAAAAAGAAAACAAGGGAGAAAGAAAGAAAACGCAGAGTCGAGAGAGTTGGGGATAAGGGTGGAGGAAAATTGTGGGAAGGAAAAAGGGAATAACATTGTTCCGGGTGAAGGAATGTCTTAACACAGATTAACTGAGGTATTGCTCAATGCAAGCTCGTTCTCGAACAACTTTAACAATTCTTCAACTTTGAAGGGTAAACATTGGAAATGGGGTTAACAATAACTGGTAATATGCAATTTCTTCCTTTAGAAGGAATTGGGGACAGGTTTAAATGATGAGGTTGGTTGTGGCTGATGGATGGTACAGATTTTTGTTACACCATCAGGTGGAACGTTAGGAACAAATTGCATATTTGACACAACGTGTTGAATTAATTGAATAAAACAGGGAATTATACAGGGTAGGAACAGTAAGGTGGCAGTTGCACATAGCAAATACAGTATTAGTTGTTTGACCCATGGTGCCCCTGGTAACCAGGACCACAAATCGCCGTTCCAACCGCTCCAGTTTTGACTTGGGCTATTTTGGATCAATTGGAGAACTACTCCCACGTCATCATTTCTAGACAGCAGTTAGCGATATTTAATTTTCCATACACCTCTCCTTCCTCTGCCAACAATCTAAAACCATACAGTGTTGAAGGATTACCGCACGCACCCGTTGAGACCGTCGAGTTAATAGGTCTATGGCGTCAGTGGTTTTGTTGGTGATAATTTCTAGGGCTGCTTGTAGTCTGATTATTCGATTTAGATTATAGATTGGTTCTCTTGCCCCTGCAATGGGCTCGTTAGGATTCCAGGTTGCTGGCCCATAATGTTCAATTATTTGCTCGGGGAGCCATTTGTCATTTCCTCGTTTTTGTGTCCCACCTAAATTTACCTTGGTAGATCGCGTCTTACGGGCAATACTTCTGTCCCCGAGGTTACCATACACCTTTACGCCTAGTTGGGGTCCACCAGTTTCCGGCAAGAGGAAATATAGGGCCCTTATGATCCCTATATAACAAACTCCCGACCACCCCACGGGTAAGAATTTATATGCCATATTCCCACAGATTCAATAATGCTCTTTTTTGGCTTTATTTCCTTGAGCAAATGGCCCATCTTTCCCCGGTGGAAACTGAAAATAAGTTGTGTCTTTGTCACCCAGAGGGCTGAAAAAGGTGGTTGCCCCATCCCTTATTCGGCCGGTACAATACCAAGCCCCATGAGTAATGAACATTCAATATTTACTTTTTGCAAAGAAAACTAAACAATTGCATTTTCTAAGCAAGTACATTTCATGTTACTTGGCTGTTAAGTTTTCCCATATACAGGAGTATTTAGTGATGAAAATAGAGGAAGATCAAAAAAGTAAGAATGACATACATAGTAAATCGTAGGTTGAAATCCTTGAAATGTCTAACATAAACAGGTATCATTGGAAAGTTATTGGGCATTTTTTCTTAAATAAGCACACACACATATATATGCTTAAACATGCACCAGACAATTGGATGTCTTTGTACTATTGCATAAAGACTGTAGTGCATTGAAACATCTAATATTTAGCCTGTTTGCCATAAATATTAAATCTTGAATTATTCATAGAGCTGCAATGAAGTACAAACATGTATGCACACATACGTACCACCAATTATAAAAACTGATATACACAGTGGAATATTCTAATGGGTTGGTGCCCCTGAGTTAAAATGATCCAAAGTAGCAGGTGCATCATGGTCACATCACCACCCTTAAAAAACAGAAATAGGAACAAAACTCGCTCCTGGGGTTAGAAGGAGGGAATAATCCATTTGGTATGGATTTTGTGGCTTCTCCCACAGGTATCTTTCGCTTTCCATGTATATTTGTTTAGGGGGGTATCTAACATGAGAGGCACAGCTCCCACGGTGGGAAGCTTGACCAGAACCGGCTGGCCGGGGGAGTAAGATGATGCACTGGGGGAATTAGAGTCTTGAGACACGGGTACCATGGTTGAGGCTTGTGGACAAAATGCTAGAGTTTTCAGGCACCCGTTTGTACCCCAGCGATTACTGACATTGGCCACTGCCTCCCCCACCCGCTCAGCCCATCCCGGTTGGTGGGGTTTAGTAGGTCTCCTTTATTATTGCAGGTGAGTTGTCTGATAAACATCCCCCCTCCGCCTCCCTCCTCACCCTGAGGGGGCGGAGGTTTTAGTTTCCCGCCACTCTTTTCATCCTTCTTAAACCCTTCCTCCCTGTCCAATGCTGGCACAGAAGGCGGGTTCAGTTTGGGAGGGGTCCTTGCCCGGACCACCTCCGCACCAGGAGCTTTAACTTTTTGGTGGGGAGCCCATCCATTAGGTCTCGGGGCACACCTTTTTGCAGTCCCATTTGCCACAGTCCTTGTCGGATCGAGTGTTTCTCCCGTTTTGTTAGGTCGGGGCTTCCCCCTGAAAAAGCCAGCGATTTATTTGCTGGCTTTGCTTGCCCACATGGCCCTGGTTTCTAACTTTTGGTGAGTTCTGCCTACTGGCCCATATTTCCTCCCGTAGTTTATTAGTTCCTGAGCTATCTCGCCCCAGGTCCACACCTTGCTCCCCCACTGCCGCTGTTCGGGGGTTACCATTCCCTCCAGGGCAGCTGCGATTCACTCCTCGCGAGGCACATTTTGAATTCTCCCCTGTAATTGGATCCCAATAGGTTTTAACGAGTTGGGGAGTCCTCTTATTAGCGGCATCAGCCACTCAGGGTCTACCGGTAGCAACATTGGAGAGCTTAGATTTGGTTTAAGTTCCCGGTCATATATCATTTGCAGGCATGCCGCCTTCTGTACGTTTTCAAATAGTTGATCGACTGAACCAGTTATAGCTCGGGGATCCCCCCTCTCTAATGGGTTCAGCCCCCCCGCCCAATATGCGGCCCTCTGGGTCAGAGACCATGGGGCTCGGCGATCGCCCGTTGTGAGGAAGACGCCTGGGCCCCAATACCCCTCTGCTTCCTTTTCCGATAGCATGATCCCGTCCCCCCCCGACAGGGATACCCTCCACACATATTCGGTTTCAGACTCCCTTGCTGTTGTAGCAAAATCCTTTCGGAGTTTATCAATTTGGTGGTGGTGAAAGGGATTTCTTTGGTTACAACTTGGGGACGGTTGTCGCTATCGTCCTCGTATATGTACTCTGTCTTACCAGTGGGCACATATGGGGGGGGGGTATCCACAGTATCTCTTAATCGCTTTAAATCTTTCTGGGGATAGATTTGGCGTACCCCTTTCTCCTCCAGCATTACCTCTGCCTCAGCAGGGGTGTCTGCCTCCCTCAGGAGCTGAACCCTCAGCTCCTCCTTCAAAATCATATTTTGGCACTTCTCCTCCTCTAGTGCCCGTTTGGTCTCTAGTAATTGCTCTCGCAGCGGTGCTATCGCCGCTTGTAACGAAGCAGCCACAGCCTCCGATGGGCAGGGCGCTTGTTTCTTGTCCTCCACCGCCGCCAGACACGCTCCTAACACAGCACAAACAATGGCTTTCCCTTTCCCCTTCTTCACTCTAGCTTCTTTATGCAAGACCGCTATTCGGTCCATAACACTTGGCAGTTGGAACCAGTGGTCCCGTGCCCAATCTCGTCCCAGGGGTGAGGGGCGAGAGCGGTATGTTTCTAAAAACTCATATAATTTCTCCGTCTCTTCACAAGAATCGCCTGCCTTTTGGGCGGCCATGTCCTACAAAGGGGAGTTCGTCCCGGGAGGGTCAAACCTTAGAAAAAACAAGTTTCCCCTATGCACTCCCAGGAGGCCAAAACACAAACTAATGCCAAAAAGTTCCTACAAAGGGGGGGGGGTGTCATCCCGAGAGGGTCATGCTTCAGTATCCAAGTTCCCCCTATATGCTCTCAGGAGGCCAAACCGTACACTACTACTAGACAGAGAAGAGCCTACAAAGGGGATACCGTCCTGAGGGGATCACACCGTAAAATTCAAGCTTCCCCTATACTCCCTCAGGGGACCAATCCGCACACTACTACAAGACAAAGACAAGCCTACAAAGGGGATATCATCCTGAGGGGGTCACACCCTAAAATTCAAGTTTCCCCTATAGTGCCTCAGGAGCTCAAATCACAAACTACTACAGGACAGAGGAGAGCCTACAAAGGGGATATCATCCTGAGGGGGTCACACCATAAAATTCAAGATTCCCTTATACTCCCTCAGGAGCTCAAATCACAAACTAGTACGCGCGTTTCAGTGCAAAGTCTCAACACCCACTCCTTCCTTGTGCTTCGTTCATCTCCGGCTGCTTCCCTCTCAGGAGAGCAGAACCGCGGATCGGAACTCCGCACTCGCTTTGTACTGGTTTGTACGTCTCGTTCACACACAATCGCGCAGCACACAAATAAGGTTGTATGACACTCTCATCTCAAGGGATCCTGTCCGTGATGCCAATTAAATGTCCCAATCCAATGTCGGGGGAGGTTTTGATATGATCCCAAGGACGAGATTAAGACGCTGGAATCGGTCAGATGTCATACAACCTTTTACTTTTATTTGAGGGGAGAAGAGAATGGAGGGAGGAGGGAGGGCAAGGGAGGAGAGGAAAAGAATAGGGGAGAGAGAGAGAGAGAAAGAGAAGGAGGAGTTTATCACCACCACTTCGAGTCCGATCATCTTCCGCTGGGCCTTCGGTGGCCTCAGGCTTCGTCGGGGACTGAAGTGGGGGGAGGTGTGGTCCTTGAGGGTGCAGGAACGGAAGGAATGGTCTCGTGCGCTGCCGACGCCCCCACCGAGGGTCACGTGTGCCCCTTATATAGGGGCTCTCATTCATGCGCGGATCACAAATGTGTACGTGCGGTTTGCCACGGACATGCTGCCCCCGCTTCTCCTCTTTTCGCACCTTTAGTCCTTGCCTTGGCTCTTTTTGCGCCTTTAGTCCCTGTGCAGGCGCACAAGGTTGTTTTTCTCAAAACTGTGGAGAAGAGGGTTTTCTCGAAGCGCGACGCTGGATGGCGCTACAGCGGCAATGTCGAGACAAAACCACATTTGGTACCAGTTGTCTACAGAAACGTGTCACAGGACATATGGGAGACCTTCTGCAGCATGAGCTGGTAGGCAGGCAGGGTATCTCGGGGTGGTGGAAGACATCACCTGCCTTCAAGGCTGCTGGGTAGGCTATGAAGAGGCCTGTCCAGCATAGCAGCACACTGTGTCCCCTTGGATGCTGGCTGTGAGGTCATTTCTGACCAGGCAGCTGTGGGGAGAGAGATACTCTGAGGTCTTCAAAGCCATCACAATGCTCCCCCCAACAAGGTGAAAGATGTGGGGAGGTCAGGGGCAGCTGGGACAAGATTTGGTGGAGGGAAGAGAGGTTTGGCCAACAGAGACAAAAGATTTTAAAGAGGAAAGATGTGTTTGGGTAATTTTGATGCCACCGTGATACTAAGAAAACATTCATGTTCGGCATCTACCCTATTTCTAACCAGTAAGCTTAAGCCCTAACCCTACCCCTAAATGGCACCCTTCGCCCTGACAGGAATCCACTACACTAATCCCTAACCTCAAACCTTACCCCTAAACCAAAGCCCCAAACCATAAGTGCTTTCTCTCATCCTATTACTCACCCTAATTCCTAGCCTTTATCCTGAACAGCCCTCAGTGGGGCCAATCAATGAATGCTTCAAGGTTTTGCTTCTGCCTTTGACTTCTTGAGAGGTTTGTTCAGTCTCCTCTCAGGATCTGAGGTTCACGGGCACAGGGCCAAATACAGCATGGGGCTCATTAAAACACAGAAAGCCCTAACAAGCTATTTCTCTTCCTATGATTTTCTTCAACTCTTCCAAACTTGTTCAGCTAATTGTAGAGTCATTTCATAGTGTAGTTAAGGAGGAAGATTTCCAAGTGCACCTAATAAAAATCCTTTTCTTAAAGGTTATATTTTATTCATTTCAGTTGAGAGCAGAGATGATAGCAGCATTCTCCAATTGGTATTGATGCCGAGGGTGTCCTCAGGCAGTCTGGACAGCTAGGAAAAGCAGTCCCTTGAGGTCTGGCACTGTAGTGACAACCTTGCCCCTTGCTTCCTCCCTTCCTCAACCTCACCGTTTCTCTCATTGGCCACCTGGGATTTACATCAGTTTCCTGACATCAGACTTCCCTGACCTCTGGGAGCTGAATGTTACAGCTCCATTGCACCATCTCCCACCTCATCTCCTTAGACAACTGCCTGCACACAGGCACAGAAGGATTTTTCCTGTTGGCAAGCAAAGAAAATGAAGCATGATAAAGTTTCATAAACAATAAAATACGCTCCTCGAGCATATGCTGCTTACAAGCTACCTGTAATGAGGTTGCCTTTCTACAAGGGATAATCTTATGAGAAATATTTTAGATACATAGCTACAGAAAGGTAGAGATAAACATAATTAAAGAATTGGCTAAACAGACACTTGTCCTACTGAAGGACAGGCAAGCTTTTAGTCCCTGAAGCTCAAAGCAGCAGCATAGGTGAGAAGTATCTGAATGAACAAAGAGTAAGGGCAGGAGAAAACTGGAGAAGAATGGAAAGGCCCTTTGTCTACACAGTCTACTGGTAAGATGACTTTAGAAATGGTTATTGTATCAGGACAGGTGAAAATACATGAACGATTAGAGAAATTAAATACAGCATATAACAGGCAGAATAGTGGTAATGAAGTTACAGGGGAAGATGGATATTTCTGTGGAATATCCCTTTTGAAAGGTCATGCGATTGGTAGAGGTCTCTTGTGAGTGAGGACAAAGCAATGTTGCGCCCATCACTGAAAGAAGGCAAAAGGACAACCCAGGGAACCACAGGCTGTACAAGCTCACTTTGGTGAGGAGTAAGCCATCAATATCTCTTGGGTGGTATTTCTGGGATCTTTAAAGAGAAGAATGTGTCCAAAAGCAGTCAGCATGGGCTTTCAAAGGGTAAAGCATGCCTCACCAGCCTGACTGCCTTCATGATGAAGTAACTGCATTTGTGCATGAGGGGACAATAGTGGATGTTGGTCACCTCAACTTCAGCAAGATTTGTGACGTGTTCTCCCTCACTATTCTTGTAGCCAAGTTAGGACATTACATTCTGGAAGGGTAGACAAACAGATGGGTGAAACACCAGTTGGATGATCAGGCTGAGAGAGCAGTGGTGAAGGGGTCATACCCTACCTAAAGGCCAGTGGGACATACTGGGGCAGCACAGGGAACGTTCCTGGGCCCTGTGCAATCGAAAGGCTGTATCCATGACCCAGAAGAGGCAACTCTCACCATGTTTAGCAAGAACAAATGCTGGATTCTGCACCTAGGATGAAATAATGCCGGGCACAAGGAAAGACCGGGAGAGGAGTGGCTGGAGAGCAGCCCTGCAGAGAGGGATCTGGGGGTGCTGGCTGGCAGGGGGCTCAACAGGAGTCAGCAGTGTGCCCTGGCAGCCAAGAGGGCAAACCGCACCCTGGGGTGCAGTATAACGAGGGGCTCAAAAGAGGGGATGTTGTGGTTTAACCCCAGTCAGCAACTAAGCACCACACAGCCACTCGCTCACCCTCCCCCCACAGTGGGATGGGGGAGAGAATCAGAAAAAAAAAAGTAAAACCTCTGGGTTGAGGTAAAGACAGTTTAAAGATGACCGCAGAGGAAGGAGAAATAATAAATAAATAAATAAATAAATAAAAATAATAATAATAATAATAATAATAATAATAATAATAATAGAATATACCAAACAAGTGATGCACAATCACCACCTGCTGACCGATGCCCAGAGTGTCCCCAAGCAGCAGTCACTGTCTCCCAGCCGACTTCCTCCATCTTATATACTGGGCATGACTTCATATGGTATGGAATAGCCCTTTGGCCAGTCTGGGTCAGCTGTCCTGGATGTGCTCCCTCCCAGCTTCTTGTGCACCTGGCAGAGCATGGTAAGCTGAAAAGTCCTTGACTAGTATAACCACTACTCAGCAACAACTAAAACATCAGTCTGTTATCAACATTATTGTCATCCTAATTCCAAACCACAGCACTCTACCAAGTACTAGGAAGAAAATTAATTCTATCCCAGCTGTAAACCAGGACAGGGGATTATCCCGCTGTATTTAGCACTGGTGCAGACTCACTTGGAGTACTGTCTGCAGTTCTGGGCCCCACAACTGAAGAAGGGTGTAAGGTACTTGAATGTGTCCAGAGGAGGGCAACAAAGCTGGTGAAAGGGCTGGAAGAAATGTCGTCTGAGGAGCAGCTGAGGAAACTGGGTTTGTCGAGTTTGGACAAAAGGAGGCAGAGGGATGACCTCATTGCCCTCTACAGCTTCCTGAGGAGGGGAAGTGGAGAGGGAGGTGTTGAACTCTTCTCTCTTGGATCCAGCGACAGGAAGCGGGGAAATGGTTCAAAGCTGCACCAGGGGAGGTTTAAACTGGACATTAGGAAGCATTTCTTTACCAAGAGGGTGGTCAAACACTGGAACTGGCTTCCTAGAGAGGTGGTCGATGCCCCATGCGTGTCAGTGTTTAAGAGGCATTTGGACAATGCCCTTTATAACATGATTTATCTTTTGGTCAGACCTGAAGTGGCCAGGTATTTGGACAAGATGATCATTGTAGGTCCCTTCCAACTGAACTATTCTGTTCTATTCTGTTCGATTCTATTCTATTCTGTTCTCCTCTGTTCTGTTCTGTTCTATATATATACCTTTTACAGGGTGGATCCCTCCAGCAGCTGGGCTCAGACGCTCAGTCTCCTCAGTAGCTGCCCTGGCTACCAGCCTCCCCAGTTGCATGCTCCTGGACATATGAGCCCCTGAGGCTGCAACCCCATTCCAGATGCTGCTACAGACCACCCCAGTCACACACACACACACACACACACACACACACACACACACACACAAACTTTTAAGTCCAGCCACTCCGGTCTCTCAGTTGCTGGCACAATGACATATGGGCTGTCTGACCCCCTGGTCCTTCTCCAGTTGCTGCACTCATCCCCCGTGCTCACATGGTGATGCAGAAGAGAGACAGACTGCACTGGTCAGGGTCCTCCCCTAAACTTCCCGTAACAAGTGCTGTGCAATCCAAAAATGCTCCTCCCCTGCATCCCATAATGTGTCCTACGCCCCTAGGCAACAATTCCCTTAGTCCAAATGGTGATCCAGAGAGCTGCTCGCAGTGACTCCTCTTGGTGGGTTTCACACCTGGACAATGGGGCTGACAGCTCTCCCAGGGCAACCCTGGAAGGAGCTGGGACAAGATGTTCCTTCCTCAGGAGCCTGTCATCTGGGTTCCCACCTGCCACGGTGCCTCTGTGCTCTTCTCGCTTTGTGGAGATGGGCTCTTGATGAGCTGGTGGCTCTCCTGTGATGGCTCTGGGAGCAGCTGGGGCAGGGTGTTAACTGAGTTACTCCTCCTGCCATCGATAGTGCCGTCTTTGTGTGTGCAGATGAGCTTCTTCTCACTTAACCTAACGCAACCCAAGAAGAACATGCATCTCCTGAGGCATCTGTATTTGCAGGTTACATACCTATGCACTGGTATTATTTAGCATATTTAACATAGCAGCTCATTGGAATTGCTGTCCAGAAATGCATCAGGATTAGGGGAAAAGCTGTGTTGTTGCACGGGCAATGGCTTCGTTCAGGGCCAGTAGCACAGTCTTGTTTCTAAGACTGTAGATGAATGGATTTAAGAGTGGGTACAGGACAGTGTTCAGCAAAGCTACAGTTCTGTTTGTCTCCAAGGAAACATCTCTGGAAGGATGCACATAGAGAGCAATGCAGCTCCCATATGCAATGGCCAAGGTGGTGAGGTGGGAAGAACATGTAGTAAAAGCTTTTTTCCTCCCAGCAGCTGCTGGCAGGTGCAGAATACAGAAAAGGATGCCCATGTAAAATGCCAGAATTAAACATAAGGAACCCAGTATGATAAACGATAATAAAACAGAGTCTGTTTTCCAAAGCAGGCTGGGGTCAGAGCAGGACAATTTGATTAAGGGGGAGTGGATCTTGTTTGAGCCACAGAAAGTCAGCTTGTAGAGGAGGACCAGACAGTAACTGAAGGCTGTCATGCCTATGACCCAAGCAGCAACAACCAGGTGGATGCAGAGCTGAGGCTTCATGATGGCAGCATAGTGCAAAGGCTGGCAGATGGCAACGTAGCAGTCAAAGGACATGACAACAAGTAGAACCAACTCTGTACAGCCCAGGGCAAAATGGAAACAGGACTGGGCAAAGCAGCTGCTTAGTGAGATCGTTCTCCTACCAGAACTCAGGATCACAAACAATTTGATGCTTGTGGAGGATGTGAACCAGATTTCCAGGAAGGCCAGATTGCTGATGAAAAAGTACATGGGGGTTTGCAGGCGGTGATCTACACCCAGGAGGAAAATGATGGTTGTGTTCCCCATCACTGTTGTCAGGTATATGAGCAGAAGGAGCAGAGAGAGAAATAGCTGTAGTCTTTGATCAAGCCCTGAGAAACCCTCTAGGATGAACTCAGTAACTGCAGTTTCATTTTCTGCTCCCATGCTGAATTTCAGTTCATCCTGCCGAGACAGGAACATGACCAAAACCGAGTGTCATTATTTCACACTCTGGATGACAGGAATCCTGCCTTCTCTGCTTCTTTCCTTTCTTGCAGTCTCCCTCCTAGAGAGCACAGAGAGAGAGAGTCCTTCAAGCCTTTCTTACCCCCTGATTTTTCTGGTTTACATTTCAGTTTGAGTCCTCAGAGAATTTGTTGTCGTCTTTCTACCTTTGTCTAACACTTGCAAAGGATTCTTTCTCCAGAACAGAAGATTTTAAAGAGGCTGCAAGCTATTTCACCCCATTCCTGGCAAATTCCACATTCGCTCAGACCTATTGCAAACATCTGTCACACCTATGTGCCAAACTCATCTCTTCTATTGCACAAATGCTAAACCATCAAATGAAATGAAATCAAACCAAATCAAATGTGTATGTTGAAAGCTATTCTTTCTACTTTTCAGAGGTACTTGCCTTTTTGCACTAGGAATCCCTGACAGTCTCTTCTTTTCAAAATAAGTAATATCCAGCATCTCTTTTGTAATCCCCTGCTTCCTTCCACACCTCCTTGCTCTCTGTTTCTTCAGGACAGGTAGAGGGGGTGGAATAGGGACCAAGTATAACTCATCTTCTTTCATACTCTAAATAATGACTGAAATGGATGATGACTCCACACAGTCTGTCACACAATCTCATCTGACTTCCGTCTGCACTGAAGCACGGTTGTTTCCAAAGAGTTGCTCATTGCTATTGCCATCAAATGTCCTGACCTAAACGCAGAGCAAGAGAAGAGTGTCTGGAAGAGATTTGTAAACTTTCTTTTGCATGCCAGTTATAGGTTGGGAGGAACCAGCCTCTAGCGTTTTCTCTTGTTTCCATTGACTCTAGAGGGAGCCTGGGGAAAACCAGTTCTCACAGGCACCTGCAGCCAAGTAGATGAAACTCACTATTCAAGTCTCAAATCACTGATTTATTAAGGTTTTTTGTTTGTTTGTTTGGTTTTTTTTAATATCAAAATAGACATCTAAGAGAAGGAAGCACAAGAAAAATATATGCAATGAAGACTGATGTTTTTCCCTTCATCTTTATATTTGTTTTTAGACAAGGAAAGGAACAGAGAAGATGACTCCAAAAGTAGGATGATTCCAAGTGCAAGGGGAGGAGAGGGAGGGGAGGAGATGGTGGGTTTGAAGCAGTGAAACAGATCTTCTCCACAGGCTGTGTTGTCCCCTTAGGCTCTGTCCCAGGGCAGAATGGGTAGCACTTCCACAAGGAGTAAAATGGGAAGATCAGTACAGGGCAGTGTACTGATCATACTGATGCATGTTTGCACTGACATTTTAGCTTGGGACTCAGGCTAGTCTTAGATCCCAAATGTCCGGCTTGTTCTTGGCCTCTAGTCTGGCATAGGGGAAGCTCTGCACTGGGTTCCTTTGGGAAATTTTCTGAGATTAAACCACTGGCTGTACTTGAGCAAAAGCTCAAGCTCAGTCACCTACAGCAGTATGAGTGCAGTGAATCAGTGAATCCGAGGGGACAGTCCCAGCGTCCATTTTCTGGGTCAGTTCAAACACTCAAAGGGGTTCTGTCTTTGTCCTGGTTTCAGCTGGGATAGAGTTAATTTTCGTCTTGGTAGCTGGTATGGGCCTGTGTTTTGGGTTTAGGATGAGAACAATGTGGATGATGCACTGATGCTTTGGCTCTTGCTAAGTAGTGCTAAGCTGTTGCTAAAGAGGTGCTAAGTGGCGCTCACACTGGTCAAGGATTTTTCAGCTTCCCCTGCTCTGCCGGGTGCACAAGAAGCTGCGAGGGGGCACAGCCAGGGAGGTTGACCCAAACTGGCCACAGGGCTATTCCATACCATATGATGTCATGCTCAGTATATAAGCTGGGGGGAAGAAGGAAGGGGGGGACATTGGGTGTGATGGCGTTTGTCTTCGCAAGTAACCGTTACACGTGATGGAGCCCTGCTTTCCTGGAGATGGCTGAACACCTGCCTGCCGATGGGAAGTAGTGAATGAATTCCTTGTTTGGCTTTGTTTGTGTGCACGGTTTTTGCTTTGCCTATTTAACTGTTCTAATTTATTTTACTTCAATTATTAAACTGTTCTTATCTCAACCCACGAGTTTTCTCCCTTTTTCCCTTCTGATTCTCTCCCCCATCCCACTGGTGGGGAGTGAGCGAGCGGCTGCGTGGTGCTTAGTTGCTGGCTGGGGTTAAACCACGACAGTCTTCTTACTCTCTTGGGTGACACCTCAATTCTCTAAAATTGTTCTTCTCTGAATGTACTCTCTTAGGGGAACCTGCAAATTTTCAGACAGCTTACAACAAAGCAGCCTCTCTTCAGGCCCCGCATCGTCAAGCATGCAGCCAGCATATGCCAGAGAGACTGAAGAAATATAGAGTATGCAGGTGAAGGATATCCAGGTGAAGAAGGCCTTAGTGCAGCTTTGCACAGAGGTTATCCTCAGGACATTGCATATAATGTAGGCATAAACCGCAGCAGTCAGTGTGAAGGAGCTCAGCAACACAGCGGAGAAGAGCGTAACGCTCATGTTTCATAGCAGCTGGTGCCCATGCGGGGGCTCTCAGCAAAGGGATGATGCCGCAGAAGAAGCAGTCTCTACAGTGGGCACAGAGGATCTAATGGCATACAGGATGGTGGGGCTGAGCATGGAGAGAGATGCCGTTCCCCAGCAGCTAAAGATGAGCATGGAGCACAGCCAGGAGTTGGTAAGGACGGAGTCGTGTGAGGGGCTGCAAATGGCCCTGCAGCAATCGAAACACATCTCAACACATAGGTTAAACTCAGCTGTGCTGACGGAGAAGAAGGGACTTGTAAGCAGCCACAGAGATATCTTAATCTCCAGCATGAGACTGACAAACATGTTAGGGGGAATGACCAGAGTGAACCAAATATCCAAGAAGGACAAGGTTCTGTGGAAGGGATGCCTGCAGGTGTGGCACTAGTGGTGGAGCCAAAGGATGGCAATGGTGACTGCATTCCCCATGACAGCAAGCAGAGAAATCACCAGCAGCAGTGTGAAAAGGAGGGCGTTCAACTCATAAAGGACTGAATAGGCCTTCAGGAAAAATATTCTTGCTCTGGTATGGTTGTGAGGATCCATGTTGGTACCCGGTCAGTTGAAGGTGTGGCAAGGGTAATCAATATCGTGCTTGGTGAAATTCCTCTTGTTACCTTTGTCAACCTTCCTTTCCCTTTTCTTAGGTTTCCTTGTCCTTCTTTCGTGGACCTCAGATCAGATGCTTAATTCCTCCAATGTGGAAATCTGCTCTACCTCCACTACCCTGCCCAGGCTGCTGGCCAGCTTCCTAACCAGGGACAGAACTGTTTCTGCTCAAGGCTGCATGACACAATTCTTTTTCTTTGCCTGTTGTGCAGGTACCGAGAGTCATCTGCTGGCCACCATGTCCTAGGATCGGTACTTGGCCATATGTCACCCCCTGCTCTATGCCAGCCTCATGAAGCAGAAGCTCTGTCTCCAGCTGGCGGCTGGGTCTTGGCTAGCAGGATTACTAATGTCTACCATAGTCACTGGGCTACTTTCCAACTTACACTTCTGTGGTCCCAATGCAATTGATCACTTCTTCTGAGATTTTGCCCCATTGCTGGAGCTCGCCTGCAGTGACATCATGGTGCTTAGACTGGTTACTTTCATCATCTGCTTTCTGGATGTGGTCTTCCCATTTATGTTCACCTTGGTATCCTATATCTGCATCATAGCTGCGATCCTGAGGATCCCAGCCACCACGAGGAGGCAGAAGGCCTTCTCCACCTGCTCCTCTCACCTCAGCGTGGTCACTGTTTTCTATGGTACCCTCATCATTGTCTATATGATACCCAGAATAGCCTCACTGAGGCAGCTCAGTACAGTGCTATCCTTTTTCTACACCACACCCATGGCCAATCCACTCATCTACAGCCTGCAGAACAGGCAAGTCAAGGGGGCTCTTGGAAATGCCCTCAGAAAAACTGTGGCCTGCATCAAGAGCTCCTACTAGTTGTGACCCACCAGGAATAAACAGGTTGTGGTTGTGTCAAGTGTGGACAACTCAGAAGTGCATATTTTGTGTAGCAGGTATATCTTTAGAAGTGCAGAATCTTGGGACTGTTTGGGGAATGAGAAGTGGGAAAAGAGAATTTGTGTCTTAAGGAAATACAGGTCTGGTCCTGAAGAGTGTAAAAAACTTCCCTGGCTTTCTTCTTGCTTTAAAGTAACCACAATTGTGATCCTGCAAGTGGGAGCTGTTGAAATGCCACACCTGCCCAGGAGTGGCAGAAAACTTACTCTAAACATGTTGTTTTCTCTTCCGTTACCCAGCCAAGCTGAGGGGTGGGGGTCCTGCGTGTCTGGGATTCCTCAGGACATCTTCATATTGACAGTGAGAAGGGGGAAGGTGAATCAAGCCCTTCCACTGGACATGTCTAAATCTGAGTAGATGAATCCCATCCCTCCTGTTCTCTGGGCTCTCTAGCAGAGGAGAACTGTGAAAGCTAGTGTCGTGGTTTAACCCCAGCCAGCAACTAAGCACCACGCAGCCGCTCGCTCACTCCCCACCAGTGGGACGGGGGAGAGAATTAGAAGGGTAAAACGGAGAAAACTCATGGGTTGAGATAAGAACAGTTTAATAATTGAAGTATAATAAATTAGAACAGTTAAATAAGCAAAGCAAAAACCGTGCACGCAAACAAAGCAAAACAAAGAATTCATTCACTACTTCCCATCGGCAGGCAGATGTTCAGCCATCCCCAGGAAAGCAGGGCTCCATCACGCGTAACGGTTACTTGCAAAGACAAACGCCATCACACCCAATGTCCCCCCCTTCCTTCTTCCTCCCCCAGCTTATATACTGAGCATGACGTCATATGGTATGGAATAGCCCTGGGGCCAGTCTGGGTCAGCACACCCACCCCCCCCCCCCCCCGACTGTGCCCCCTCCCAGCTTCTTGTGCCCCTGGCAGAGCAGGGGAAGCTGAAAAGTCTTTGACCAGTGTGAGCGCCACTTAGCACCTCTTTAGCAACAGCTTAGCACTACTTAGCAAGAGCCAAAGCATCAGTGCATCATCGACATTGTTCTCATCCTAAACCCAAAACACAGCCCCATACTGGCTACCAAGACGAAAATTAACTCTATCCCAGCTGAAACCAGGACAGCTAGTCTGATAGGGCCAACTCCTCTGGAAAAAAAAAAAAAAAAAGTAGATCCTTCTTCAGAAGAAAGGTACACACAAGCTGGGTCTCAGCTTCCCAAACTTTTAACACAGAAATCATTACTTCCCACTTCTTTCCTTCTCCTAATCTGACCCCCCTCCAGCCCCCCTCTCCCAATGTAATTACTTACTTGTTTCCCACTGGCTGACTTAGATATTGCAAATGGAGTCCTTCTGTTTTCTTCTTTCTTGCAAAAGAGAGCGAGGGCATGCTCATGGGGCATGACTGAGAACATCCACCCCCAGCAGCGGGCTTTCCCCATTACCTAGGCTGAGGCATGCTCACAAGATGGAAATGTCTCCATCATCCCTGATTTGTGCAAGGGCCTTCAGCCCTGACATACTCCCACAACACACTTATTCCTTCTCCACCCACAGACGTAAATCCCTTCCCACTTCCAGGCTCAAATCATGGTTGCAAGAATTTGATGCACTTCAGAAGAGGCCTTGAGCTTCTTGGATCTTCTTGGTGCTTATGGCAATGTTCCTGGCTCCCTCCAGATTTGACGGGCTTCCTGTCTATAACAAGGGCTTTCTGACAAGCTTTTACAAAATGTTTGTTTTTCTGTCATTCCTGTATGTGGAAAGAGTAGACAGAATAAAGAAAGAAAAATCCACCAAAACAGATGCTGAGTGAAGTGCCAGTAAGAACCAGGTGAGGCACCCCCATGGCTGTGGCATCCTGGCAAGAAGTCTGTCCTGAGAAGGGGATCCAGCCTCTGCCACTCTGGAGTGGGCAATCAGCAGTGCCCGTGCCACCTGGCAGAGACTGTCTGTCCAAGCACAGTTACTGTCTTGTCAGCTTTGAGTGCAAGCTTGAAACTGCTTGGCTGCAGGGGTAGTGCCTGCGGGATTATCACTGCTCCAAAAGAGCAGTCCTTCCAGGTCTTTCTTGAGCAAGAACGGGAGAGTCATTGCTGAGGATGGGCTTTGTGGCCGTGTGTGCAAAGCAGAATAGATGAATTCTATTCATCCCAGCAGCCCACCCCCTTAACTCCATTCAACCACTCCGGAAGGTCACAGTGACTGTGCTCTGGTTTTGATTCCCCTAAACCCTCTCTGCCAGGCAGGGGCTCAGCAGGGAAAAATCTATGGCACTGGGCAACACAATTGCCCCAGCTGTACCACCCTGAGGACACCACCCCTGCGTGTGATCAAACCATCAACCTTTCGGTTAACAACTGAACACACTCACCCACCCTGCCACAGGGACCCCAGCCAGGGCTGTCCCCGGGCACGGCTTTGCTGTCAGGACAGTCCTCAGTGCTGAAGGAATGGGAACGTCCCTGAGCCCAACCCCCAGCCCCAGCCCCATGGAGATGGAAGCCTGCTGTTCACCTCGCCTGCAGGGCTGCTGGGGAACAGAGGGGTGCAGGGGGAGGCCCGGTGCCTGGAGGAGGGGGTATAAGATTTCTGCCTCCATGTGCCCTCCATGGCATGCCCTGGGATGCCATCGGAGCCTGGGGGCACATCAGTCCAGGGAGGGCATTTCCCTCACCCTGTTGCACTGCTGCTGCTGCAGAGTTGGGGACAGATGTGGCACAGTCGGCTGTTGCCCTGGGTGGCAGAGGAGGCTCAGGGGAAGGGATTTTCTCCTCTCCGTTGACCCATCCCAGAGTGGGCCAGAGTGTGGGAGCAGCACCTGCAGCCAGAGCCTCCTTCTGCCCCATTGCCCTGCAGAGACCTTGAAGGGGCAGCGCTCTGCAGTGCAGCCCTGTGCCAGGGTCAGGCCTCAACTCCCCCTGTGTCAGAATGATTCAAGTGCCATTTAGTGCAGAGGGTTCGTGGGCACCCAGGGGAATACAGAACTTGTCATAGGCACATCACAGGAGGAGAGTGCCTCTCCTACCATTAAGGGGATGTAGCTCAGTGGCAGAGCACCTGCTTCGCAGGTGGGAGGTCCTGGGTTCAATCCCCAGCATCTCCAGGGCTACTTTTGCTCTCACTCCCCAGCCTCAGGCAGGCGCGGGCTGGAGCTCGGGCACTGGTCCTCTCCAGGCTCTGTGGGCCTGCCCTGCCCACCCAGGGCTTGCCTGTGAGGTGAGGAGGGCTGTGTGTGCTGCCTCTGCTGAGCCCCCTCTTGGAGAAGAAGCAGACAGCTGTGCTGGACCTGGGCTCAGGTCACTGCCCTGCACCACAGACCCACCCCACCACCCAGGGACAATGCTCGGCAGCAGAGTGTAGGGAGACCTCAGGGAGGGGAGAGGTGTCAGCAGCACACTAGGAATCATTTCTGGCTGCACTGAGAGATGTGGTGTGAGGATGCTGGTCCAGCCCAGGCGCCCTTTGGGACCAGGGCCACACTGCCCTGGTGGCTTTCCAGGGATAAGGGTCTGAGATTGTCCTCTCTCCAGGTGGAGATCCCATACCACATGGGAAGCACTCCTCTGTGCCTGCAGGGAGGGCTGTCTGAGTTGGATGAGCCTGGGCAGGGCTGTGGGACTCCCAGCTGGAGGAATGACATTTCTTATCCTGACCCTGTCTCCAGGTCCTTCTCCTTCCACCATCACCACTGGCTTAAGCAGAGCCTCAGCTCAGGGCACCTGCAACTGCTGAGGTCAGGCACAGCCCTGCAGAGGTGGGGCTGGTGGGGCCGGTGCCAACCTCTTGTTCCTGGGGTGTTTGGTGTCTCTGTCGATGCTGCGCTGGTGGGATCAGGGAGGCACAGGCCTGTGCACAGCCATGCACAGGCGGGAAGGGCCAGATGATGCCTTGGCTGGTCCCCCAGCTAAAACACCCGCAACCAAGAGTGTGACACGGCCTTTCACTGCAGGGTGCCCAGCCCCCGGGAACAGTGAGCCCAAACTAAGAGAAATAAGGCTGCTCTCCCAGGGGCTTTCCACAGCCATGCTCTGCCCAGCGTGGGGCAGCAGTGCTGAGAGTTGGGGGTCTCACTGTGACCCCCCTCAGGTAGGTCCTCGGGAGCTGCAGGAGCAAGCACAGACCTGGGGCACAGTGACAATCCTGCTTTGCTGCAGAGACCACACCCAGCCCACAGGGCCAGACTGTTCAGGTCCCAAAAATGCCATGAAATGGGCTCTTCCTGCTCAGGCCTGCTGCTCCCTCAAGCACACCAGGCCTGTAGCGTACCTCCCTGAGGAAGAGGAGGCAAACCTCTGCCAGATGCCAGAGTAAGGGAGAAACATAATACATGCGGGAGGGCAGAGCAGGTGGGGAGGTGGCATGGGACAGGCACTGGGCTCTCTCGCTGGTGCCCACTTGGGGAACCTTGAGTCTGCAGGCTAGTGTCCATACTGCCCACAGGACCCACCATCCTGTGTTCAAAAGATAACACTCCCCTCTTCTTCTTTACTTCACTTTTATACCTTATTTCTCTGAGATGCAGGGCTGGAGCTTATCCCAGTGGGAGTCTTCCAGGGGATGGAGGCTGTGTTTGCAATGCCCATGTTATATCACCCATCACCGTGGGAGTCTCACCCTGGGAACACTGCTCTCCCGTGGGGGCTGCCAGCAGGAAGGCTCCAGGGTATGGAGCAGAAGGATGTGTGAGCCTGGGCTTCCTCCAGATCCCCCAGGGTCCCCCCAGGGGTGGAGGAGCTCCCAGCAGGGAATGGGTCAATGTGGAAGTGGGAGAGGGTGTTGGCGACAGCTGCCTCCTGTCCTCTTCTCCTCTAGGGCGAGATCCTGCTGTTGGCAGCAGTACTGAGCTGCAGCAACTCCCCACAGGGAGCCAACACACCTTCCAGCCTGCAGCAGAGGAGCCTTTTCAGGGAAGAGCTGGAGGGGTGTGGACACCCACCAGTGGGAGCAGGGAGGGCAGTTTGGGCTCCAGGTCCTGACAAGTGCCAAACTCTTCTCCCCGCCTGGCTCCTGTGGGTTTTTCTGCCCATGGGCACTGGGGCTGGCGAAAGCCCCAGCCAAGGGAGAGGGACTGAGGCTCCGCTCCCAGCAGCACCTGTTTTAGGGGAGGGACACAAAATCTCCTCTGCCATGGAAACGTGCCCACATGAGCATCCTCCTGGATGGGCCCTTCTCCAGACCAGGGGCTAGGCCACAGCTTTTGGCTGCAGCACACGTCTCATGGGGATCCCTTCTCCATCCCCAGCCCTCCAACAGAGCTGAGGGAAAGGTGCCCCCATCCCCCCTGTACCTGCACACAAGTACTGCCCCGACACAAACCCAAACTGACACCCCTGGCGAGGCAGCAGGAGGGCAGGGGTGGGGGCTGGAGGGGAGCAGGAGGAGGGGGTCCCAGGGCTGCTGTGGGGCCTTACAGCCCCTGCTCAGGAAGAAGGCAGCTCTGTGGCTGTGACAAGAGTGTTCGGGGGTCTGTGAGGGCCCAAGGCTCCAGGAACAGCCCATGGAGACGGGTCCTGGCAGAGCATGAGGAGAGGGAATTCCAGCCCCGTGTGTCCCAGAAAGTGGCTCTGCACCCTGTACTGGGGCAGTGTGAGCAGAGCTGCCTCCTAACCATTGTGGGAGGTAATCCAGGGGCCATGATCCCCGCAGGGGCTGGCTGGGGTGTTCAGGGCACTGCGGCCACCTTAGGGCTCACTTCTGTCGGGCCACAGCCCAGGGCTTACCCTGACATGGCAGCTCTGTCATGGCCTCTGCACTGTGGGACCAGCGTGGCCCAGGCAGGGCCTGGGGGAAAGAGCAGCTGGAAACCCCAGGGTGAGGAAATGGGTGCTCCCTCTGGGGTGCATCACGACAATTATCAGAGAGCCATTTTGAGTAGAAACTGCCTGTGGCCAGCAGGATGGAAAAGGCTCTGTCAGCAGGATTAGTCCCCAGGCACCAGGGGCTCTCGCAGCCCCACAGCCTGACCCCGAGCCTGCTGTCCCTGAGACGCGCCCCTTCCCCACCACTGTGTCTTTGTTCTCTGCTCCCCTGATCAGCCTCAGGGAGATGACCTGACACCTGGGCAGGCAAGCAGCAGCTCTGGGTCAAAGCCCTCAGAGACTTTTAATAAGAGCCAATATGGATGCACAGTGTAAAAATGGGAATAAAAATAGAGGAAACTCCCAGCCATTTCTGCTGCCCGTGGTAAAGGGAGACGGTTCTCTGGTGCTCACAGCTCTCCCAGCTGCACAGACCTCTCCTCCCTCCTGCCTGCACCCAGCTGCACAGCAGGGATGGGCTCTCCTGGCCTGGGACTCAGGGACTGTTGTGAACCAAGCTCTGCTGTCACAGCCTTTGTGTCCTCATGGGGATGTGCCAGAGACACCTCTTCAGCATCATCATAGCCCATGCTCCCCAGGGACACGGACGAGGTGTCTCCTTCAGCTCCAGGGACCCCAGCACTTCTCCGGGAGAGCAGCCTGCCCCCTGGAAGCAGCAAGGCAGGACATTGCAGTTCACCCCACGGGGTCTGGACATCACCTTCCTCCCCACTCCTTACCACATTCAGCTCCTTCTCCCACCCCCAGTCCCTCCAAGGACAACTCCTGGGTCAGGTTCCCCTTTCCCAGGAGCTTTGGGTGTCAGTACGGTAGTGACTTGCGTGGCACCAGGGATGGTACCCCAGGAACCGGCAGCACTATCTTTCCCTCTCACCTCCAGGTGCATCCCTGGGCCCCGCTCCCTCCGCTGGTGCCCTGGGCATTTCCCAAACTCCCTGCCTGGGGGCAGCATCATCCTCAGGGTCAGAAACCTCCCTGGCATCATCATAGCCATCCACTGGGTCACCTCCAGGCAGGACAAGAACATCTGAAAGGAGAGGGCAGCTGGTGACAGCGAGGAGATACACCCTCCAGAGCAGAGGATGCACAGGGACAGAGGGCTGAGACACTGGTGTTGGCAGCACCGCAGGAGGCCCCCATGTCCTTCCCACCTCTGATGGTGACACCTCTGTCCATCACATGGCTGCAGGGAGATCAATGTCTTCCCGCCTCTGTTACCTGGTGCTGATCCCAGACCATCCTCCTCCTCGCTGTCCCCAGGATAGGGCTGCAGCTGGGTCAGGGACTCCTCGGAATAGGACCCTGGTGAGATGCACAGTGGGTGTTATGGAGCGAGCCCCATGGACTTGTCTCATAGTCAACGCTGCTGGGGAAGGGGGACCCACAGAGCTGGGGCTGCATGGGGAGGAGGGCTGGGAATTTACCCTGCTCCCCCAGGACAAACACCATCTCAAAGGTGCTCCCAGAGCTGCCCTAGCGCAGCCCCTTCCCTCACTCCTCGGGTGTCACATGGGGTGCAGGGGCAGGAAGAGAGGGGCTGTCCAGCTGGGATGGGCAAAGCTGGTTGGGAGGAAGCTCCTCTCCCGGGCCCAGGACCTGGATGCTCTCCCCACAGACCACACGGCCCCAGCACTGCAGGGACCATGGGCTGGGAGGCTTCAGGGGATCAGCCCTGTCTTGGGGCCAGGGGAAAGGGTCCTGCAGATGGGCCTGCAGGGAGGACCCACACCCACCTGAGCGACCAAACCTTGCCTGCTTCTCCCACACTGGGCTGTAACCAATCTCCTCATACACAGCCTCGGGGAAGAGCTCCTGAGCCCTCCTGGAGCCTGGGGACAGAGGCAGGGCTGGCACAGGGACAGGCAGAGAGAGAGGCAACGGGATCCCACTGTGCTCCCCCAAACCTGTTCCTTTGGCCAGCCCAGGACTGGTCCGACAGCACAGCCCCACTGCGCTGTCCAGGCACAGCTGCCACATCCCCAGAGAGGGCAACATTGCTCTGGAGATTATCTGGGGCAGCGTCACCCTCGCATCATCCTTTCGGAGACAGCGCTCATACCCCTCTGGCCCCGGGCCATTCACTGCCTTGTCTGACCTTGGAGCAGCTCCCACGTTTACTCGCCACCTGGAGCTGCCCCTTATCTGCCCCATGGGTCTATAGCAGAGCCCCTTCCCTGCTGGGGGATGGGTGAGGATGGGCAGGGCTGGGCAGAAGGACAGCTTGGGGGTCTGACAGCATGGAGATGGACTCTACTGCCCCATGCTCCTCCGGTCATCTCCCTTGCCCCAGAGCCCCCTCCAGCCCTACCCAGAGCACTGCCAGCCTTGGCCATCTCCACTCTGCCATTTCTCTCCTCGCCCCATCACTAGCTCCCCCCGCCTCTGGGCTCTCTCCATCCCTTGCTGCTGGTGACCCATGGCCAGGCAGTCAATGGGGTGGTGCATAGGACAGGTGGCAGCACACAGTCTCATCCCCCCAGCTCTGCCTGTACCCCTCAATGACACCCCGCAGCACCCCACAGCCCTTCCAGGAGGCATGGTCCCGGGGACTGCTATGGAAGGACCCACCTCTGCGCCCAGCCCTGGCGCTTAGCACTTGTCCAGCCAGGAGGGCCAGGAGCAGGCAGAGAAGGGCCCCCAGGATGATGCAGATGATGACGGGCACTGAGACTCTCCCGCTGCTGGTCAAACGACCCCGGGTAGGATCTGCATGGGCAAAAACATAGAAGGGGCAACACCAGGCCTGGGAGAGTTGAGGGCAGCACCAGTCCTGACCCCCATCACTCAAGGCAGCAGAGGGTGGAGGACCCCAGAGGTGAGTAATGGGGAAGCTTCCACCCTGCTGAGGAAATTACAGCCCTCCCCAACTCTCCCACCACCACCCCAGTGTCTCCTCCTGGGAGCTTCACACCCCAGCAAGGAGCCCCTTCCATCCAGCTGTGGGTCACAGCCTGCTGCTGGGGATACCCAGCCTCGGGCCGGAGGACAAGTTACCTGCTCGGGGTGGGGATGCTGCTGTCCTGGCTGGAGCTGCAGAGGAGGAAAAGGAGAGCGGGGCTGAGAGGACGGGTGTGTGGGTACTGGGGAGCCTCCTTCCCAACACGCCCTGTGTGTGTCTGGAGATGTCCCTGACACATCCCACCCAAATTGCCCCTCCAGTAGTGCTAGAAAGGGAGGCCGGGACAGGGCCCACAGCCTCTGCTTTGGGTGGCAGGCAGGATGGCACAGGCAGCCCAGGGGACAGCCCTGGGGCTGCAGGGCCCCACAGGTGGTGGCCTGAGGACACGCAGCTCCACTGAGGCTGCTCCCCACCTGGCACCAGGCTCCTGCACTCTGCAGGAATGGTCTCGCTCTTGGGAGGTCAGGGGCCATGCCAGGACCAAGTGGGTGAACAGCCTTCTCTAGCTCCCTGCCAACACCTGAACAAGAGGTCCCAGTCCTGCCGCTCACCTGAGCAGCGCACAGCAGCGTCTTCCTTATGCCGGCAAGCACCGCCATCCCCGGGCAAGGCCCAGCAGTGCTGCAGGGACAGCTCCGTCCCCCGGCACTCCACCTGCTCCAGCCAGATGGGGCCTTGCCCCATCCCAAATGCGGCCTCATTCAGGGCAGACACCGCAGGGCCACAGCCCAGCTGCCTGCACACCACCTCAGCATCTTGGATGTCCCAGGAGTCATCGCACACCGTCCCCCAAGAGCCACGGTGCCAGACCTCCACTCTGCCCGAGCACCCGTCCTCGCCTCCCACGGCACGAATCTTCTCCCTGTCTGGAGAAGGCAAAGACCTCCCGTGGCACCCAGACAGCAGGCAGAGCCCTGCCAGACAAGAAGGGTACACAGAGGAGCAGCTCAATACCTGTGCAGCTCGTGGAGTTGGGGCATGGGGCCAACGGGGCCAGGGACATTTCTGGGTGTCGCCCTGAAGAAAGAAACCCTGTAGTGAAGGGGCTGGTTCAGGGGATCGTGCAGAACACAGCAAGGCTGAGCTCTACTTGTGCCTCCCTGTACCATCTTGGTCATGGCAGCATCTGAACCCCAGTCATTCAGGGGACACGCGCAGGTCTAGGGGGACCCTGACTGCTCAGCCCCTAAAGGTCCCTGGTTCGCAGAGCAGCGGTAGTGTGTCTATGGAGGGGAGACTCTTCTGAACCCTGTCTGGTCTCTTCTGAGACCTCACCTGGACATGGCTCTGCCTCTTCCAGGTGCTAGTGGCAACCTGGGTGGCAACTGCTGCTGGACGTGTGTGGCTGTGGTCACATTTGTGCCACCGGCAAGAGTAGGGTCTGACACGGGAAGGAAAAGCCCCTCCAAGCTCTTTCTCTGCCTTTGGCTGTGCCCAGCGGGGAGCAGGAGCTGGGGTGACACTGGTGCCCGAGTGGCTCAGAGTTACCGTTGCAGGTGATGTGGATCTCGTCTTGCAGGTCTTCACATGACTGTGCATCCCAGGGAGTGGAGGGACACTGCCAGAAGGAGCTGGTTTTCTCCCCACACTGCACGTTATCCAGCCACGCAGGGCCAGACAGCCTGCCATAGGGCAGCTGTGTTTCCAGGGATCCTCCATCCCCGCAGCCTAGCTCCTTGCATGCCAGCGACACCGTGTCGAGAGTCATCGAGTTGGAGCAAATGCTCCCCCATGTCCCGTTGTAGAAAACCTGCAGGCGCCCGGAGCAGCCATCGCTGTTCTCCAGCCTCAGGGCCACGAACTCTGGAAGGAAAGGCACCAAGGGGGAACAGGCTGGTCTGGGGCTGTGGGAGAGGGGACGCCTCTGCACTCGCCAGGCCCTCAGCCAGGCAGGGGCATGGCCAGCACATCCCTCTTGCACCCAGGAGCAGAGAAAAGTCCCTGATGCACTGACACCCCTGCCCTTCCCGATAACACTTGGGAACTGCTGAGCTCCCCAGGGACCCCCAGTGGGACTGAGGGTGCCCGTGCACGGGTGCCTGCAGCATGGGCTCAGGCAGGAGTTCAGAGGCAGCCAGGGACAGCCTTTGCCGTGCCAGGCTCTCCCCGCGTCCTGGCCTCCCCACGAACCAGGGTCCCACCACAGACCTGAGCAGACGATTCCTGCGTCCTCTTTGTGCCCGCAGTCGTGCTGCCCCCAGGGCCTGGCAGGGCAGTCCCAGAGGGCAGCTTCATACCCGGAGCAGTTCATGCCATCCAGCCAGATCTGTCCGGAGCCTTCCCCGAACCAAGCGGAGCCAGTCGCCTCCACTGCCCCTCCACAGCCCAGCTGGTGGCAAACGACAGCAGCATCAGACAGGTCCCAGCCATCGTCGCAGACAGTCCCCCAGCTGCCCTGGTAGTAGATCTCCACTCTCCCGGCGCAGCGTCCAGACCCATTCACCAGCCGGACCTGCCGGCTCCCTGCAGTGGGGAGAAACCCCAGTTGCTGTCAGGGGCTGGCTGCCCACCCACCTCATCATCTGGGGGGCCTGTGCAGTGCCGCTCACCCCAGCAAATGACTCCCACGTCCTCCGCAACCCCTGCCGCCAGTGCACTCTTGGGCAGGGAGGTGTTGCATTGGGTCAGGTTGGTCTCATGCCCTGCGCACCGGACCCCTCGCAGCCCTACGGGGCCCGTCCCTCGCTCAGGTTTTGGGGGGTTGTAGGCTTTCTCTGCCTGTCCGCACTGCAGCTGCCGGCACACCACGTTGGCCTCCTGCATGTCCCACTGGTCATCCAGGACTCTGCCCCACGTCCCACGCTGGAAGATCTCCACTCGCCCGTCGCACCGGCTCCCTCCACCCACCAGCCGCAGGGACGCAAAGCTGGCCGAGCCTGGGGAGAGCAGAGATGCCACAGCCATTGGCGGCACAAGGGAGCATGGCACCCTTCAGGGAGGACGGCAAGGGGGAGTTTTCAAAAAAAACAGGGCAAGATTGAGCCTTGTGCTGACAAGAAGCAAGGGCAGAGCCCAGGCCCGCTCTGCAGCTCACACCCAGGTCTGCTGCTGCTGGGGGCACCCAGGCAGCTCCAGCATGGGTGGTGGGAGGAAGCTCTGCAGGGCTCTCTGTGGGGATGGGATGTGGTTGTCTGCAGCTAGAGGGATGGAGCAGAGCCCTGCAGCCCTGTCCTGGGCTCATCCCACAGCAGAAAAACACAGGAGCCCAGGCCTGCCAGTGGCACCAGGGCCTAAGCCGCTGCCCTGGGGGCAGATGGCTGCCTCCATTCAGTCCCCTGCTCTCCCACAGCAGAGCAGTCACTCTGAGCAGGCAAAGCCCTCCAGAAGGCTCCTGGGGAAGCAAGGGTTTCTCCAGGGAGAAATTCAGCCTGGTACTGCCATGGGACCCCTGCTTTGGGTGGCCATGTCGCACACAAAGGGCAAATGGACTTAATGCAGCACTTTCCCAGCACTCACCTGAGCAAATGACAGCGGCGTTGCTCCCATGGGGGCACGGTGAGGCCCCCAGGGTGATCACTGGGCACTGTCCCAGGTGGGCTTCAGTCCCGTCACAGTGGAATGAGTCTCTCCAGACAGGGCCAGTCTCTCTCCCAAAATGTTCTCCTCCAGGAATGGACTCGGCAAACCCGCAGTTGAGTTGACGACAGAGAACGTGGGCATCCGAGAGATCCCAGCGGGAGGCACAGAGGGTCCCCCAGGTCCCCAGCACCTGGGCCTCCACCCTCCCTGCACACGCCGTGCTGCCGTTCACCAGCCTGAACCCTGTGTACTCTGGGGACAGAGAAGGAGGACTGAGGGTGGATTGGTGCTCCTGTACCCTCAGTAGCTGGCGCAGAGGCCAGGGGGACAGCATGCCTTTCTTCTCCTTCTGCACTATTTTCATGCTGCAGACAACCCATCACCCCTCCTGTCCTCACACCCAGCCCATCATGGTCCTTGCTCTGTTCCCCAACCCCTGGCACAGCTCAGGTGTTCAACACCCCACCCTGAGTCCTTACGTGTGCAGGTGACAATAGTGCTGTTCGCATAGGTGCAAGGCTGGTCCCTCGCAGACCCCCTGGGGCAGGAGGTGAGGAGGGATTCATTCCCCACACACTGCAGCTCTCCATCCCACATGGGACCCATCCCTTCTCCAAAGTGAGCTGCCCCAGCCACAGGCAGGGCCACACCGCACTGCAACTCCCTGCAGACCACGTCAGCAGCTTTGGGACCAAAGCTGGAATCACAGACAGTTTTCCACTGGTGCCCATCATGGATCTCCACACGTCCTGAGCAGTGGCTCTTCCCTTCCACCAGCCGGACAAATCCTGGAAAAAAAAGAAAACAACTGAGAGCTCTCTGGCAGTTCCCACATCACCTCCAAGCAGGCTGTGACCAAATGGCCCATTGCACATCCCAGGGGAAGCTGTTGGGAGAGTGTTGGAGACACAAACACATCCAGGCCCCCCTGCACCTCTTCTCTACACCATCACAGCACTCAAGGGTATGTGTCTATCCCAGACCCACAGCAGACCCTGACAACCACATTGCCACCTTTGGGACCAAAGCGTGAGTCACATGCAATTTTCCAAGGGTCACGGTCACAGCTCACTATATGTCCTTAGCAGGGGCTATTCCCTCTGACCAGCCAGCAAGATCGCAGAGCAACCAAAGACCCCTGAAAGTTCCCACAGCCCTCTGACAATCCCCTGACCATGTCCCACCTGATCTCCAAGGTGGCCAAAGGCAAAAAGCCCCACGACCACCCCAGCTGCTCTCAGGGGATGCTGATGGCACAAACAAAGCAGGACCCACCTGCCGCTCCTCAGAAATAAGCCCAGCACATGTGAGCTTGCTTCTGTCCCAAACCCACTGCCACAGGCACTGCTCAGACAATCTGCTGCTGCCCCACAGACCTTGGGCTGCCTGGCACTGGTCCCTGGGCACTGCAGCACTCAGAGCACTTGGGGTCCAGGGAAATGAGCCCAGACACTCTTGGCTGCTGCAGCTCTCTCTGCCCCACTGAGCTCAGGGCCAGGCATGAGGAACCTCTTGGTGCCACCAGAAACAGGCCATGCTCCCAGGGGGGTCTTGGGCAGTTGGGGCACTGCTGGGAGATGGGACATGTCACAGGGCACAAGCATAGTGAGGCTGTACCTGTGGTTGGCATCTGTGGCAGCCCTCTGCTACGGCACCTGCCCAGGCAAAAGGTCCTCAGTCCTGGCCAGAGCGCACTGCTGGATGCTCATGTCCCTGGCCAACAGCCGGGCAGAGGGCAGGAGAGTGGACAGAAGAGCAGCCCTGGGCTTACACAAGCTCCCAGTGCAAGGGCAGGCACAGAGGAGAGCCAGTCAATGCTGGCAAATCCAGAAGTGCAAGGCGGCCAGGGGCTGGGACAGACATAAGAGGCTGGGCAGCAGGTCAGCGCTCCTGGATGGGACCGTGTCCCCACGGGCAGGCTCTCATGGGGTGACCCTGGGAGATGAATGAGGTGCCACATGACACCTTGCTCCACAGACCAGGCCAAGCGCTCCTCCTCTCCGAGCAACCCCTTTGCTTCAGCCAAGGCACTTGTGCCTGCCAGGGAGCACAACCCCAAAGCAGCTACCATCCCATGCCCTTCCCTGGTGCTGTGGGTGGCCATGTGAGTCACTCTTGGTGCCTCTGGCATGGGGGGACCTGGCCCTTGGCACGGCCAGGCAGGTCCTGGGTGAATACAAGGAGAAAGATGGGAATCAACAGACAATGCAGGGCAGGGTGGGGGATTCATCTGAGCCAGCTCAGAGGCCAGGCAGAGTATGGGCACCTTAGGTTAGGCTCCCTCTGCACTTTTCCCAGGGACTGGGAACACCAGCAATGACAGCCTCAGCTCGGCAGTGCGACTGGCCACATTGGGCGATGCTCTGGTGCCCACTTGTTGCTCCCTGAGGGCACAGCCAGGTCTCTATTCCATCCCAGCCCCAGAGGTGAGGAATAGGCTGTCCCCTTACCTGAACACATCACTCCAGCGTCCTCAGCATGAACACAGTCATGTTCACCCCATCCTCCGTGTGGGCAGTCAGAGAGGGCAGATTCGGTGCCATTACAGCCAACATCATCCATCCAAATGGGGCCAGATCCTGGCCCAAAGTGTCCATACTGAGGAGCTCCAACAGCAGACCCACAGTCCAGCTGCTTGCAAACCACTGCTGCATCGTTCATGTCCCAGTAGTCACCACACACTGTCCCCCACTTGCCCTGTTGTTTCACCTCCACTCTCCCAGCACAGTGCCTGCTGCCGTTCACCAGCCTCACCTCCACAGCACCTTCAAACACTGACACAGGACCAGTCAGGACAGCACTCAGCCCCAGCACTGTGGGTCTGAGGGAACCCCTGCCCGGGTGGAGTCAGAGGTGCCAGGGTGGGAGCCCACTCCCCTCCAGGATGTCCCTGGGGCACTGCAGGGGCCCCTTCTATCCCCACGAGCTGCGCAAGCCTGAGGATGCCCAGCCCCACTCCTGCTGGGTCATTTGTGGCCCCACAGACTTTGGCACCTCCTTCCACCACAACGGCCCCCTGCAACCTACCCTTGGCCCACACCCACCCAGGGCACTCATCCCTCCCCAGACAGCACCCTGAGAAGAGACCTGCCCCCACCCGGGCTCCCCCAAGCACACACTGCTGCTTCTCCCCAGAGCCCCAAGATCCCCTGCACCACAGCCTGCCCTGGGCATCTCCCAGCTCATCCTGCACCCTCAGATCTTTCCGTGTCCCCTCTGGTGCAACAGGATGATCCCAGTGAGCCCTCCCAACCCATGCCCCCTCCCTGTCCTTGGGCATCAGCCCAGCCCTGCCCTTGTCTAGGATCCCCCAGGAAGGTCACCTTTCTGCCAGCCTGTGGGAACAGACACCCCAGGTCCCTTGTCTCCACAAGCACAACCTGCCCCCCCTCAGGCTGGAGCTACCCCAGTGCTCAACACCCCACCCTGAGTCCTTACGTGTGCAGGTGACAATAGTGCTGTTCGCATAGGTGCAAGGCTGGTCCCTCGCAGACCCCCTGGGGCAGGAGGTGAGGAGGGATTCATTCCCCACACACTGCAGCTCTCCATCCCACATGGGACCCATCCCTTCTCCAAAGTGAGCTGCCCCAGCCACAGGCAGGGCCACACCGCACTGCAACTCCCTGCAGACCACGTCAGCAGCTTTGGGACCAAAGCTGGAATCACAGACAGTTTTCCACTGGTGCCCATCATGGATCTCCACACGTCCTGAGCAGCGGCTCTTCCCTTCCACCAGCTGGACAAATCCTGGAAAAAAACAAAATAACTGGGAGTTCCCAGAGACCTCTGGCAGATACATGACCACATCCTGCATCACCTCCAAGGAAGCCGTGACCAAATGGCCCATTGCACATCCCAGCAGAAGCTGTTGGGGGAGTGTTGGTGACACAAACACATCCAGGCCCCCTGCACCCCTTCTCTACACCATCGCAGTACTAGAGGTTATGTGTCTGTCGCAGCACCAGGCACCGCTCAGACAACCTGCTGCTGCACAAGGCACCCTGTGCTGCCCGGCATGGTCCCCCCAGTACTGCAGTGGTGTGTGCAGTTTGGGTCCGGGAGAACTGGCTTACATGATAATGACTGCTGCAGCCTGCTCAGCCCCTGCAGACCTTGGGACCAGGCAGGACCATCACCTTGATGCAGCCGGAAACGTACCCCTCTCCCAGGGGTGTGCTGGGGTGTTGGGAGGTTCCTGTTAGGGGCAGATGTCACGGAGCACAGCAATGGTGCGGCTGTTACCATGGCTGCTGCCTGTCCAGACCCCTCCGATGCCTGCTCAGATAGGGTGTCCTCAGCCAGGCACACAGTGCTCTGCCCAGAGGTGCACAGGTCCCAAGCCAACAGCCAAGCAGAGGGACAGGAGACCCGCATGCCGCCCTGGGCTCATGCTGGCTCAGAGGGTAACAGTAGGCACAGATGAGAGTCAGTAAATGATGCCAAAGCCTCTGTTTCTTGGGGCAGTGTGGGGAATCATGGGCAGGCAGGAGAGGCTGGGCAGCAGGTCAGCGCTGCCTGCATGGGGCCGTGCCCCTGTGGGGCTGTCACAGCCCCAGTGACCTCCCAGTATGAGCCTGGGCATGCCGTGATGCAGAAGGGAGCAGCCAGACTCAAGCATCTGCCAAGCTCCTGAGCCTCGCAGTGCTGGACCACACAGCCGAGCCCCAGGGACAGGCAGCGAAGGGCTGTGCGCCACCCTGCTCCTCTCCCAGGGCCCAGCACTCATGCTCTCCAAAAAGCCCTTTTGATTCAGTTGAGGTACTCATGCCTGTCAAGGGGAATGACCTGGGGGACCAGCCATCTCATGCCATTCCTCCAAGGTGTGGAGTGCCAAGCAAGTCCCCCCTGGTTTCTCCAGCTCAGGGACCCTCAGCATTGTTGGCTGGGAACTGGCAGAATGGGTGGAGACCAGTGGAGATCAGTGGACACCCTGGGGTAGGGATGGAGGATTCATCTGCAGCCCAAGACACTGACTGAAGAGGGGCTGAGACACCGTGGCAGGGTCAGTTCACCCTGCGGTAGGCTCCCTCTGGGCTTTTCCCAGGGACTGGCAACACCAGCAATGACAGCCTCAGCTCGGCAGCGCGACTGGCCCCATTGGGCAGTGCTCCCGTGCCCATTTGTTGCTCCCTGAGGGCGCACCCAACATCCCTTCCCCTGTCACATCCCCAAAGGTGAAGAACAGGCTGTCCCCTTACCTGAACACACCACTCCAGCATCCTCAGCATGAACACAGTCATGTTCACCCCATCCTCCGTGTGGGCAGTCAGACAGGGCAGATTCGGTGCCATTACAGCCAACAGCATCCATCCAAATGGGGCCAGATCCTGGCCCAAAGTGTCCATACTGAGGAGCTCCAACAGCAGACCCACAGTCCAGCTGCTTGCAAACCACTGCTGCATCGTTCATGTCCCAGTAGTCACCACACACTGTCCCCCACTTGCCCTGTTGTTTCACCTCCACTCTCCCAGCACAGTGCCTGCTGCCGTTCACCAGCCTCACCTCCACAGCACCTTCAAACACTGACACAGGACCAGTCAGGACAGCACTCAGCCCCAGCACTGTGGGTCTGAGGGAACCCCTGCCCGGGTGGAGTCAGAGGTGCCAGGGTGGGGAGCCCACTCCCCTCCAGGATGTCCCTGGGGCACTGCAGGGGCCCCTTCTATCCCCACGAGCTGCGCAAGCCTGAGGATGCCCAGCCCCACTCCTGCTGGGTCATTTGTGGCCCCACAGACTTTGGCACCTCCTTCCACCACAACGGCCCCCTGCAACCTACCCTTGGCCCACACCCACCCAGGGCACTCATCCCTCCCCAGACAGCACCCTGAGAAGAGACCTGCCCCCACCCGGGCTCCCCCAAGCACACACTGCTGCTTCTCCCCAGGGCCCCAAGTTCCCCTGCACCACAGCCTGCCCTGGGCATCTCCCAGCTCATCCTCCACCCTCAGATCTTTCCGTGTCCCCTCTGGTGCAACAGGATGATCCCAGTGAGCCCTCCCAACCCATGCCCCCTCCCTGTCCTTGGGCATCAGCCCAGCCCTGCCCTTGTCTAGGATCCCCCAGGAAGGTCACCTTTCTGCCAGCCTGTGGGAACAGACACCCCAGGTCCATGTCTCCACAAGCACAACCTGCCCCCCCTCAGGCTGGAGCTACCCCAGTGCTCAACACCCCACCCTGAGTCCTTACGTGTGCAGGTGACAATAGTGCTGTTCGCATAGGTGCAAGGCTGGTCCCTCGCAGACCCCCTGGGGCAGGAGGTGAGGAGGGATTCATTCCCCACACACTGCAGCTCTCCATCCCACATGGGACTCATCCCTTCTCCAAAGTGAGCTGCCCCAGCCACAGGCAGGGCCACACCGCACTGCAACTCCCTGCAGACCACGTCAGCAGCTTTGGGACCAAAGCTGGAATCACAGACAGTTTTCCACTGGTGCCCATCATGGATCTCCACACGTCCTGAGCAGCGGCTCTTCCCTTCCACCAGCTGGACAAATCCTGGAAAAAAACAAAATAACTGGGAGTTCCCAGAGACCTCTGGCAGATACATGACCACATCCTGCATCACCTCCAAGGAAGCCGTGACCAAATGGCCCATTGCACATCCCAGCAGAAGCTGTTGGGGGAGTGTTGGTGACACAAACACATCCAGGCCCCCCTGCACCCCTTCTCTACACCATCGCAGTACTAGAGGTTATGTGTCTGTCGCAGCACCAGGCACCGCTCAGACAACCTGCTGCTGCACAAGGCACCCTGTGCTGCCCGGCATGGTCCCCCCAGTACTGCAGTGGTGTGTGCAGTTTGGGTCCGGGAGAACTGGCTTACATGATAATGACTGCTGCAGCCTGCTCAGCCCCTGCAGACCTTGGGACCAGGCAGGACCATCACCTTGATGCAGCCGGAAACGTACCCCTCTCCCAGGGGTGTGCTGGGGTGTTGGGAGGTTCCTGTTAGGGGCAGATGTCACGGAGCACAGCAATGGTGCGGCTGTTACCATGGCTGCTGCCTGTCCAGACCCCTCCGATGCCTGCTCAGATAGGGTGTCCTCAGCCAGGCACACAGTGCTCTGCCCAGAGGTGCACAGGTCCCAAGCCAACAGCCAAGCAGAGGGACAGGAGACCCGCATGCCGCCCTGGGCTCATGCTGGCTCAGAGGGTAACAGTAGGCACAGATGAGAGTCAGTAAATGATGCCAAAGCCTCTGTTTCTTGGGGCAGTGTGGGGAATCATGGGCAGGCAGGAGAGGCTGGGCAGCAGGTCAGCGCTGCCTGCATGGGGCCGGGCCCTGTGGGGCTGTCACAGCCCCAGTGACCTCCCAGTATGAGCCTGGGCATGCCGTGATGCAGAAGGGAGCAGCCAGACTCAAGCATCTGCCAAGCTCCTGAGCCTCGCAGTGCTGGACCACACAGCCGAGCCCCAGGGACAGGCAGCGAAGGGCTGTGCGCCACCCTGCTCCTCTCCCAGGGCCCAGCACTCATGCTCTCCAAAAAGCCCTTTTGATTCAGTTGAGGTACTCATGCCTGTCAAGGGGAATGACCTGGGGGACCAGCCATCTCATGCCATTCCTCCAAGGTGTGGAGTGCCAAGCAAGTCCCCCCTGGTTTCTCCAGCTCAGGGACCCTCAGCATTGTTGGCTGGGAACTGGCAGAATGGGTGGAGACCAGTGGAGATCAGTGGACACCCTGGGGTAGGGATGGAGGATTCATCTGCAGCCCAAGACACTGACTGAAGAGGGGCTGAGACACCGTGGCAGGGTCAGTTCACCCTGCGGTAGGCTCCCTCTGGGCTTTTCCCAGGGACTGGCAACACCAGCAATGACAGCCTCAGCTCGGCAGCGCGACTGGCCCCATTGGGCAGTGCTCCCGTGCCCATTTGTTGCTCCCTGAGGGCGCACCCAACATCCCTTCCCCTGTCACATCCCCAAAGGTGAAGAACAGGCTGTCCCCTTACCTGAACACACCACTCCAGCATCCTCAGCATGAACACAGTCATGTTCACCCCATCCTCCGTGTGGGCAGTCAGACAGGGCAGATTCGGTGCCATTACAGCCAACAGCATCCATCCAAATGGGGCCAGATCCTGGCCCAAAGTGTCCATACTGAGGAGCTCCAACAGCAGACCCACAGTCCAGCTGCTTGCAAACCACTGCTGCATCGTTCATGTCCCAGTAGTCACCACACACTGTCCCCCACTTGCCCTGTTGTTTCACCTCCACTCTCCCAGCACAGTGCCTGCTGCCGTTCACCAGCCTCACCTCCACAGCACCTTCAAACACTGACACAGGACCAGTCAGGACAGCACTCAGCCCCAGCACTGTGGGTCTGAGGGAACCCCTGCCCGGGTGGAGTCAGAGGTGCCAGGGTGGGAGCCCACTCCCCTCCAGGATGTCCCTGGGGCACTGCAGGGGCCCCTTCTATCCCCACGAGCTGCGCAAGCCTGAGGATGCCCAGCCCCACTCCTGCTGGGTCATTTGTGGCCCCACAGACTTTGGCACCTCCTTCCACCACAACGGCCCCCTGCAACCTACCCTTGGCCCACACCCACCCAGGGCACTCATCCCTCCCCAGACAGCACCCTGAGAAGAGACCTGCCCCCACCCGGGCTCCCCAAGCACACACTGCTGCTTCTCCCCAGGGCCCCAAGTTCCCCTGCACCACAGCCTGCCCTGGGCATCTCCCAGCTCATCCTCCACCCTCAGATCTTTCCGTGTCCCCTCTGGTGCAACAGGATGATCCCAGTGAGCCCTCCCAACCCATGCCCCCTCCCTGTCCTTGGGCATCAGCCCAGCCCTGCCCTTGTCTAGGATCCCCCAGGAAGGTCACCTTTCTGCCAGCCTGTGGGAACAGACACCCCAGGTCCATGTCTCCACAAGCACAACCTGCCCCCCCTCAGGCTGGAGCTACCCCAGTGCTCAACACCCCACCCTGAGTCCTTACGTGTGCAGGTGACAATAGTGCTGTTCGCATAGGTGCAAGGCTGGTCCCTCGCAGACCCCCTGGGGCAGGAGGTGAGGAGGGATTCATTCCCCACACACTGCAGCTCTCCATCCCACATGGGACTCATCCCTTCTCCAAAGTGAGCTGCCCCAGCCACAGGCAGGGCCACACCGCACTGCAACTCCCTGCAGACCACGTCAGCAGCTTTGGGACCAAAGCTGGAATCACAGACAGTTTTCCACTGGTGCCCATCATGGATCTCCACACGTCCTGAGCAGCGGCTCTTCCCTTCCACCAGCTGGACAAATCCTGGAAAAAAACAAAATAACTGGGAGTTCCCAGAGACCTCTGGCAGATACATGACCACATCCTGCATCACCTCCAAGGAAGCCGTGACCAAATGGCCCATTGCACATCCCAGCAGAAGCTGTTGGGGGAGTGTTGGTGACACAAACACATCCAGGCCCCCCTGCACCCCTTCTCTACACCATCGCAGTACTAGAGGTTATGTGTCTGTCGCAGCACCAGGCACCGCTCAGACAACCTGCTGCTGCACAAGGCACCCTGTGCTGCCCGGCATGGTCCCCCCAGTACTGCAGTGGTGTGTGCAGTTTGGGTCCGGGAGAACTGGCTTACATGATAATGACTGCTGCAGCCTGCACAGCCCCTGCAGACCTTGGGACCAGGCAGGACCATCACCTTGATGCAGCCGGAAACGTACCCCTCTCCCAGGGGTGTGCTGGGGTGTTGGGAGGTTCCTGTTAGGGGCAGATGTCAGGGAGCACAGCAATGGTGCGGCTGTTACCATGGCTGCTGCCTGTCCAGACCCCTCCGATGCCTGCTCAGATAGGGTGTCCTCAGCCAGGCACACAGTGCTCTGCCCAGAGGTGCACAGGTCCCAAGCCAACAGCCAAGCAGAGGGACAGGAGACCCGCATGCCGCCCTGGGCTCATGCTGGCTCAGAGGGTAACAGCAGGCACAGGTGAGAGTCAGTAAATGATGCCAAAGCCTCTGTTTCTTGGGGCAGTGTGGGGAATCATGGGCAGGCAGGAGAGGCTGGGCAGCAGGTCAGCGCTGCCTGCATGGGGCCGTGCCCCTGTGGGGCTGTCACAGCCCCAGGCACCTTCCAGTACGAGCCTGGGCATGCCGTGATGCAGAAGGGAGCAGCCAGAGTCAAGCAGCTGCCAAGCTCCTGAGCCTCGCAGTGCTGGACCACACAGCCGAGCCCCGGGGACAGACAGCGAAGGGCTGTGCGCCACCCTGCTCCTCTCCCAGGGCCCAGCACTCATGCTCTCCAAAAAGCCCTTTTGATTCAGTTGAGGTACTCATGCCTGTCAAGGGGAATGACCTGGGGGACCAGCCATCTCATGCCATTCCTCCGAGGTGTGGAGTGCCAAGCAAGTCCCCCCTGGTTTCTCCAGCTCAGGGACCCTCAGCATTGTTGGCTGGGAACTGGCAGAATGGGTGGAGACCAGTGGAGATCAGTGGACACCCTGGGGTAGGGATGGAGGATTCATCTGCAGCCCAAGACACTGACTGAAGAGGGGCTGAGACACTGTGGCAGGGTCAGTTCACCCTGCGGTAGGCTCCCTCTGGGCTTTTCCCAGGGACTGGCAACACCAGCAATGACAGCCTCAGCTCGGCAGCGCGACTGGCCCCATTGGGCAGTGCTCCCGTGCCCATTTGTTGCTCCCTGATGGTGCACCCAACGTCCCTTCCCCTGTCATATCCCCAAAGGTGAAGAACAGGCTGTCCCCTTACCTGAACACACCACTCCAGCATCCTCAGCATGAACACAGTCATGTTTACCCCATCCTCTGTGTGGGCAGTCAGAGAGGGCAGATTCGGTGCCATTACAGCCAACAGCATCCATCCAAATGGGGCCAGATCCTGGCCCAAAGTGTCCATACTGAGGAGCTCCAACAGCAGACCCACAGTCCAGCTGCTTGCAAACCACTGCTGCATCGTTCATGCTCCAGTAGTCATCACACACAGTCCCCCACTGGCCCTCGTGTCTCACCTCCACTCTCCCAGCACAGTGCCTGCTGCCGTTCAGCAGCCTCACCTCCGCAGCACCTTCAAACACAAACATGGGACCAGTCAGGCACAGCACCAAGCCCCAGCACTGCAGGTCTGGGGGAAGCCCCTGCCCATACCATGTCAGAGGTGCCAGGGTGGGAGCCCTCTCCCCTCCAGGCTGTCCCCAGTGCAGTGTGGGAGTCCATTCTATCCCCATGGGCTGCACAAGGCTGGTTGTGTGCAGTTCTGGCCCTGCTGGGTCATTCGCCATCCCGCTGCACAAGGCACCTTTTCCCACCCCAACGGCCACTTGCCCCCTGCCCACACACACCTGCACACTGTGCCCAGCCCTGCACAGGGCACCCTCTCTTCCCCAGCCCAGCACCCCCTGGACAGCCCCGTGTACCCAGGCCTGCAGCTTCCCATGCAAATCACCTGCCCCGGCACCATCCATACCCACCCCCACCCCCAGGGCTTTCCAGGTTCCCACCAAGACGATTCCAATGATCCCCCCCCCATACCCTCCTTGCCCCTGGTGTCAGCCCGGCCTCTGCACTGGGCCAGGCCTCCCAGGAAGGATGTCTCTCTACGTAGATTCCCCCGTCCCCTTCTCTCTGCGGGGCACAAACTGCCCTCATGGGGTCAGGGCTCCCCTGGAACAAGGGGGCAGTCAGCAGCACACAAACTCTCCGCGGTACCCCAGAGGCTGGCAGTGCCCTGGGGATCTCTGGGTGCTGCTGTCACCAGCTAGGCCGCCACGGGCTCCAGAGGCACAGTGCTGGGCAACAGGGGGTCCCAAAAGGGTACCCCAGGACAGGCTGTCTATGAATCCAGCCAGGCTGCCTTCAACACCGGAGCCCTGGAAAAGGAGGTACTCTCCCACCCAGACAGGCAGGCACAGGACCATGGACTTGAGCACCTTCTGACCCTCACCTCAGTAGCACCTGCAAAGCAACCCCATTCCCAGACTGATCCCAATGACCATGTGGGTGCCCGCTGGCCCTGGGCTGTGGGACAATGGAACTGGCACTTACCTCTGCACAGCTGTACCCAGAGGAGCAGCCACAAGATCTGAGGGGACAGGAGTCCCTCTGTGCCCATCCGGAGCCTCCTGCCCTGCCAGCACATCCCTGCTACGCCACACTCCCTGCCACAGCTCCTGGGGACTCATGGGGACAGTGACGACGGGAGGGCAATATATCTCTGCAGATCCCAGCCCAGCTACAGGACGAGCCAATCAAAGCAGCAGGACCTTTTTAGACATTATCGGGAGCTATCTCCCCTCCGACACAGCCCAACCCTCCAATGAACTTCTCCAGTGCCATTCATGACCATATATGAGAGACGGCTCTGCTGCAGGTGTCACGTCACTGTGGTGGGGGGCTGTCACAGGACAGGGACGGTTGTGGGGGGGAAAAATGGGTTTTTCACTCCTTGAACCCTGCTGTGTTGACCAGGAGCACTGAGCATCTCCTATGCCAGGCACATCCAAGAGCCCAAGGTGAGAGTGTCCAGCCGCCCCCGTGCCATGGGAACCACAGGGCTGGGACTGCACCAGAGGCTGTGTCAGGAAGGGAAGGAAGGAGCCCCTAACCCTGCTACAGACCCTGCTGTGCTGGGAGCAGCAGCTGGGAAAGGGCCTTAGCCCAGGCCAGGGCCCCATCCCAGGAGTGCTGGCTCACCCATCCTTCCCTGGAGAGCCCCATGGAAGGTCCCTCGTGTCCCTGCCCTGGCAGCAGACCCACAGCCCAGAGGCTCAGACATGTCCTTGACTCTCAGCCTGTCACCAAGGGGCCGTTATTCCCCACAGGCGGATCAGGAGCTCCAGCCTGCAGGTGCACAAACCACAGCCCCCGTGGCCTCGCAGCGCTCCCCGCGCTCCCCCCCGCAGCGCCCAGGCAGGAAGTTTCCTGTGGTTTCCTCCTGGCACCGTGCCCAGGCACATCCCGGCGGTGCCCCAGAGCCACCCCCACCCCGACTGCTCCAGCCAGGGCTGCAGGGACTGCTCCTTCGGCCTCGCAGACACAGGGCTGGGCAGCTCCCGTCCCCCGTGATGCCCTTGGGACAGCACACGGCCGCTCTGCACCGAGCCCCACAGCCATGGGGTGCCATTGGTGATGTGACCACTGCCACCCTCCTACTGCCACCTCTGTGTGCTTATGGGTTATACTGACGGTGACCTCACACCCTCCTACTGCCAACGCTGCGTGTGCATGAGTTACACTGTCACACGTGTGTGCTGTGCATGGACTTCTGCTGATGATCATTCTTCCAAAAAGTCATATTTGGGCGTGGTCTAAATATTATTTTGGTGACATCAGAAGCACCTACATGAGCTACGTGCCAGCTCCTGGCCTATCAGCTACTCAGGCACCAGCAACATTGCAAGCTCATACACAGTCCCTGGCCTATCTGCTACTCAGCCACAGATGATGTCATAGCATCTACCTCTGATGTTGGCCTGCTCCTGGCCTATCGGCTACTCAGGCACCAATGACCTCAGAACCACCTACAGAAACTGTGGGCCTGCTCCTGCCCTATCAGCTACTCAGGCAGCAGTGACCTCAAAACAACGTACACATACCTGTTGTCATTTAACCCCAGCCAGCAGCTAAGTCCCACACAGTCGCTCACTATTTCACTAAATAGAAATGTAATTCTACCTCAGCCAAAGCCAGTACAATGCCAGATGCCTGCTCCTGCCCTATCAGCTACTCAGGCACCCGTGACCTCACAAGAACATCTACATCCATTTGCCATGTACTCGCTGTTGAGGTACTCAGCCTCCGGCGACCTCACAAGCACCTATAAGGGCCATGCTATTCAGCTAAGAGTGACATCACAAGTACATAACCAAACCATGTGTCTCCCTCTTGCTTATCAGCTACTCAGGCACCAGTGACCTGACCACCACATATCTACCTACTTGCTATCCACTCGCCTAAGAGATACGAAGGCACAAGTGACCTCACAAGTGACCTCACAAGCCTCTGGCACAAGCCACATCCATGCTTTTGGCCTATCAGCTACTCAGGCATCAGTAATCTCACAACCACTTACACAAGCCATGTGCCAGCTCTCAGCCTATCATCTACTCCAGCACATACCAACCTATTTGCTATGTGCTGACGTGTTGGAGAGACCCCATGTGGCAGCTCCCACGCAGTCACTTGCTCACTCCCCATCAACGGGATGGGAGGGAACCAGAAGGGCAAAAGTGAGAAAACAAATCTCATGGGTCAAGATAAAGACAGTTTAATAAGTGGAGGAGTGGATCTCACAGCAGGAGATCGATGCCCGGCCTGTCTCTGAGCAAAGGATACTTTGGAGAACACACCCTCCTCCCCAGTTTTATTGCTGACCATGACATCATATGGCATGGAATATCGATTTGGTCAGCTGGGGTCAGCTATCCTGGCTTTTCTCCGCATTGCCAGGGCAGAGCGAGAGACAGTGGCTTTCCTTGATGCTGTGCAAGCACTGCTCAGCAATAGTTACAATGTTGGTGTGCTGTGAAAGCTGTTTTGGCCACCAAGGCAAAGCACAGCACCACAGGGGCTGCTAAGAAGAAAATTAACTTCATCCCAGCTGGACCCAGTACAATCTCCACCCCTCATTCCATACTGTGTGCATCCTGCTCAGGTCCTACAGTATTCAATACATTTCCATCCACCACCACCACTCCCTTCCCCATCCTTTGACATGACATAAACACAGCATACTGGGTTTGGCTGGTGTGGCTCAGGTGGACCTGGACAAGTCCCAGTGCACTTCTGACTTCTCCCCTCACTCAGTCAGCCAGAGCATTTTGAAGCATTCAACCAGGTTATCAACCTCAGGACAAGGAATCACATGTATCACCAGCCCACACCCCACACTGGTCTTACAGGTAGCTGTCAGATCCCCCACAACCCTGGGGAAAGGGAGTTCCCCACCAGCACCCTTCCCCTCTCTTTGGCACCTCAAAATCCAGTTTGCTGTTCATGGGCTCATTGGCTAGTTCCTCTCGTTCACATGGTCTTTGCTCAGATCCTCTGTGGATCTTTTCCATATGGTCCCCATGCACATATTCTTCTGAAGCTGGCATTTTGTCCTGTTTTTTTTTTTTTGTGTTCGCGGACAGCGTTGCCTGTGTCTTGCAGCAGAGAAAATCTGAGAGTCTTCCCCAGTTCACCCTGAATGGCCATCCTGCTGGGCTGGGCTGGGATGCGGGAGCCTCCTAGGCTGGTTCACAGGATTGGGCTCTTCTTTGTATGCTGGCAGGATTTGTGCCAAGGGCCCCTTGGTGACCTCTTGGGCCACCCCTCCTGGGAGGGGGCCGTAGCCCTCGGGCATGTTCCAGCTTGTCTGTGTCTTCCCCACCCTCTTGAAGTTGCCCCCACCCCAGACATGTCTGGGCTTCTTCTGCAGCCTGGTAAAGTGGGGGACCTCAACCCACCCTTGTCCTTTGCTTTCTATTCACATTTAAACTCTGATTATTCATTCCAGTAGCTCTTATTAAAGAAGGTTTTATCCATTTTATACCTATGTTGTAATGGCTATATAGATTCAATTTCTCTTCCTTTATAAATGTTTACACATATATATATATAAAAATGCATACACATGTTTATGTTTATAGAGGTATATGTATTTAAAATATTGTATCTAATCATAAATAAATAAAAATATAGTTATACTTATTTGTACACTCAGTTTTAGATATCTTTCTAAAAATGTTTCTATTGTACATCAATCTGCATATTTTTCTATCTGAGCACTTCCTTGTCCAAAGGAGGCAGGCACCAATCAAAGGGCTGCATGGGAACACATGGGTCTGATGGTGTCAGAGAAATGGCTGCCAGCCAACCACAGTGCAGTATGAGAACCTGTGGGGAATGAGGCTGTCACAAGTGGCGGCCTCCCTGTACGTAATGACAGGGGGCTTCCCTTGCTGACTGCTTCTGGGCGCAGCGGGAGGGGAGGCTCCTCTTGCCAGTCAATCACAGGATTTCCTGAGAAGACGTGGGTTCGATGCTCTCAAGCAATTGCTGTCAGCCAACCACAGAGCAGTGTGATGTTTAAGATCATGGCAGCTCACTGTCGTCAAATGGTGGCCCCACGTCATAAAATGGCACCACCACTCCCCAGATGGCAGACCAAACAAAATGGTGGCCTAAACAAAATGGCAGCCCCGGCGTAAGCAGGGGAAGGGCCTTCTGGGTCAGATGTACTTCCGGGTCAACCAGAAGGGGTGGTTGCTCCTTCCAGCCAATCACAACCAAGCACGTGACCAGTAGAGGGGTGTGCCTTCCAGGGCAAATGGCCCCTGAGGCAGCTGGAAGGGGCGGGACTTCTGCTGGCAGCTGGTGGGCGGGGCATGGAGCGTGTCTGCCCTCCAGTGGCGGTGGTGCCTCTGCTCCTGGCGTGTTCCAGGGCCGTGACCCAAATGAGCACAAGGAAGGCTCGTGGTGAGGTAAAAATGCTCCTTTGAACCGCTGTCAGAGAATGGGTCACTGTGGTGTCAGAGCTTCAGTGTCTGTGCCTGACGTGAGGACTTTCCCGCCTCCCTGTGCTTCCAGGCTGCAGAACCCTTCTCCAAAAAACCGCTGCGGGACCCTCCTGGGTCTCGTGGGAAAATGTGCACGACTGTGCTGAGGATCCCCTGGGAGCAGGGACAGCACAAAGCCTTTTCCGCGTGCCTCCTCCCCTGGACGTGGTCTCCCTCTTTATCAGCACCTGAAGCCCCCCTCCATCTCCTCCCCATCCCTGGGTCTGGTGATGGCAGCCCTGTACTCAGTGGTGCCTCCAGCAGTGACACCCCTCATCTACAGCATGAGGAACCAGGAGCTCAAGGGTGGAATTAGGATTACATGAAAGTTTCTGCAATAGTGATCAACTCTCCATCTCTCCCCGCAAATGACTCCCAGGATATCCCATCCAAAAGTGGTGCTTTGGTGTATTGTCATTATTGTTACCAATACCCTTATCATTACCTTTGCCATTATTGTTACTTGTGGTTGTAATGTTCCTAGAGAAATGTTTGGATTTGTCTCACTTCTCCAGAGGCATGAACCTGCTCTGTCTCACCTGGAGCCTGGGTAAGCGTGTGTCTAACACCGGGGCGGAGCTGACTCCCCCATAGCCTCTCTGTAATAAAACGGGATCTCCCCCGTGCAGTGGGGAGATGAGCAGCAGCCATCCCCATCCAGCTGGAGCTGCTCCACACCCAGAGCAGCAAGGCCAGTGTGGAGTCGCCCTGTGACCCCAGGCACCACAGCCAAATCACTCTGCAGAGCAGCATCACCAGCTCGGGGCCCTGCAGGGGTGGTGGGGAGGGGGTGAGGAATGGCCAGGTAGATGAGAGGAGGGCTAGGGAGAGATCAGAACAGAGGTGACCTGGGCTGGAAATTGCCTCAGAGACAAAAACACCAGCTGTCCTGGTTTCAGCTAGGAAAGAGTTAAATTTTTTCCTAGTAGCTGGTATAGTGCTGCGTTTTGGATTTAGTAGGAGAGTAATGTTGATAACAGACTGATGTTTTAGTTGTTGCTAAGTACTGTTGCTAAATTGTTGCTAAGTCCCTGCATCCTCCTTCTTGCTGCGCTTCAAGACAAGACATTTGCTTTCTTCCAGTCATCAGGAACCTCACCAAATCCCCTTGACCTTTCAAACATGATTTCAAGTGGCCTTACAAGGACATCAGCCATCTTCCTCAGCACTCATGAGTGCATCCCCTCAGGTCCCACGGACTTATGCACGTGCCGTTTGTTTCAATGTTCCCTAACCTGAGACTCCTGCACCAAGGGTAAGTCTTCCTTGCTCCTTGCCTCTGGTCTTGGGGGCCTGGGATTCCTGAAGGGTGGTCTTACCAGTAAACGCAGAGAGGAAGAAGGCGTGGAGTACCTTGGCCTCTTCTGTGTTCTCTGTCACCAGGGTCCCACACCATCTAGCAGCAGACGTACATTTTCCTGAGCCTTCCTTTTGCTGCTGGCATCATTGTTAAATCCTTTCTTGATGCCCTTCATGTCCAGATGGAATTACCAGATTGAGATTGAGATGGGCTTTGGCTTTCCTAACACCCTCTCTGAATGCTCGGGAGGTTCTTGGTGCCCTCCAGAAACCTCCTGAGTGTCTTGTGCCCTGCTGTGCTGCCCCTCTGGCAGATGTCCAGCTGGATAATGTCTGCCACGAGGACCAGGGCCTGCAAATAAGAAGCTGCTTCTGCTTGTCAGAAGAAGGCCTCATCTGTTGCTTCTTCCTAATACAGTTGGTCCACAGCAGGCACCAACTACAACATTACCCGTGCTAATGTTACTCTGCCCACTAATCCTGATCCATCGGCTCTCATCTGGCTCCTCACCTGTCACTAGCAGAGCTCCATGCTTTCCTTCTGCTCGCCCACAGACAGGGCACCTTCCCCTCCTCACTGACCTGCCCCATCCTTCCTAAAGAGGCAGCTTCCATCCATGGCCACGCTCCAGTGGTGTGAGCTATCTGACCATGTTCTGATACCCAGCTGAGATTACAGCTCAAGAACTGCCCACAGACTCCTAATTCCTCCCGTTTGCTCCCCAAGCCGGCTGCATTCCTGTGCACGCCCATCAGAGGTGTGCCCAGCCATGCTGATTCCCTGCTGAGACTGAGGGCCACTTGACAGGTGCCCACAAACAGCCCTGGTTGTACCCTTTGCTTCACCTCCAACTTTCTTATTCCCTGTTTCCCTTCTCCTAGGTTCTTCCCTTTGGTCATCCTCAATCCCTCTCATTCAAGAAGCCCACCTCTGATTTCCCGCTGGCCCTGGCTTTGCTTGCCTGTTGCCCTCCTTTGGTGTTTCTGGGCTGGCAGCATTGGGAATTCTTACTTTGGTCAACAAGGCCATTGAACTACTACCTCCTTTTATTATCCATCATGGCCTTCAATTCCTCATGCTGTCATCTTGTTAGAGGCACCACAGGACAGGGTGAGCCACCTACACGCACACATGAACAGCTGACACAAGGAAGATTCAGTTCATGGGGACCCTGGGAAACTCTGGGATTTGGCCAACAGAAAGCTCATCAAGTTTGACAAGGAGAAGTGGCCAGTCCTGCACCCAGGGCAGAATAACCCCATGTATCAGGGCAAGCTTGGAGCTGACCAGCTGAGGGGTGACCCTGAGGAGAAGGCCGTGGTCGCTACAAGGGATGCAATAGGAGCCAGTGGAGCATGCTGACCATGAATAAGGCCAGCTGCACACGGGGCTGAATTAGGATGAGGGTGACCACCCAGACAAGGGGAGTTACCTTGACTCAGTGCTGTCGTGGCCACATCTGAAGTAATCTGTCCTGGTGTGGGGCTCCATGTTCTGCAGGAGTGAGGAGGAACTGGAGAAGGTCCAGAGGTGGCCTGCCAAGCGGGGGTGAAGGGGCTGAATCACGTGGCTTGTGTGGAGAGACCGAGGGACCTGGGCTGCTTTCGCCTCATGGCATAGAGGCCAAGGGCACGGTTGTAGTAGCCTGCAATCGCTTGAAAGGTGGTTTCAGGGAGGATGAAGATTTCTTTTGTAGAGGAAACAGCATGAGAAACGAAAAGCTTTGGAATCTGAGCCTGGGCATGAGGAAGATGAAATGTCACTTGAAGGGTGGTGGCGTGGTGCAACCGGTCACTGGTGGTGGTGGTGTTTGTCTGTGATCAGCCCGTGGCTTTCTGTTTCAGAGAGAGATACTGGTACAGGCAGGGACATGGGAGGATGAGAGCAAGGTGGGGAAGTGGATTGTGTGTCTACAGCCTGCAGGGAAACAGGCACAGGCATGGGACAGCGTAGGACATCCTGGGCTCGAGATGGCCAACGACAATAGACATACAAGAACTGTTTTTGACGGAGAGATAGGAAGGGATAGATATAAATGCAAGGAAGGAGCTGATTAAAGAGTGAATTTGACTTCTGAAAGATGGGGCAAGTTTCTAAGTCCCTGAAGCTCAAAGCATCAAGGAGATAATTGGGAGGTATCTGAATGAACAAAAAGCAGGGGGAGGGGGGAGTCTGGAGAGCAATGGGAAGGGCAAATGTCCTGATACCTCTGCTGAGAAGATGCCTTTAGACATGGTCATTTAACCAAGAGAGGTGAGAAGACCTGAAAGATAAGGGAGATTGAATAGGCAGCGTAATATAACAGATAGAGCAGCCATAATGCAAGTACAGGAGATCAATATTTTTTCTCCTATGATTAATGCACTCCCTGCAAATTCCCATTCTGGCATGATGGGAAAACCCTGCCGTTATATTAAAAGTACTCAATTGCTTCATCTGGTGAAAATGGGCTCCTATTTTTTTCTCAGTGTTGCAGATTTCTTCACCTTCCAGGCAGACCTTGTTTGTCTGACCATAAAACATCCAGGGCGGCGTTTAGAGGCCTCGGTGTACCTGAGGTGTTTGCCTGGGGCTGGCAGCTATCAGGCAGGACGTGTGGGAGAGCAAAGCCCCTCGGGATCTGCAGGCAGAGGCTGGGCAGGGGGTTCCCAGGGCGTCTGTACTGGCAGGAGGTGTCTGTGTCCCTGTAGCTGAAGGCATTTGGGTCCTACATCCAACCACAATAAAATGTAAAAGCTGAAAAGTGTTTTCAAACATTTTCTTTGCTTTGCAGCTTTGTGTTTAATTCTTTGTTTTATGTTTATTGACATTTTCTAAACATTTTTTTTTTTTCAAGCTAGCAGCATTTAAAAAAAAGGTCGTTTTGTGTCTTGCCCAGAGCCCCGTACCCCCAAGACAGTTCTTGCCCAGGACTGTCAGCGATCCCCCTCAGTCTTTGCCGAGAGAGAGTCACACTGGGGTATCGACCTCTTTTCGCTGGCTGAGATGTTAGTTTAGGTGGTCACATACAGCACAGGAAGATTCTTGCCCCATAAACATTTGCTCTGTGGTTATCAGAGAAGGGGCCTGACACCATAGGATCAGTTCAAGTTGGAGGGGACCTCGGGAGTTCTGCAGTCCAACCTGCCAGAAAGAAAAGGGTCAGACCAGGTTGTTCATGGCTTGAACCGGTCTGAGTTTGGAAACCTCCAAGGACGGAGTCTGCACAGCATCTCTGGGTGACCTGCTCCAACGCTTGGCTCAGCTCACACTGAAACAGACTTTCCTTATCTGCAGGCTTAATCTCTCCTCTTTCACCTTCCACCCCCTGTCTCTTGTCCTCCCGCCATGCTGCATGGTGAAAAGCCTGTCTCTCTATTCTCCATCAAGTCCTTGTAGGTACTGGCAGGCCACAGTGAGGTCCTCTCAGCCTTCATTTCTCCAGGCTGGAGTAGCTCATCTCCCTCAGCCTCTTCTCAGGGGAAAGGTGCTCCAGTCCCTGACCATCTTGGAGGTCTGCTTCAAGCAGAGGGATTCAAGCACTGAGCCCAGCAGGAGGATGGAAATGGCCAAAGAGGACAATTCACCCATAAACTTGGGGTGTGCTGCCAGTGCTGGAAATGGCCAGGGAGAAAGGCTGGGGGGTTACAAATGCCCTGGGGCACCTGCCCCAACTCTCCATGGCACCAAAGGCACAGAGCAGCCTCCTCTCTCCTGTGTCTGCAAGTCTCAGCTCCCTTCCACGAGCCCTGGCTCTGCAGCACCAACCCCTGGTGCGAGTCCTCACCCTGCAAGGTCAGACACCTCAGCTAACTTCAGTGCGTTCCTCTCCTAAGCACTTTCCAGCCCAGCCCAGTCCCTCTCTGGCTCTCTCCATCACTTCCCACCCCCTACCCATCTCACCCCTGTCCAGCCCAGAAAAGCAGCCCATTCTGGGCTGACCCCATGGCAGTGCCCATTGATGGGTACTGCAGAGCTCTGCACACTCAACCCCACAGCCCCAGTCCCTCTGAAGGTCACAGTAGCTCCTGGGAGGTGTCTCAGCCTCCCCATCAGCCCCAGGGCTGAGGGCCAGCCATGGCATGAGGAGATGGAAGCCAGTGGCTGCTCCTGTCTCCAAGACATCCTTATTGTCCACTGCCAGAAAGCCCCTGTGTGCCAGCCCCTCTCCCAGGAAAAGACTCCTGGCCCAGAGAACCCTCAGGCTGCTCCGGCTGCCCAAGCAATAGAAATCTTGTCTTCAAGGACAGCATAATCCAAGCACTGCCAGGGTTCATCTCAAAACTTAATTGAAACTCCAAAGGGAATCCAAGGGCATTAAGATGAGCTGTTGCTACTTCAGGAACAGCTAAGGAAGAGTCAGAAATACTGTCAGACCACTGCTAAATTTAGTAAGAGTAGGTGTAGATAGATCTGAGACACTCTACATTCTCTTTGCCTCCGCTACCACCAGCGAGGTCTCCCAGGCCTCGGTGCTTTGAGGCAGGACGCTGGAGGAGGGCAACCAGCAGTGGATGGCGTTCAAGCCAGGGGTTCCTTGAGCAAACTGCACCCTTACCAGTCCATGGGACTGGAGGGGCTGCATGCAAGGGTGCTGAGAGAGTGTTTTTCACCACTGGTTCATTGTAATTCGAGTAAGAAAGGCAGTCAGACTCTGCGAGGTATCGTTTAACATGCTGTTCATAAGCACTAACACTATGAAGAGAGAATCATGCAGATAATCTTAGGTCCCTTTTAGATGGTGGGAACCCCAGGTGGTGTAGCATTGAACAGGCCTCTGACCCACACACAGGATGCCATGCAGACCCACGCATAGAAACCATTCCCCTGTTTTGATCATTCAAGCTACTGGAGGCATTTATTACAAAAGAAGAACTCTTTCAATCATCTCTACAGTCTAACAGAAGCGATGTTCTCATGAGAACTCCTTGCTGTATTGTTAGATACAGGCAAGGCCACGCAGGAGGTGTAAGGGCAGTACTGAGTGGGAGCTGCCTGCAGGCTCCTCTGTGACAATGAGTTGCTGAAGTTGTCCTGCGGCCAAAGGCTCCGTTCTGCATGGCACAGGCGTGAAGGCCAGGCTGTACGTGCAGCGCAGCACAGCTCGCTGTCCAATGGTCTTCTGGTCAGGGTCACTGCTCAGGTTTCCCTGTTACAAGTCTGCACTCCACCCTGGTGCCACAGCTGAGCTGTGGAGGAGGAGGTGGATCAGAGCCAGGAGGAGGTGGATCAGAGGCCGGAGGAGCTGGAGCCCCGTGGCTTGTCACACAACTGTGACGGTTTTGGATGAAATGAGATGTGGTGGGACAGCTTGCTCACATGGGGTTCTGCAGTGGAGGAATACAGGCTCTGCTGGAGAGACTGGCAAGGAGGATGAGTATGGGGGATGCCCCCTGTGTTCTCTTCCTGTGGAGGAAGACAACCAGCAGTGGATGGGAATCAACTCAAGGGTTACTTGAGCAAACTCAAGCGTAAAGGAGATGGGTGTTTTGACCAGGTCCCTGAACACAAGTATTGGTATGCCATGACACCTGAGATTCCACTTTTGGGTCCAGAGGAGCATGATGTCCCTTGAGGTGTCCTGGAATATCTCCTGACCCAGGTGATGCTTTAGGCTGAGAAGAGAATCAAAACACCACCTCTGACCGCAGCGATTTCACCTTCAGTGCTGACATCCAGGACAGGTGGAGGGACTTCAGACCTTCGAGGCATGCTGCTGAAGGATGAGGTCTTCAGAGATCCAAAAGGAAGATAATGGTGTTGTATCAGTGTCCATCTCATAAATCTTTGGCCTGCTTTGTGCTTTTCACCAGTTTGGGATCTGTCCCTTGACATTGTTTTGATAAAAAAATAAACTCCTCTCGCACACACTTGAAATAAGGATGGAAGAGAGCAGAAATGAATTAGGGGCAATATTGTCTAAGAGGTGTTACCATGAAATGATAACAGAGAGCTAGGAATGAGAGAAAAACCACTGTTCTTAAAAACTTCATGCCAAGGGCTAAATTCTGTTAAGTTATAGCTGTCTTGTCAAGTAAGAATGAAGGAGAGGAATAAAAGTAAAGAAATTAAGTATATCATCATCAAGAAGGAGAAAAGAAATTTTAGAGCATGGTACTGTTACTGTTTTTAGTGAAAACAGAAGTAAGTCCATAATGTAGCCGCTAAGCCCCCAGCCAGCTGCTCACTTGCTCCCCTCTCCTGAGGGATGTCCTGGTTTCAGCTGGGATAGCGTTAATTTTCTTCCTAGTAGCTGGTACAGTGCTGTGTTTTGGATTTAGGATGAGAATAATGTTGATAACACACTGATGTTTTGGTTGTTACTGAGTAGTTTTTACACGAGTGAAGGACTTTTCAGCTTCCCATGCTCTGCCAGGTGCACAAGAAGCTGGGAGGGAGCACAGCCAGGACAGCTGACCCAGACTGGCCCAAGGGCTATTCCATACCATGTGACGTCATGCTCAGTATAGAAACTGGAGGGAGTTGTCTGGGGGGCAACGATCGTTGCTCAGGGCATCGGTCGGTGGGTGGTAAGCAATTGTATAGTGTATCACTTCCTTTGTTTATTATTATTGTATTGTTATTATGATATTATTATTGCTACTAATACTACTATTCTATTTTCTTTTCCCTCAACTATTAAACTGTTCTTATCTCAACCCACGAGTTTTCTCCCTTTTACCCTTCCAAGTCTCTGCCCCATCCCCCCAAGGTGGGGCGAGTGAGCGAGCAGCTGTGTGGTACCTGACAGTACTTTGTGGTGCTTAAACAAGGGGATCAAAGGGTTCAAGACAATGACAGACATGCTTTGAATGTGCTAGACTGAATCGGAAGGTGTTATTGGGTTTAGCTATTGCTTGGCAGGCTCCTGTCCTTGCAATAGGCCTTGCTTCCCTTCCTGTATATTACAGTCTCGTGCTCGTTAGTGGCTACTTTTCGCTTTCACTATTCCTTCTTTGGCATCCTTTTACCTCTTCCTTCTTCATCCTGTTGCCTCCTGGTGCCTCCTGCTCTTCCTGCTCCTGTTGCCTCCCGTTGCCCCACGATGCTTTCTCCTGTTCTTCCTCCACACCCTCCTGCAGCCTTCTCTTCCCTCCTCTTCCTCCTGCCTTTTCCTACTCATCCCCCTATACTTCCTCCTCTTTTCTCCTCTTTTAGCCTGCTCTCTTTTCCTCCTCCTCCTCCTCTTGCCTCCCATTCCCTCCTATTGCCTTGTCGTGGTTTCACCCCTGCTAGCAACTAAGGACCACAGAGCCGCTCACACACTCCCCCCGCAGTGGAATGAGGGAGAGAATCGGAAGGGTAAAAGGGAGAAAACTCGTGCGTTGAGATAAGAACAGTTTAATAATTGAAGAAGAATAAAATAGAACTGTTAAATAGGTAAAGCAAAAGCTGCGCACGCAGACAAAGGAGAAAAAGGAATTCATTCACTACTTCCCATCAGCAGGCAGGTCTTCAGAGGCATCCCCAGGAAAGCAGGGCTCCATCAAGCAAAACAGTTACTTGGGAAGACAAATGCCATCATGCCGAACAACCCCCCTTTCCTTCTTCTTCCCCCAGTTTCTATACTGAGCAGGACGTCATGTGGAATGGAATAGCCCATGGGTCAGGCTGGGTCAGCTGTCCTGGCTGTGCTCCCTCCCAGTTTCTTGTGCACCTGGCAGAGCATGGGAAGATGAAAATTCCTTGACCAGTGTGAGCACTACTGAGCAACTATTTAGCAACAGCATAGCACTACTTAGCAAGAAACAAAACATCAGTCTCTCAACATTATTCTCACCCTAAACCCAAAACACAGCACTGCACCAGCTACTAGGAAGAAACTTAACTCTATCCAAGCTGAAACCAGGAAACACCTCGTCCTCCACTTGCATCTTCTTTACTCCACTTGCCACCACTTCCCTCCTCCTTTGTCTTTTTCTTGCCTCCTCTTCCCTACTCCTTCTTTTGCCTTGTATCCTACTCTAAACTCCTCTTGGCTCCCGTTGCCTCCTCTTGCCTCCTTCTTCTCTCTCTCCTACTCCTCATCTCCCTTCTTGTTGCTCTCTATGGCCTCCTCCTATTCCTCCTCCTGTTAGTACCCGTTGCCTCATGAAGATGATTTCCTTCTCTTCCTCCACAGCCTCCTGCAGCCTCCTCTTCCCTCCTCTTCCCTTCTAGGGGCTACTTCTCCTCTTCCTCTTGCCTTTTCCTACTCAGCCTCCCTTTCCTCTTCCTCCTCTGTGCTCCTCTTTTAGCCTGCTCTCTTCTCCTCCTCCTCCGCCGCCTCCTCCTCCTCCACCTCGCGCCTCCCATCGCCTCCTATGGCCTCCTATTGCCTCCTCCTCCTCGCGCCTCTTCTGCCCTCCTCTTGCCTCCTCCTTTGGCGCTTTTGCTTGCCTCCTCCTTCTTTTGCCTTCTGCCCTGCTCTGACCTCCTCTTGCCTCCTCTTTTGCCCTCCTCCTGCTCTCCACCATTGCCTCCTCCTCCTTCTCCTATTGCCTCCTGCTACCTCAGCTCGCATCCTCGCCTCTCCTCCTTTTGCGCTTTGCCTTCCCTCCTCCTCCTTTACCTTCTGCCTCCTGCTCTCGCCTCCTCTTGCCTCTCCTTTTGCCCTCCTCCTCGCGCCTCCTCGCGCCTCTTGGGCCATCCTGCTGCCTCCTCCTCTTCCTCCTCCTGCAGCCTCACCTTGCCTCCTCTTGCCTCATGCTCCTCCTCCTCCTCTTTTCTTCACCTCCCATCCTTTTGCCTTCTCCTTTGCCTCCTTCTCTTCCTCTGCCTCCTATTCCTTCCTCTTTGCTCCTCTTGCCTTTTCCTCCTCCTGCTTTCTCCCATTGCCTCCTCTTCCATACTCCTCCTCCTCCTGCCTCCTAGGGCGCCTTCCTGCCTCTACCTCTTTGGCTCCCTCTTGCCTCCTCCTCCTTTACCTCCTCTCTCCTCCTCTGCCCTCCTCGCGCCTCTACTTTTGCCCTGCCCTCTTGCCTCCTCTTCCCTCCTCCTCCTCCTCCTCCTCCTCCTCTTGCCACCCTTGGCCTCCTGCTACCTCTGCCTTCTAAGACCCCTCTGCCTTCCTCTTCCCTCCTCTTGGCACGCTCTTCTTCTCCACCTCACACGCCTCCTCTCCTCAACTCTTCCCGCCTCTTGCCTCCTCTTGCCTCCACTTCCTCAGCCTCCTCTTCTTTCCTCTGCCTTCCTCCTCCTCCTCCTGATCCTCCTTTGCCTGCTTTCTCCTCACTCTTCCTCTCTACTCCTCTTCCTCTTGCCTCCTCTTACCTCCTCTAACTCCGTCCTTTAGACTCTTGCCTCCTCCTCCTCCTCTTCACTTCTCCTCCAGGAGGAAAGCGGAGGGAAGAGGAGAAGGAGGCAAGAGCAGGCAAGGAAAAGCAAGCGAAGGCAAGAGGAGGCACGAGGAGCAAGACGCCATTGCCTTTTGCCTAATGGTGCCTGCTCTTGCCTGCACTCGCCTCCTCCCTCCTCAGCTTCTTTCCCGGGGCTCCCGTTGACTCCACCACCTCCTCCCTCCTTCTCCTACCGCTTCTCTTCCTCTTACATCTTCTTCCCTCCTCTTGCGCCTTACGGCGTCCTGTAGCCTCCTTCTCTTCTTCTGCCTTTTGCCTCAGCCTCCTTTCCCGCCGCGATCCTGCTCTCTCCTCCTCGCGCCTCCTCTTTTGCCTACTCCTCGCGCCTCCTCTTCCCTCCTCTGCCCTCTGCTTGCCTCCTCCTCCTGCTTTTCTTCTTGCCTCTTCTTGTCTCCTCCTCCTTCACCTCCTCTCTCCGCCTCTCGCCTCCTCGCACCTCCTCTTCTTCGTCTGCCTCTTGCCTCCCGATGCCTCCTCTTGTCTCCTTCTCCTGCTTCAGCTCCTACTCCTCTTCTGCTGCCGCCTTGCTCTCTCTCGCCTCCTCCTCCTCTTGCCTCTCCTTGCCTCAACGGCCTTTTGCCTTCTCTTCCTCCACAGCCTCCTGCAGCCTCCTCTTCCCTCCTCTTCCCTCCTAGGGCCTACTTCTCCTCTTCCTCTTGCCTTTTCCTACTCAGCCTCCCTTTCCTCTTCCTCCTCTTTGCTCCTCTTTTAGCCTGCTCTCTTCTCCTCCTCCGCCGCCGCCTCCTCCTCCTCCTCGCGCCTCCCATTGCCTCCTATTGCCTCCTATTGCCTCCTCCTCCTCGCGCCTCTTCGGCCCTCCTCTTGCCTCCTCCTTTGGCGCTTTTGCCTGCCTCCTCCTTCTTTTGCCTTCTGCCCTGCTCTGACCTCCTCTTGCCTCCTCTTTTGCCCTCCTCCTGCTCTCCACCATTGCCTCCTCCTCCTTCTCCTATTGCCTCCTGCTACCTCAGCTCGCATCCTCGCCTCTCCTCCTTTTGCGCTTTGCCTTCCCTCCTCCTCCTTTACCTTCTGCCTCCTGCTCTCGCCTCCTCTTGCCTCTCCTTTTGCCCTCCTCTTCTTGCCTCCTCTTGCCTCCTCCTCCTCTTGCCTCCTCTTGCCTCTTGGGCCATCCTGCTGCCTCCTCCTCTTCCTCCTCCTGCAGCCTCACCTTGCCTCCTCTTGCCCTTCCCTTCTCTTCTTCTGCAGACTCCTATCGCCTCCTCTTCCTACACTTTGCCTCCTCTTGCCTCATTCTCCTCTTCCTCCTCTTTTCTTTACCTGACAGCCTTTTGCCTTCTCCTTTGCCTCCTTCTCTTCCTCTTCCTCCTATTCCTTCCTCTTACGGCCTCTTGCCTTTTCCTCCTCCTGCTTTCTCCCATTGCCTCCTCTTCCATTCTCCTCCTCCTACGGCACCTTCGGGCCTCCACCTCTTTGGCCTCCTCTTGCCTCCTCCTCCTTCTTCTCCTCTTGCCTCCTCCTCCTTCTTCTCCTCTTGCCGTCTCCTCCTCCTTCTCCTCTCTCCTGCTCTGCCCTCGTCGCGCCTCTACTTTTGCCCAGACCCGTTGCCTCCTCTTGCCTCCATTGCCTCCTCTTGCCTCCTCCTCCTCCTCCTCCTCTTGCCACCCTTGGCCTCCTGCTACCTCTGCCTTCTAAGACCCCTCTGCCTTCCTCTTCCCTCCTCTTGGCACGCTCTTCTTCTCCACCTCACACGCCTCCTCTCCTCAACTCTTCCCTTCTCTTGCCTCCTCTTGCTTCCACTTCCTCAGCCTCCTCTTCTTTCCTCTGCCTTCCTCCTCCTCCTCCTGATCCTCCTTTGCCTGCTTTCTCCTCACTCTTCCTCTCTACTCCTCATCCTCCCCCTCTTCTTCTTGCATCCTCTTACCTCCTCTAACTCCGTCGTTTAGACTCTTGCCTCTTCCTCCTCCTCTTCCCTTCTCCTCCAGGAGGAAAGCGGAGGGAAGAGGAGAAGGAGGCAAGAGCAGGAGAGGAAAAGCAAGCAAAGGCAAGAGGAGGAGGAGAGAGGAGGCAAGAGGAGGAGGATGCACGCAGAGGCAAGAGGAGGCAACCTGAGGAGGAAGAAGAGGAGGAGGCAAGAGCAGGAGGAAGTGGAGGAGGGAGCGGGAGGCAAGAGGAAGCAAGGGCAGGAGGTGGAGGAGGAGGCAAGAGTAGGCCAAAAGAAGCAGGAGGCGGTACGAGGAAGACAGAGAGGAAGAGGAGGAGCAGGAAGCGTGAGAATTAGGCAAGAGGAGGGAAGCTGAGCAGGACTGATGAGGAGGAGGCGAGGAGAGACAAGTGGAGGAGGAAGAAGAGGCAAGAGGAGGGAAGAGGAGGCAAGAGGATGATGCAGCAAAAGGAGGTGAAAGGAGGAGGAAGAGGCAGAGGCGGAGGCCAAAAGAGGCAAGAGGAGGCAAGAGGAAGAGGCTGAGGTGGCAGAGGAGGAGGAGGAAGAGGAGGAGGAGGAGGCAAGAGGAGGCCAGAGGAGGCCAGAGGAGGCAGAGGAGGAGGAGGCAAAAAGGGGCAAGACTAGGCGAGAGGAAGAGGAGGAAGAAAAGCAAGGTAGAGGAGAGAGGAGAAGGCAACGGGAGGAGGAGGAGGAGGCCGGAGGAGGAGGAGGAAGCAAGAGGAGGCAAGGGAAGGAGGAGGCGCGATGAGGCAAGAGGAGTCAGAGGCGCGAGGAGTGAGAAGGAAAAAGAGGCAAGAGAAGCAAGAGGCAGAAGGAGGAGGAGGAGCAGGAGGCAAGAGGAGGAGGAGGAGGCAAGAGGAGGAGGAGGAGGCAAGTGGTGGGAAGAGGAGGAGGAGAAGGAAGCAAAAGGAGGCAAGTGGAGGAGGAGAGAAAAGTAGGCAAGGGAAAGCAAGAGGAGGAGGACGAGGAGGAGGAGAAGGCAAGAGGAAGCAGCAGGAGGCAAGAGCAGAAGAGGGGAGCAGGAGGCAATCAAAGGCAAGAGGAGGCGCGAGGAGGAAGACGCCATTGCCTTTTGCCTAATGGTGCCTGCTCTTGCCTGCACTCGCCTCCTCCCTCCTCAGCTTCTTTCCCGGGGCTCCCGTTGACTCCACCACCTCCTCCCTCCTTCTCCTACCGCTTCTCTTCCTCTTACATCTTCTTCCCTCCTCTTGCGCCTTACGGCACCCTGTAGCCTCCTTCTCTTCTTCTGCCTTTTGCCTCAGCCTCCTTTCCCGCCGCGATCCTGCTCTCTCCTCCTGCGCCTCCTCTTTTGCCTACTCCTCGCGCCTCCTCTGTCATCCTCTTGCCTCCTCCTCCTGCTTTTCTTCTTGCCTCTTCTTGTCTCCTCCTCCTTCACCTCCTCTCTCCGCCTCTCGCCTCCTCCCACCTCCTCTTCCTCGTCTGCCTCTTGCCTCCCGATGCCTCCTCTTGTCTCCCTCTCCTGCTTCAGCTCCTACTCCTCTTCTGCTGCCGCCTTGCTCTCTCTCGCCTCCTCCTCCTCTTGCCTCTCCTTGCCTCACCGGCCTTTTGCCTTCTCTTCCTCCACAGCCTCCTGCAGCCTCCTCTTCCCTCCTCTTCCCTCCTACGGCCTACTTCTCCTCTTCCTCTTGCCTTTTCCTACTCAGCCTCCCTTTCCTCTTCCTCCTCTTTGCTCCTCTTTTAGCCTGCTCTCTTCTCCTCCTCCTCCCCCGCCTCCTCCTCCTCCTCGCGCCTCCCATTGCCTCCTATTGCCTCCTATTGCCTCCTCCTCCTCGCGCCTCTTCGGCCCTCCTCTTGCCTCCTCCTTTGGCGCTTTTGCCTGCCTCCTCCTTCTTTTGCCTTCTGCCCTGCTCTGACCTCCTCTTGCCTCCTCTTTTGCCCTCCTCCTGCTCTCCACCATTGCCTCCTCCTCCTTCTCCTATTGCCTCCTGCTACCTCAGCTCGCATCCTCGCCTCTCCTCCTTTTGCGCTTTGCCTTCCCTCCTCCTCCTTTACCTTCTGCCTCCTGCTCTCGCCTCCTCTTGCCTCTCCTTTTGCCCTCCTCTTCTTGCCTCCTCTTGCCTCCTCCTCCTCTTGCCTCCTCTTGCCTCTTGGGCCATCCTGCTGCCTCCTCCTCTTCCTCCTCCTGCAGCCTCACCTTGCCTCCTCTTGCCCTTCCCTTCTCTTCTTCTGCAGACTCCTATCGCCTCCTCTTCCTACACTTTGCCTCCTCTTGCCTCATTCTCCTCTTCCTCCTCTTTTCTTTACCTGACAGCCTTTTGCCTTCTCCTTTGCCTCCTTCTCTTCCTCTTCCTCCTATTCCTTCCTCTTACGGCCTCTTGCCTTTTCCTCCTCCTGCTTTCTCCCATTGCCTCCTCTTCCATTCTCCTCCTCCTACGGCACCTTCGGGCCTCCACCTCTTTGGCCTCCTCTTGCCTCCTCCTCCTTCTTCTCCTCTTGCCTCCTCCTCCTTCTTCTCCTCTTGCCGTCTCCTCCTCCTTCTCCTCTCTCCTGCTCTGCCCTCGTCGCGCCTCTACTTTTGCCCAGACCCGTTGCCTCCTCTTGTCTCCATTGCCTCCTCTTGCCTCCTCCTCCTCCTCCTCCTCTTGCCACCCTTGGCCTCCTGCTCCCTCTGCCTCCTAAGACCCCTCTGCCTTCCTCTTCCCTCCTCTTGGCACGCTCTTCTTCTCCACCTCACACACCTCCTCTCCTCAACTCTTCCCGCCTCTTGCCTCCTCTGGCCTCCTCTTCTTACCTCTGCCTTCCTCCTCCTCCTCCTGATCCTCCTTTGCCTGCTTTCTCCTCACTCTTCCTCTCTACTCCTCATCCTCCCCCTCTTCTTCTTGCATCCTCTTACCTCCTCTAACTCCGTCGTTTAGACTCTTGCCTCTTCCTCCTCCTCTTCCCTTCTCCTCCAGGAGGAAAGCGGAGGGAAGAGGAGAAGGAGGCAAGAGCAGGAGAGGAAAAGCAAGCAAAGGCAAGAGGAGGAGGAGAGAGGAGGCAAGAGGAGGAGGATGCACGCAGAGGCAAGAGGAGGCAACCTGAGGAGGAAGAAGAGGAGGAGGCAAGAGCAGGAGGAAGTGGAGGAGGGAGCGGGAGGCAAGAGGAAGCAAGGGCAGGAGGTGGAGGAGGAGGCAAGAGTAGGCCAAAAGAAGCAGGAGGCGGTACGAGGAAGACAGAGAGGAAGAGGAGGAGCAGGAAGCGTGAGAATTAGGCAAGAGGAGGGAAGCTGAGCAGGACTGATGAGGAGGAGGCGAGGAGAGACAAGTGGAGGAGGAAGAAGAGGCAAGAGGAGGGAAGAGGAGGCAAGAGGATGATGCAGCAAAAGGAGGTGAAAGGAGGAGGAAGAGGCAGAGGCGGAGGCCAAAAGAGGCAAGAGGAGGCAAGAGGAAGAGGCTGAGGTGGCAGAGGAGGAGAAGAAAGAGGAAGAGGAGGAGGAGGAGGCAAGAGGAGGCCGGAGGAGGCCAGAGGAGGCAGAGGAGGAGGAGGCAAAAAGGGGCAAGACTAGGCGAGAGGAAGAGGAGGAAGAAAAGCAAGGTAGAGGAGAGAGGAGAAGGCAACGGGAGGAGGAGGAGGAGGCCGGAGGAGGAGGAGGAGGAAGCAAGAGGAGGCAAGGGAAGGAGGAGGCGCGATGAGGCAAGAGGAGTCAGAGGCGCGAGGAGTGAGAAGGAAAAAGAGGCAAGAGAAGCAAGAGGCAGAAGGAGGAGGAGGAGCAGGAGGCAAGAGGAGGAGGAGGAGGCAAGAGGAGGAGGAGGAGGCAAGTGGTGGGAAGAGGAGGAGGAGAAGGAAGCCAAAAGGAGGCAAGTGGAGGAGGAGAGAAAAGTAGGCAAGGGAAAGCAAGAGGAGGAGGACGAGGAGGAGGAGAAGGCAAGAGGAAGCAGCAGGAGGCAAGAGCAGAAGAGGGGAGCAGGAGGCAATCAAAGGCAAGAGGAGGCGCGAGGAGGAAGACGCCATTGCCTTTTGCCTAATGGTGCCTGCTCTTGCCTGCACTCGCCTCCTCCCTCCTCACCTTCTTTCCCGGGGCTCCCGTTGACTCCACCACCTCCTCCCTCCTTCTCCTACCGCTTCTCTTCCTCTTACATCTTCTTCCCTCCTCTTGCGCCTTACGGCGTCCTGTAGCCTCCTTCTCTTCTTCTGCCTTTTGCCTCAGCCTCCTTTCCCGCCGCGATCCTGCTCTCTCCTCCTGCGCCTCCTCTTTTGCCTACTCCTCGCGCCTCCTCTGTCATCCTCTTGCCTCCTCCTCCTGCTTTTCTTCTTGCCTCTTCTTGTCTCCTCCTCCTTCACCTCCTCTCTCCGCCTCTCGCCTCCTCCCACCTCCTCTTCCTCGTCTGCCTCTTGCCTCCCGATGCCTCCTCTTGTCTCCTTCTCCTGCTTCAGCTCCTACTCCTCTTCTGCTGCCGCCTTGCTCTCTCTCGCCTCCTCCTCCTCTTGCCTCTCCTTGCCTCAACGGCCTTTTGCCTTCTCTTCCTCCACAGCCTCCTGCAGCCTCCTCTTCCCTCCTCTTCCCTCCTACGGCCTACTTCTCCTCTTCCTCTTGCCTTTTCCTACTCAGCCTCCCTTTCCTCTTCCTCCTCTTTGCTCCTCTTTTAGCCTGCTCTCTTCTCCTCCTCCGCCGCCGCCTCCTCCTCCTCCTCGCGCCTCCCATTGCCTCCTATTGCCTCCTATTGCCTCCTCCTCCTCGCGCCTCTTCGGCCCTCCTCTTGCCTCCTCCTTTGGCGCTTTTGCCTGCCTCCTCCTTCTTTTGCCTTCTGCCCTGCTCTGACCTCCTCTTGCCTCCTCTTTTGCCCTCCTCCTGCTCTCCACCATTGCCTCCTCCTCCTTCTCCTATTGCCTCCTGCTACCTCAGCTCGCATCCTCGCCTCTCCTCCTTTTGCGCTTTGCCTTCCCTCCTCCTCCTTTACCTTCTGCCTCCTGCTCTCGCCTCCTCTTGCCTCTCCTTTTGCCCTCCTCTTCTTGCCTCCTCTTGCCTCCTCCTCCTCTTGCCTCCTCTTGCCTCTTGGGCCATCCTGCTGCCTCCTCCTCTTCCTCCTCCTGCAGCCTCACCTTGCCTCCTCTTGCCCTTCCCTTCTCTTCTTCTGCAGACTCCTATCGCCTCCTCTTCCTACACTTTGCCTCCTCTTGCCTCATTCTCCTCTTCCTCCTCTTTTCTTTACCTGACAGCCTTTTGCCTTCTCCTTTGCCTCCTTCTCTTCCTCTTCCTCCTATTCCTTCCTCTTACGGCCTCTTGCCTTTTCCTCCTCCTGCTTTCTCCCATTGCCTCCTCTTCCATTCTCCTCCTCCTACGGCACCTTCGGGCCTCCACCTCTTTGGCCTCCTCTTGCCTCCTCCTCCTTCTTCTCCTCTTGCCTCCTCCTCCTTCTTCTCCTCTTGCCTTCTCCTCCTCCTTCTCCTCTCTCCTGCTCTGCCCTCCTCGCGCCTCTACTTTTGCCCAGACCCGTTGCCTCCTCTTGCCTCCATTGCCTCCTCTTGCCTCCTCCTTTTCCTCTTGCCACCCTTAGTCTCCTGCTCCCTCTGCCTCCTAAGACCCCTCTGCCTTCCTCTTCCCTCCTCTTGTCACGCTCTTCTTCTCCACCTCACACGCCTCCTCTCCTCAACTCTTCCCGCCTCTTGCCTCCTCTTGCCTACACTTCCTCAGCCTCCTCTTCTTTCCTCTGCCTTCCTCCTCCTCCTCCTGATCCTCCTTTGCCTGCTTTCTCCTCACTCTTCCTCTCTACTCCTCATCCTCCCCCTCTTCTTCTTGCATCCTCTTACCTCCTCTAACTCCGTCGTTTAGACTCTTGCCTCTTCCTCCTCCTCTTCCCTTCTCCTCCAGGAGGAAAGCGGAGGGAAGAGGAGAAGGAGGCAAGAGCAGGAGAGGAAAAGCAAGCAAAGGCAAGAGGAGGAGGAGAGAGGAGGCAAGAGGAGGAGGATGCACGCAGAGGCAAGAGGAGGCAACCTGAGGAGGAAGAAGAGGAGGAGGCAAGAGCAGGAGGAAGTGGAGGAGGGAGCGGGAGGCAAGAGGAAGCAAGGGCAGGAGGTGGAGGAGGAGGCAAGAGTAGGCCAAAAGAAGCAGGAGGCGGTACGAGGAAGACAGAGAGGAAGAGGAGGAGGAGGAAGCGTGAGAATTAGGCAAGAGGAGGGAAGCTGAGCAGGACTGATGAGGAGGAGGCGAGGAGAGACAAGTGGAGGAAGAAGAAGAGGCAAGAGGAGGGAAGAGGAGGCAAGAGGATGATGCAGCAAAAGGAGGCGAAAGGAGGAGGCAGAAGCAGAGGCCAAAAGAGGCAAGAGGAGGCAAGAGGAAGAGGCTGAGGTGGCAGAGGAGGAGGAGGAAGAGGAGGAGGAGGAGGCAAGAGGAGGCCAGAGGAGGCAGAGGAGGAGGAGGCAAGAAGGAGCAGGACTGGGACTTATTCCCAGGGATTATCCATGGCACAGACTCAGCATCATCCCCTGTCTTTCTGCTTTCTCTCTCCAGTCTGGCCACAGGATAGAGTGAAGCCCTAGGGTGTGCTGCTTGCTTTCTCAGGCTGGATCTGGACTTGATTTCTCTCCCGGTTTGTCAAGAAGCTGCTCTGGGCTCATGGGGTGGTCTTGGTTGAGCTGGTATGATGCTCGGGGAGGAATCGTTCCTCAGGGCCCAGGCTCTCAGCAGGACTGAACCCCTGCAGCGCGAGAGGGACCAGGACACCAGCCTCCCTTGTCCAGCTTCAGCTGTCCCAGGATGCCATCAGACACAGCTCCCCAGATAGCCATGATCTCTGGAAAGCAAGGGAAAGAGATCTCAGGTCCTGGGCTGGCCAGCTCACAGACTCTCAGCAAGCTCCTTGCCCAGGCGATGACAGACGCTGGTGTACACAAAGAGCCCAGAAAAACACTGCCATGGCTGTGGAGCTGGGCTGTGCCCCTATTTCAGAATGCCAGCTCACAGAGAAAGCTGGCCCTCAGTGGTCCCACTTTTGAGGGGACCGAGCCATGCCCAAAGGAGCTTTGATACCCAGGGCAGCCCCACTGCCAGGACCTGCACTCCTGGCAGCCACATTGTGCCCCGAGCCCGGTGGGATCCTCAGGCAGGGCTCTCGTGGCAGCCCCCAGCCCTCTCCAGCCACCCCCACAGCCCAGCAATTCCAGCTTTTGGCAGCTGACAGCCCTGATGCGACCCCTCAGGAAGGAGCTCCCCAAACCCTCACCCTTGCTGCAGAGCTACTGCAGAACAAGCAGCTCAGCTTCAAGCTGACGGCCATGGTGCAGCAGCCCTCCATCGCGCTTGCTGCTTGCCCTCGGCTCAGGAAAAGGGACGCTCTTCCCGCCTCCTCACCCAAAACTCCTCTCTGACCTGCTCCTTCTCCTGTCTGTCAGCGAGGGTCCCCCAGCCCATCCCTGCTGCCTCCCGACCCTGCTCCCAGCCGTGGAGCAGCTCTCAAGGGCAGCGGTGGGGAGACCCTGAGCAGTGCCCAGCAGCACCCAGGCCTCGCTGGCAAGTGCCGGCACTGCCGTGGCACCGGGGAGACCTCCCTGTCATGCAGTGCATCCCCCTGTGACATCAGCCCACATCATCTGAAGGGCCATTATGACATGAGCAGGGAGATGGCACAACAGGGGAGAGAGGCGAGAGATCTTCCTTCTTGTCCTGAGAAACAGGCACCCCCTTTCTCCCAAGTCCTCTGCCAAAAATTGCATCTGCTCCCTGCACCAACATGTCTCTGCTACTGGGAGCCCGTCCGGGCAGGCGGGGTTTGGGGTTGGCTGCAGTCGGGCTGTTTCCAAGAGATGGGATTGAAGGCCTGTGGCATAAAACAGCCCCTCCCGTGTTACTGAACACTCTCTGCTTTGTGTCGCTCTCATGGTAGGAGTAGCACATGCTTCACTGCACTGGTTTGGGCTGGGATGGAGTTCATCTTCTTCATGGCAGCCCAGATGGGGCTGTGTTTTGGTTCTGTGACCAAAACAGTCCTGATAAAACACGGATGTTTCAGCTGTTGCTGAACAGTGCTTGCACAGCATCAAGGGCTTCTCTCTTCCTCGCTCTGACCCACCGGTGAGTAGGCTGGGCGTGGGCAAGAAGCTGCGAGGGGCCATAGCCAGGACAGCTGACCCCAACAGACCAAAGGGATATTCCGTACCAGATGACATCGTGCTCAGCAATAAAGCTGGGGAAAGAAGGAGTAAGGCAGGGGAGGTGGTATGTTTGGGGCTATGATGTTTGTCTTCCCAGCTAATTCCCTCAGATACTGCATACGCCCCTCAGCAGGGGTCCACTTGACTTGGTCATTTGCACCATCTTCTTTGAAGGGATACCTTTCCTTCACGCTCAGCTGGAGCCGACTGTAGGGGTAACTGATAGAGTTGGGGCTTGGGTCTCCGGTTTGGTCAGCTGGGGTCAGCGGTCCCAGCTGTGTCCCCTCCCAACTTCTTGAGCACCCCCAGCCTGCTCACTGGCAGGGCACTGCGAGAAGCAGAAAAGGCCTCCCTGCTATCTAAGTAAGAACTGTTCAGCGATAAGCAAAACACCCCTGTGGTATCCACACTGGTGTAGGAGCAAATCCACAACAGAGCACCGTACCCGCTGCAGATGCAGTTAAAATTAAAGATGCAGCTGCAGATGGAGATACCATTGCAGATCCTGATGCAGAGAGCACGGCAGATGCAGATATCAGTGCAGATTCCACAGCAGGTGGAGACACCGCTGGGGACGCAGATACCACTGCAGACGCAGAGACAATTGCAGGTGCCAACACAGATGCAAATACCATGGCAGAGGGAGACACCTCTGCAGATACTGATACGTGTCCACTCACAGAAGCCATTACAAGTACACGTGCAGATACAGATACCATTGCCAAGACAGATACAGTTACAGGTACAATTACGGGAACAGCCAGCGTACGAGAGACAGATGCTGGTCCCATCAGAAATACAGCTATTAAGAGCATCACAAGTACCATCACAGATACCGATACCATTACAGACACCCATTAAATATGCAGATACAATGAGAGTTACCGGCACGAAATATTGGAGATCCTGTTACAGACTCCATTGCAGATGCCATAGCAGATGCAGATGCCATTGCAGACGTGACTGCAGATGAAGATGCCATGGGAGATGCAGACACCATTGCAGAGACCGTTCCAGATCACACTGCAGATGCAGACGAGATTTTAGATGGAACTGCAGATGGAGATGCCACCGAAGATGCTGATGCCACTGCAGGTGCCATTGCAAATGAAACATTTGAAGGTGCTGATGCCATTGCAGATACAGGTGCCAGCGCAGATACCATTCATTGGAGATACAACTGCAGTGGCAGACACCATTGCAGAAGCAGATGTTACTGCAGGTGCCATTGCAGATGCAGACACCCATGCAAATGCAGAAAGAGTGGCAAATGCCATTGCAGATGCAGATACGACGCAGGTGCCATGGCAGTTTCAGTCCATGCTCCGATAGCACTGAAGGTGCCATTGAAGATACCACAGCAAATGCCATTGCAGAGACCACTCCAGATGCAGATACCACTGCAGATGCCATTGCAGATGCAGAGAGCATTGCAGATGCAGACGCCATTGCAGATGCAGATACCACTGTAGGAGCAATTCCAGAAGCTCTTAGCAATGTGTATGCCGTTGCAGATTCCATTACAGACGCAGATACCACAGCAGGTGCAGATGCCATTGCAGATGGCATTGCAGAATGAATCAGCATTGCAGACACCCTTGCGGGTGGCATTGCTGAGGCACAATGCATTCCTCAGAACATCACAGATGGAGATAGCAATGCAAATGGCATTGCAGAGGCACATGCCATTGCAGACGGTGTTGCAGATGCAGCTAGAGTGGCAGAAGAACATCTGATTGCATGAGGATACCATTGAAGACACCATTGCAGATGCTACTGCAGGTGCAGGTATGACCACAGACGCCATTGCAGATGCATGCAAGAATTCAGAGAGAAATGCCATTCTACATGCAGACACCACTGCAGACGCTGTTGCAGATGCAGATACCATTGCAGATCCCATACTGCATTCCAGGTGGCACTGAAGAATTGCAGGCACCATTGCAGATGCAGTATCATTGCAGATACAGTAACGGGCTGAAGGACGGGTAGAGCTACAGACGCCATTCGAGACACGCGTGCTGGCACCATTAGAAATGCAGGTACCAGTACCATCACAGCGACCGACAGAATTGCATACACAGATTCACATTGAACTGCTGATACAATTGCAAATACAGGCACAGAACAGACACCATTCCAGATAAAGGTACAGTTACACACACAATTGATGGTACAAGGACAGTCTCCCTTGCAAGTGCACATTCAGTTACACCACCACCAAGAGCAGCTACAGCAAGCGACGCCACTACTGACTGAGGTACCACGACAGACAAAGGAACCCTTACACATAAAGACACCGATACAACTGCAGCTGCCGTTACACACAGATGTGCTGTTACACGCAGAGGTACAGATACATATACAGATAACTACACAGACAGTCACCGACAGGGCGGTGGATGAGGATGCCGACATGGATACAAAGACAAGGACGGACACGGGTGCAGTTACAGAGACGGACACAAATACCCACAGAGGTACAAGCAGGGACAGAACTCCAGCTCCAGACTCCGCAACACACACAGATACAATTGCTGATCCAGAGACAGCTGGAGGTACGGATACAATTACACTTACAGACAGCATTACACATACAGATACCACTACACATACCGATACACAGAGAGAAGGTGCCACTGAACATACCACTGCAGGTGGCATTGCAGGTTCAAACGCCAGGGCAGGCACCATTTCAGATGCACGTACCGCTGCTGAGAACCCTGCAGATGCCATTGGCAAATAACGCTTCAGGTGCAGGTGCCACTGGCATTGAAGAAACCATTGCTGGTGCCACTGCAGATGCTGATCCCATTGCAGATAGCGACAGCATTGCACTTACCCAGGCAGCTACCAATACCATTGCAGATGCCTCTACCACTACTCTTACAGCTCCTGATACCAGTACAGAGACCGCGATACCATTACACACAGTCACACCCATACCCAGACCGTCAGCGGTACAGAAACCATTAGAGAGAGCTGTGCTGCTACTATTTCAGCTTGCGAGAGAATGACTCACGCGCCTACAGAAACCAAATACACAGACACCTACAGAAACCATTGCAAGTCCACCTGCAGGTACAGGTACCATTCCCTATGCAGGTGCAGGTACAGGCAGAGTTACAGGTACAGCCAGAGATACCAGTAGGGGCACAGATACTACTGGCACCATCACCACCACAGGTACCAGCACCATCATCCATACCACTGCATAAGCTAGTTTAATTACAGATACAGATGCCCATGGAATTTCAGTTACAATTGCAGATACAGGCACAAAATCCATAAAGTTCCAGATACAATGGCAGATAAAGATATAAATAAACAGTACAAAGTGCACTCCCAGGTACCATTACACAAATACCACCGCAGATGCAATTACAAGTACAGATACAATTACACATAGAAGTACAGATACAATGAGAGTCCATTCTCCAAGGGACAGAGTTACCATTCCAAGTGAAGCTATTCATACAAATACAATTGTAGACATTGAGACAAATACAATTGTAGATTCAGATACAGGTGCTATTACACATGGAGGCACTCATACAGTTACCACTACAGACAGACACCAATACTAACATAGAGACACCAATGCCGACACCTGCAACTGCATCTGAAATTGTATCTGCATCTGCCATTGTATCTTCAATGGAATCTGCATCTCTTCTGGCATCTGCAACAGCACCTGCAGCTGTCCCTGCATCTGCAGTGATTCCTGCAATGGCACCCGCCTCTGAAATACTACCTGCATCTGCAATGTTATCTGCACTGGCATCCGAACCTTCAATCCTATCTGCATCTGCAACGCTATCTGCAATGGTATCTGCACCTGCAACGCCATCTGCACTGGAGAGTTGCAGACAACGGTATGGTTGCACACACACCATTCCAGATGCAGATACCTTCGTAGATGCCACGGCAGATTCAAATACCATTGCAGATGCAGAGGCCATTGCAGATACTGATCCCACTGCAGATATTGACAGCATTCCACATACCGATGCAGACAGCAACACCATTACAGATACACACACAGCACACCGGGGCATTATCCCCTGCTCAGCACTGCTCAGACCACATATGCAACACCGTGCCGCCTACGGGGCTTCCTCCCTCCACACCCACACGTTCCCCCCATCCCGATACAGGACAGACATCCACCAGCTGCAGCCAGGACGTGGGAGCACTCCCCACCCAGGGAGAGGCCGAGGGCACGAGGCGGCTCAGCCCGGGCAGGAGAGGGCTCCAGGGCTCGTCACAGCCCGCCAGGACCTTCAGCCAGGCTCTTCGTCCTGGTAGGGGGCAGGAGGAGGAGACACCATGGGCCACAGTGGAGAGGAGAGACCCGGCAATGCCCCTCCAGCCTGCTGCCAGCCTAGCAGCAGCTCCAGCTGAAGGCACCTCACAAACACCCACCAGCCACAAGCCAACTGACAGCCTATCACCTGCAGGGACAGAAGTGACCTCACAAGCAACTTCCAAGCCACGGGCCTACTCCTACCCTATCAGCATCTCCAGCAGAAGTGACCTCACCAGCCCCGCCCCAGCCCTCCCCTCGCTGCTGGCCCCTTGCCTGCCCCCCAACCGGCCTCTCCTCTGCCCCCCAGCTCCCTCCTCTCTGCGCTGTCACTGGCAGGCACTGAGCACCTCACTGCCACCTGCTGCTCCTGACCAATCAGCTTCCTCCCACGCAAGTGACCTCACCGCACCCCAGCAATGTCACCTTCCACCCCGCTCCCCCATCCCCTCTCCTGGCCTCTGCCTCCGGCTCTCACAGTCCCTGCCCTCCTCCTGCCTCCCCAGGGGCCGAGGAGCTCAGAGCTGGGGGAAAGGGGGCACAGCGCTGCTCAAGAAACCTTCTGCTGGGGATTCGCAGGTTGAGTCCTGCTCGTAAAGGAGGCACGCTCGTCTCTGTGAGGAAGAAAACACCCTCCTGACCACTGCAACACTCTGACTCCCAGCCCACACTGCCTTTGTTGGGGAGGGACCAAAGAAATCCCTTCATTGCCTCCGACACTCAAACGGCTTCAACACGGACGCGACTAGAGTTGTCCCGACCCTGTTGCAGAAGCGGGTAAGGAGCCACCAACAACCGCAGCGTCTGTATCTCCAGACCCCGCTGCAGAACATGCTCTGCCCTTGCTCTTTGCAGAGACGCCGCTTCCTCAGCAGCGGGGGACGGGCGTGAGCCAGGCAACACCGAAAACAGTAAAAGCAGGGGCAGGCCAGTGCTATTGGTCAGCATGCTCCCGCTGCCCCAGGGGCTGGGAAATGGAGCGGCCAGAGCATACAGGTGCATCTGATTGCAAAAATCAAAAGTAAAAAGAAAAAACCAAACAACTTTGGGAATCTGAAGTTCTGCTCAAAATGACACCTCCTGTCTTAATCCAAAATAACCCTGTCCATGTTTGCTTTCTTCCCAAAAGGCCAAATTAAAAAAGAAAAATAAATAACTAAAAAGAAGCCAAGAATATTATGCAGTGCAGATTATATTCCAAGATTTAGTAACTCGTAGGCAGACGCAGATGCCACTGCAGATGCAGATACCACTGCAGCTACCACTGTAGATGTAGATACCATCTGAGACGCCATTTCAGCTGCAGATACCATTACAGATTAAGATTACTCGGCAGAGGTAAATGCCACTGCAGGTGCAGATACAACTGCAGAGGCAGGTACCACTGCAGATGAAGACACCATTGCAGTTATTGTTGCACATACCATTATGCCAAACTTTTTCTATTCCAAGACTTTGTAACTTGCATCCAAGCTGGGTCCTCCCGAGAATCTTCTGCTCTATCTTCTCCCCCATCTCCTTCTGCCATCAGCCACAGAAGGAAGTCTCTCTCAAGGGCTTGTGCAATTTGACCAGAAGAAAGCAAGAAAAGGTGCTCCTGTATTAAGGAGGAAGGGCAGGAACTTGGGAGACATTTCCATTTTGTTACAATCACAAGGGATGACCATCCTTGCTAGCAGAGATTCCCTTTGCCAGAACCAAATGACATCTCTCAGGAGAAGGCAGCTCCCTTAACTCTTGACTATTCTCTGACTTTCCCCACCTTTTTGGAGCTGGGCCAGAGCCCCCTCAACCTCAGCAATCGCTCTGGAGTTAAGCAACAGGAACATCGAGTTTCCAATGTAGACTCCTTGCTGCCTTGCTCTGGTAATCCTTCAGAACGATGCAGAAGGACTCTCCAAACTGGGACCTCTTTGTCTTGCCAGCCAAAACACTTTTATTACAATACGGATTCCTCCTCCATGCTCTACTGCTGCAAACCAGCCACTGAATTCACAGCAATTCAAAAGCAGCTCTTCTCAGGGAAAAAAAAAAAAACAACACACAGTCAAACTCCCCAAACCAACCCAAAACCCAACAAGAAAGCTACAGCTGATGAGAAATGCTAGTTTTCAAACTGGCATTGTTTGAAAGCAAAAACACTCTGCCCAGCCACAAATCTAAAGGAATAGGTTGATGAACAGTGAATAATTATCATTTTAAAGGTGGATCATTATTATCATGATAATGCTGACAATTTTTATTATAAATAACATTGTATTATTATAAATAAATATCATTATAAAGAAGCAGCCTTGCCTTTTCTGTTGACTGCTAATGGGGTATCGCCCTTATCAGCCCCTGACTACCTGGAAATCATGAATGCATGTGCACCACTACTTAGCTTATTAGGTAGGAGGATGGTTTTTTCTATTTCAGAGCCTTGCAAGGATTCATTTAGGACGTCACCATAATGAAAATGGCCAGGCTAACTGCTTGACTTGTGACCGCACCAGGTACAGAAGGAAAATGCTGCCAGGTTTGTCCTCTTGACCGGACACCTAACCACGCAGGGTGACCAGAGCAGGATGGATTCCAGGAAAGATACCTGGGGTTTTCTGCTCACCTGGACACTACTGCTGCTCACATCCCCCTTCCCAACTCCTCTCTGGCTGCATTCTACTTCGATAGGGCACAGCATTGCTAAACATGGTCACTTTGAGCTGAAAGAGGCACAAGCCATGCCTAAAAAGAAGCACCCTAGGTAAATTCCAAGGTTAATGCCACAGCAGATTGTGGAGCAGTTCCTATGAGCATCTACCCTGGTTTTGCATCAGAAAGTGATTTTGCACATGCGATGCCTTGCAACAGGGCTTTGGAGCCTGGCTTTGCCTCATACCTCTCCTTCTGCTTGCTGGCCAGGGCTCCTCCTGGCTCTGCCAGGGTGGAGAGTAAAGCAGGGGTCTCTCAGGAGGTGCATCTGTCTGGCATCCACCTCTATTCCATGCTCTCCAAGCTCTTCTGAGTGCAGCTATGGAAAGCAAAAGCATGAGCAATGACACATGTTGGGGTTGGCTGAGCTTTAAAATTCATGCCTACACCTGATGATGCAGTAGGGTAAACTTGACCCAAAAAATGTGCAGCAACATGGGGACTTCTGTGAAGTAAACAAGGAAAAACTACACCCCAACAGAAAATGGGCATCGGTTGTCTCCATTGGCCCTCTGAGGTCACATGCTCTGCGACCCCTGCTGCCCTCCTTGGGAAGGACTCCTAAAATGGCATGCCCCTCAGAAGGTGTCAGACCACGAGGTCTCAACATGAAGAAGAACAAACGGTTCCTGGCTGAGTCAGTGGTGACAAGGCAAATGCAATAGAAAGACACTGACAGCCTAGCTGCTAACCACCTATGATGAAAACACGTCTCTTGCTTCATCACCTGATCCTCCTCAGAGGGAAAACCACAAGAGGGAACACAGAATCTACTGGGTCAGGATAACCATGTTCTCCTTCTACCCCTGCCAGAAGTGCCCTTGAAGAAACACCGCATCTGAAACACATCTACTTCATTTGCATTGTACCCATCTCCTGCAGCAGAGCTAAGAAACCTTCCTCAGAAAAATCACAGAATCATAAAACAAGGGCTCCTGAGTACACAGGATGATCTGCACTTGTCAGTGGCAAGGGCATGAGACCGAGACTTCCACACCAGACGAGGTCCAGTGCTATGTCAGTGCTGTGGAGAAAAGCCTCTGTGCAGCTAGGCAGCAGTGTGGGAATGCTCACAAACCTCAGGTCATGTCTGATGAGCGTCTAAAAGGAGGAAAGCAGCTCTGGCTTGTCTCCCAAACTGTGTGCTGAAACCTGAGGAAAAATCACTGAACCCTTGGAAAAAGGTCACCCATAAGGATCATCAAGTCCAAATCCCTGCTCCTGTACCTACAAGGTACAGAGCACGGACCTGCCTCCAACATTGATAGAACTCCTTGGCTGGATTCCCTGGAGGAGTCTGGGGCTGCCCCCTGTGACATTCCGTGGTCTCCAGGGGAGGCCAAAACATTGCAGAGCTGCCTGCAAGAGGTGCAGAAGAGCTACCCGGCATGGACCTGCCCCCAACATGCACAATGCTCTTTGGGTAGCTACTCTAGAAAGTCTGGGGCTACTGCCTGGGACTTGATCTGTCTGCAGAGGAAACCAAAATGCTCCTGAGATGCCTGGGAGGAGTATCGGGCAGCTACCAAGCATGGACCTGCCACCAACGTTGACAAAATGCCTCAGGGAGCTTCCTTGGAGGAGTCTGGGGTTGCTACCTGAGAATTCCTCCTTCTCCAGAGGAGGCCAAGACACCCCTGGAAGAATCATAGAATTGTTTAGGCAGGAAAAGACCTTTAAGATCATCAAGTCCAACTGTTAACCTAGCACTGCCAAGTCCACCACCATCCAGGAGATGCCTGGGAGGAGTCCTGGGGAGCTACTGGGCATGGACTTTCCCGCAACATACACACTGCTGTTCAGGTAGTTACCTTAGACTAGTCTGGGGCTGCTACCAGGGAATTCCCCAGCCTCCAGAAGAAACCAAAGTGCTCCTGGAGATGCTGCAGAGGAGTCCTGGGGAGCTGCAGGGCATGGACCTGCCTTCAATATGAAGAAAGTTCTTCAAGTAACTAACTAGAGAGGACTCGGGGGATGCTACCTGAAACTTCATCTATATCCAGGGAACAGCAAAATACTCCCAAGCTGCCTGAGAGGAGTCCCAGCAAGGTACAAAGCACGGACATGCCTCCAGTATCGACAAAATGCCTGTGCTAGCAACCTTGGAAGAGTCCAGGGCTGCTCACCAAGGAATTCATCCATCTCCTGAAAAGGCCAAAACATTCTGGAGCTGCCTGGGAGAGGTCCCGGGGAACTACAGAGCATGACCTGCCTCCAACATACACAGTGCTCTGTAGCATAGCTACCTTTGAAGAGTCTCGGGCTCCTGCCGGAGAATTCATCCATCTCCAGAGGAGGCCAAAACACTTGTGCAGACACCTGGGAGGAGTCCTGGGGAGCTACTGGGCACACACCTGAGTCCTACATGAAGAAAACTTTTCAGGTAACTACCGAGGAGGAGTCTGGGGCTGCTACCCAGAAAATTCAGCCATCTCCAGGGAAGGAAAAAACACTCCCAGGCTGCTTCGCAGGAGTCCCAGCAAGGTACAGAGCATGGACCTGCCTCCAACATTGAGAAAACTCCTTGGGTGGATTCCCTGGAGGAGTCTGGGGCTGATACCTGAGATTTCAGCTACAACCTGCGAAGGCCAAAAAACTCCAAAGCTGCCTGGGAGGACTTTCAGAAAGCTACAGGGCATGGACCATCCCCCAACAGTGAAAACACTCCCTGAGTGGATTCCTTGGAGGAGTCTGGGGCTGCTACCTGCAAAATTCAGCTCTCTCCAGGGAAGACCAAAACATTCTGCAGCTGCCTGGGACAAGTCCCAGGGAGCTACCGGGCTTGCACCTGCCTCCAACGTGGACAAAACGCTTCGGGTAGCTACCGTGCAGGAGTCTGGGGCTGCTGCCTGGGACTTCAGCTTTCCCCAGAGGAGGCCAAGACAATCCTGAACGTGCCTGGGAGAATTCCCACCCAGCTACTGAGCACAGCCCTTCCCCCAACATACACAATGCTCTTTGCGTAGCTCCCTTCAAAGAGCCTGGGGCTGCTGCCAGGGAATTCACCTGTCTCCAGACAAAGCTAAACACTCTTGGATTTCCCTGGGAGGGGTCCCTGGGAAGCTACCAGGCATGGACCTGCCTTCAAGTTTAAGAAAACTCTTCAACTAACAACCTTGCAGCATCTGGGTCTGCTACCTGCAAAATTCAGCTGTCCCCAGGAAGGCCAACACACTCCTAGAGATGACTGGGAGAATTCCCAGGGAGCTACCAGGCATGGACCTGCCCCCACATGAACAAAACCTTTCAGGTAACCATACAGGTGTCACATGCATCTTCTATCCAGGACTTCAGCTGGCTCCAGGGAAAGGCAAAACACTCCCATGCTGCCTTGGAGGACTCCCAGAGGTCTACCGAGCATGGGCCTGCCTCCACCATACACAAAACACCTTGGGTATCTACCTTGGAAAAGTCTGGGACGGCTACCTGCTAAATTCAGCTGTCTCCAGGGGAGGCCAAAACATTCTGGAGATTCCTCCAAGGATTCCTGAGGAGCTATCGGGCATGGCCTGCCTCCAAGACAGAGAAAACTCTGCCACTAACTAACGGGGAAAGCTGTGCTGCAGCTACCTGGGACTTCAGCTGTCTGTAAAGAAAATGAAAACACTCCATCAGATGTATGGGAAAAGTCCTGAAGTAAAAACAGGAATGGACCTGCCCCCAACATGCACCATGCTCTTTGGGTAGCTACCTTAGAAGATTCTGGGGCTGCTACCTGGGAATTCGCTTGTCTCCAGAAGAAACCAAAAGACCCCGGGAAATCCCTGCGAGGAGTTCCAGAGTGCCTCCGACATACACCAAACTCTTCAGGTGTCTCCCCTGGTGCAGTCTGGGGCTGCTACCCAGGACTTCAGCTCCCTCCACAGCAGGACAAAACACTGGGGCAGATGCCTGGGAGGAGGCCTGGGGAGCTCCAGGGCATGGACCTGCTTCCCATTTCTATCAGCAATCAATGGCAGAGCATCAATCAATAGGATGGCAGCAGTCAGTAAAAGCAGCAAGCAATCGTACAGCAACAACCAATCTTTTAGGAATAAGCAACAGAACAGCAACAGCCAGGTTATTAAAAAGTTGTCACTAGGCAGGGAACTTATCCTCGAAAGAGCAGCAGATATACCGATGATGGATTACGTATATGGAGATATAATACTGGTATAAAGTGAATTAGATTCCAGAAAGGGCCAAAGCATCATCCCAGAGGGGAGGACAAAGCGATCCCAGAAGGGACCCAGCCTTCCCAGAGGTGGGTGCATAAACCTAACCCACACCAAAAGTGAGCCCAAAGGGGGAAGAATAACGTAACAGACAGAGTCTCACTTCCGAGATGATCTGGAGGTGCCTGGATTCTCGGTCCCTAGCTGTGCTGCAAAGCGGCCAGCTGCACGTCTCAGGGATGCTTCTGATCGCCAGGCTCACAGCTCCCGGGCTCGTAGGAACGTTCTGCTGCTCAGGCATTTCCCCTTCTAAGCAGTCCCCTTGATGGCTGCTCACACCTGCCCGCTCCTGCCCTATCAGCTCCTCAGGCACCAGTGACCTCACAAGCACCTGCTCAAGCCAGGGGCCTGCTCCTGCCCTATCAGCTCCTCAGGCACCAGTGACATCACAAGCACCTGCACAGCAGAAGCGTCCTTACTGCCAACACTCCGGCTTTTTCCCATCCATCTCTGTCTCCCATCTCCCCCTGCCCTCGCCTCTCCCCAACACCTCCCACTGCCTCTGTCTGGCTCTGTGTTTTTGTGGTAGATGTTATCTTGGAAGCGGTCCGATGCGCTTTTTGACATCATGGGCCCTGCCTCCCTCCTGCTGTTAAATGCTGTTCCTGCAAGACAAGTGACAATCAGTCGGTGTCCCCTCTCTGCCATCTTACCTGCATCTCTCTGACCTGACAGCTGCTGGCAACTGTCACCATCAGCCCCGGCTCTGCTTGAAGGCTTCTCCTGGCACAGGGGCAGCTCTGGCTGTGCTTGGTGCGTGCCATGCTTCCTGAGGGAGAACAGCAACACTCACAGTTACTCCTGGGCAACGTCCTGCTGCGAAGAGCTGATTTGAAGGCTGGTTTGCCACAGATCCTGAGGCTGGTTCAGGGCTGCTCCTTGTCCCCCAGCTCGGCCACAGGTCCCACATCTGGCTCCTTCCAGCAGGATTTTGGAAAGACCCTTACCAGCTGGCCGCACCAGGCCAAGGGTGCCCAGGCCGTGGGACATGTCCCTGTGTGGCCCTGTGTCACAAAAGGGCAGTGATGCAGCACCCGTCTGGTGCTTGTGAGCTCACCTGGCCAGGCCTTGTGGTCCTGAAAAGCGGGCTAGCAAACGCCAGTTGGGCTGAGCTGGCCTTCGGGATAACTTGGCTCCTTCCTTTGCTACTTGCTTGCCTACTTTTTCCTGACCATTTATCGTTTACTGCCCACTTCTCCTCAAATTCCAACCTCTTTCAAAGGTAATTATGATTTGACTGTCAGGACAGATCACAGAGTAGGTAAATAGGGGATAAAAGTATAGGCTGGTCTATACCTTCTGAGCCGTAGGCTGAGCTGTTACACCTTGATAGGCTCGCCAGGGCTATGGGTGCAGTTCCTATTTGCTAACTCTTCTTTCTTTACCATATCCTAGCATAGGTTAAGTAGCGGGGTGGCAGTATAGTCTGAGGCATTGAGCTCAGCCTAGAATGACAAGCAGCCCACCCTGAATGGTGCGGTAGGAAGGGAGAGAGAAAAGGAGCACGGCAAAGGCAGCCGTTAAAGTAGCGGCTGAAAGCCGGTCCCACCTGCGTACAAGGTGGGAAAGGGTGGGCAGGAGAGCCAGAGGGCTCTGCTGCTAACGCTAGCAGCAGGTAAGCAGCAGGTCCTCTTCAGAGAAGGTGACACGCAATGCAGCCTTTCAAAAGGGCCTTGGCAATTGCTGTCAACTGCAGTCCGGTGACAGGGACAGCAGGGCCATCAGCCTGCAGCTCTGCAGCAGTTACAAGTACCACTGAAAGACTTTTGAGGGTGGATGCTGTTCTGTGGGTTACATCTGGGGTTCTTGGAATCATTTTGTTCAGCTACAATTATTTCTTTGCAATCAGGTGACGAGATCGGCGCTGATCTTCTCTTTCTCGAGCGTGTCCTGACATCCTTTGTCATCCAAAGCTTTCCCCTCTGTTCCCGAGAGAAGCGATGGCCACAATGGGGAACGACTCCGGTGAGTAACGCCTTCACCAGCAGGCTTGGACTTTGTGAATCCCCAAAGGCAACAGACATGGCTGGTGCTCCATCCCTGAATGCTGATGTGCTGACAACCTGGAGGGAATTTGGGGCGTTTCCTGATAGCAGCCAGACTCACCCAGGTGTTTTCGATTAGACACTGGAAAACCGCATGTTGTCACTCCTCTGCCACTACGTACAAGACTTGGAAAGATGACATTGCTCCTAGAAAGATCTGACATCAGCAGGGTTACCTTCTGGGCTAGGGACTTGCTTCTTTTCATCAAGTTACAATCAGGAAAAGGGAAGACTTGACCTGATAAGCTGGCTCAAGAGTCTAGAGGGAAAGGAAGGCAACCCCAGGCACAGAAATCAGAGTGTGGGTTTGTCGGACTTTCAGCAAAGTAAGCAGGGGAGCAGACTCTTTTCCAAAACTGTTTCTTAACCAGGAAATGCCAATGGCAGTGTTAGGCTTCCCCCGACGTTTCTCTGTTGGAGGTTGGAGCCAGTTTACCTGGGTGCTCCTCTACAGAAGTCGACTTTCAAAATAGGCTCTCACACAACAGCATCGTCTCATCTCTTTTCCAATGTCATTTCCCTGCAGTCCTTGCCAAGGGAATGGCTCTGCCACAACGCATCCTCTTTCCCCTGGAAAAGATTTGCATGGACTGGAAGCAAAGACAGAGAGCTGGAGCAGGACTCCACAACCTGGGCAATACGTGCTACCTCAACTCCGTCCTGCAGTGCCTGACGTACACACCCCCTCTGGCCAACTACCTGCTCTCGCGTGAGCACAGCCGGTCATGTGAGTACTTTCATGAACATCTCCTTGTAAATCTCTTGGGCACTTCCCAAGGATTCCCAGCATCTGGAATCTGATTGAGGAGAAAAGCAGCCCTTCTTTGTCAGCCCCCTGAGTGGTGTTCTTTGAACGCTCAAGCCTAGAAGGCTCTTGTCCTCTCTAGGTACGTTCACCTTCAGAAGGGCACCACTTTCTAGCCCCAGGTCTCGGTCCCTGTTCCTGACAGTTCAACTCTCTTTGCTTATTGCACAGAAAACTGCTGTCACTTAAGCATCCCCCTGAAGAAAGTTTTCTATGCACTAAAATGGCCCGGGCTTGTTGGGACATTGGCACCTTGGGAGAAGGGGACTGGAGACTGTTATCTTCTAATTTCAAGATCTTCATTAAGTTTCCCACTGCTATGGATATTTTGCTAACCTGAGAAGCTTCCCTCCCTCCCTCCCTCTTCAGGTGGCCAGCAAGGCTTCTGCATGATGTGCATAATGGAAGCGCACGTTAACGGGGTCCTGCATGCTTCAGCCAGGGCCATCCAGCCTTGGGCTGTCCTCAGTGTCCTCACACGTAAGGCATTTCAGGTGCTTTTACATGCTTTCTTCCCTTCTTGCAGGAGACAGCTACTAACTTCTTCTTTCTTAGGAATAGGAGAACATTTGCGGCTTGGCATGCAGGAAGACGCCCACGAGTTCTTACGCTACACTGTCGATGCCATGCAGAGAGCTTGTCCGAGGGGAAGCAGCGAGTAAGCACAAGCAAATTACCTCTTCCATGCTCCTGAGCTCTTTGGACTCCTTGGTGTACTCCCATCAAGGAAACCCGATGCCCAGGGTTTTCAGACAAAGCAAAACTCTGGGAGGAGATAACTCTCTGCCTTACCATTTCTTTCCAGCTTGGACATCTCTTCTCAAGCAACTACCATCGTCCATCAAATATTTGGGGGCTTTCTAAGATCGAGAGGTACTTTTTACAAATATTACTGGCCTTCGATTGGTCTGTGGCTCTTTCTCTCTTTGTGGTAGACAGCTTCTAGTACGCAGCAGTTGTGTCCAGTGTCTCCAAAGCAGTACGTGTTGGGCATTGAAATGGGCACAGTTAGCCTCCTTCCCAACCTGAGAAGCATTTCTCTTTGCCTTCCAGTAACGTGCTTGAGCTGCAAAGCCGTTTCCGACACCTACGAGGCATTCCTTGATATTGCTTTGGATATCCAGGTAAGATGTTTGGAAATTGTGGTGCAAAAGGTTTCAAGGCCCCTGCAGGGGGCCGAGGTTATCTCCAGTTAACTCCGTTGACTTAAAACTGTGGGCTGTTACCACGCCAGAGCTTGGTAGGGGATGGGAAGGGAACCGGGCTTCTGGGCTCCTTCTCTGGAAGCCCTCTAAATGGTCTGCCTGTGCTGGGTGCTGGGTGTCAGCTGGGCAAAGAGTAAGGATGGTATCTGCAGCCCTGATGACACTGTCAGGCCACCCTGCTTTGGACTCCCTCAATAGGCGTCTGATTGCTGGACGGATGGGGTTGATTGCTTTTGCTACTTTTGCCCATGCGTACCACAGGCAGCTCTGGTACCGCCCAGGGGTAGCTGCTTATTGGGATAACGCTGGTACCACACGGGCAGCTATTTCTTGGGATTTTGAGTTTCCAGGAGCTTAGTGCTCTCCTTTCTTTCTCATCCAGGCAGCCTCAACTGTCACTGCAGCTCTGGAAGACTTTGTCAAACCTGAGCAGCTGGACGGCGAAAATGGCTATAAATGTAGCAAGTAAGATTATTACTAATGACATCTTCCTAGCAGATACTGGGTTAGGGTATTGCATGTCTGGGAGCACCAGTTATGTTTTGACTTCATTGAGAAACCCAGTCATGAGACAGCATGGGGTTTTTTTCTTTCTTTTTTTCCTTCCCCGTACAACTAATCCACCCGAATCATCTGGAACTTGGAAAAGAACACATTTATTTCTAAGATGGGTAAATTTTTCTCTTCTGCCTGAATATTTGGAAAGCTTTCATGAGAATTTTATTCCTGGCATCGTCTGCCCAGGAGGTGGTCAACCTTCCTAGCTAGGAAGCTGCCCACTGAACTACCCCTAGGGCCAGAAGGGAAAAGACAGGTCCCATATGCAGTGGGGAGCCAAAGCAAGGAGGAGCTCTGGGCAGGGATTTGGCAACAGCAGCTTCCTCAAGAAACCAAACAACCCTTTAATTGCCAAGGCTTTTTGGATGCTTGCGTCTCTGTGCAGGAGACCTCAGTCCTTGCAGCAGCAGCAGCAGCCCCTGCCGGCTCTCTGAACAGTGTCATGCCTAGGTCTGGTCTTGTAAAGACTGCAGACTGCTGCTCTCCAAAATGAGCCACCTGAGACCGAAGCTACCTTCGGTGAGAGCGTGTGGGCTTAAGGGGTCTGAAATGCAAACCTGTGCGCACGATAGCTGGGCAAAACAAGCCTTAACTCAGCCCTACAGGGGTGGGGGGCAGAGTGGGGAGAAGATGGGTTGCAACAGTTGCGTCTGTGCTTGTTTCAAGGTGTGAACAGCTGGCCACTGCATCCAAGAGGCTTACAATTCATCGCTCCTCCAATGTCCTGACAGTCTGCTTGAAGAGATTTGATGCTTTCTCTGGCAGAAAGATTAGCAAGGTATGGACACAAGTGCACTGCAACTTTGTCTGCTTGGAAGGAGACCTTTCCTGAAGGAGAATCCTTTTTTGGAAGTTGTTCATGTCTGCACACCACAGCTATCGAGTGCAGCCGTCTAAGAAAAATCAAGGCAATAGCTATGCCTTGCTCTTTCCCTTGTGCTAAGAGGAAAGTGCCAATGTGAAGACAAGCCCTTTCCTGTGCTCGTCAAGAGCTGCTTTGGCCAACAACAGTTTTCTGCCACTGCAGTGATGAAATGGCAACACCTGGTTTGGATGAACTGAGAAGATCTGTTTCTATGCCTCTAGCCTGCGTTTGCTGGCCAGGTTTTCTCAGGCTGCTTCCTGAAGACTCTCAGGATAATTTGGGGGTCTTCTTGGTCTCTCTTTAGGTTGTGCAGTATCCGGAATCTCTGGACCTTGCCGCATACATGTCTCAAGCCCCTGGAGAACCACTCCTCTATTCCTTGTATGCCGTCCTGGTACATGAAGGGTCCAGCTGCCAGGCAGGACACTATTACTGCTTCGTGAAGGTAGGAGACAACTCTGTGATTTGCACTGGTGTATGGTGTCCGTGTCCCTCAGTGGTGTTCTGCCTGTGGTCTTGCTTTAAAACCCCTGCAGTTCATCTAAGGATACCATTGCCTTTCTTTGCAGGCCAGCGATGGACACTGGTACAAGATGAATGATGCCTCTGTGGATCGTTGTGACATCAAGACGGTTCTCTGCCAGCGTGCATATTTACTCTTCTATGCCAGGTAATGACAAGTGTGCAACAGTGCTCAGAATACACTGCTTCTCCTCTTACTGATCTTGGTGGTGGTGGTGCTCTCCTCCGGTGGGTTTTGCTTTCTGGCCTAGGAGAGAATGCCTGTTTGTCCAGTTGAGTTCTGTCTCTTCTGCAGTTCGCCACCTCCTGCCTTCTCCCTCCTTGTCTGGCACTAAATGTTGCGCTTGTGTAACTTGCTAGCCGTCTGCTCTCTGAGACTGGCTAGCTGCAAAAAGAGGCCAAATGGAGGTCCAAGAGGGTTTAGGATGAGTTACTGCTCAGAGAGGGACAGACATGGCTGGAAGACCATGATCTCATTCCCAGCTTCTAGCATCGCTTCAGTCTTCTGCCTGTCATATCAAGTGCTGCCAGAAAGTGACAGGATGAGACTGAAGCCATGAGGAGGCTGCAAGAACAACCCTAGACTAAGATCACTGTTGTTTCTCCAGGCACCACGATTTGACTCCTGGAGCAGGCGCTGAATGCCAAGAGACAAAGAGCATTTCCATGACAAAGCTGGATCAAGTGCTGAAGAGGGCATTTTCTGGAGGCACCCTGGCACTGAGAAATCAAGAAGGCGGAGAAAATCGGCCCAGGATCCAAGGGAAGAGACAAACACGGGACTCTGCAGGAACTCCCCATCAGCGCCGCGGCAGGAAGAGAGCACGCTCTGACACCGAGGAGGAGGAGGAGAAGCTGAACAGAAGCCAACCAGACTGCCCGCCTCCGAAGCGGAGGCGCATTGCCCTCGCGGAAACGCAGAAGTGCGCTCGCTGTCAGCTGCCGCATGGCAGTGGGAACCTGTGCAGCTCTTCCCAATGGGAGAGGAACAGCCCTGATAACAGCAGAAGCTCAGGAGGGGAAGGTGTGCACGGCTCGAGCAGCCACAGAGCAGACTCGCATCCTGGTTCGGTAGGTGAGCGGCAGCTGGGCGAATCCTCACTTCAACAACGTCCTCTCCCACCAGTGCCAGTTCACCCAGAGCCTGCAGGCCCTTGCCAGGCAGACGAAAAACAACCATGCAGAAAGAGGAAACAGTCCTGTGAAGGGGAGGGTGAAAGTGCGCCCGAAAGAAAGCGGCAAATGACAGAAGCGATCATTCTGGTGATCCAGAAGTGGCAAAGAAGTGCAAGAAAGTGAAGAAGAAAAAGAAATCCAGAGAGAACTCTGGAGCAACATTTGCAGCATCACCAGCAAATGTTCCTCATGCTTTGCCAGGTGTTTCAGGCGCGTGGCTTATGGAAAGAAGCGTTCAGGACTTGTGATGGAGCTTGCCACCACAACCTGCAATTTACCATCAAAGGCCGCAGATAAACATTATCAAAAGAATGCTAACCATCAAACTTGACATTTACGATTGAAGCAATAAAATTGCCATCATAACCAAAGCCAGTCCGAAGTGGTGCTTCTCATTTCTGTAGAGAGTTTGACCATGCAAGAAAGAACAGAAGGGTTCGGGGGTTTTTGGAAATGTTTTAACTCGAGACTTCCGTTAGGGAAGCACCCTTGTGATCCAGAAGGGTGGAAGCTTTCTACAGCTGCTGAGCATGTGAAATTAGCAGGTAGAGATCTCAGGGAAAAAAATGCCTGGGAACAGAGCATCTCCAGTGCTGCTCGATTAGGGGCTCAGGTCGCCTGCCTGTGATTCACGTTGTCTTCTCCCAAGTGCAGCATCCGGTGCAAGGGAGACAAGGAAACCAAGGCATTACAAGCATTGCCACTGACGGTCCCCATCAACAGGGTCATCTTGGCACACTTGGCCAGTGGCCTTTGAGTAAAGAAGACAACACTTCCCCTTGAAGATGCTTCTGCAGTGTCCCACAACAGCTGCACTTCATACGCCTTCTGGCCCATTTCTCAGCCTGTCACAAGGCGTCCTAGATAGGAAATCGGTTTCTGAGGCAAAACCGAGGCAGAAACAGGTAGGCACTTCTCCTCACAGAAAGTATAAAACGCTCAGCTCCCAAGCCTACTGCGAGACTCGCTGCAAAAGGAGCAAAGGTGCTTCTCCATCGGCATCCTCTTTTATCTCCAGAAGCCAGCGCTTGGGACTACTGTGCCCTCTAGGTATCGAATCCAGCTAGGGAGGCGTTGGGAATGGGGACGTGAGCAGGAACAGGGTCGAGGTGAGCAGCCAAGCGCAGGGATCTTTCTTGGCAGCAGTCCTGCTCTGGTGACCTGTGTAAAAGTCAGTTCTTTGCCGGCCTAGGAGAGAGGCAAGGAGACTTCAGCAGAGAATTACCAAGGGAATTGGTTCTCTTTATTTAGCCATGCTTATTGCACCTGCATAAAACAGTTCTCCATGCCTGCCCTAGCATCTTCTCAGGCACGTAGGGCATCAAAAACCATCTTCACAAATCACAGACAGACTTCTGCCCTGTCAGCTACTCAGCCACCAGTAACATCACAAGCACCTGAAAAAGCAAGGGGCCAGTTCCTGCCACGAATGACATCACAGACACCTAAGCAGGCCATGTGTCTTTTCCTGTCTATCTGCTACTCAGTCGCAAGTGCTATCACCAGCATCCGCACAAGCCATTGAAAAACTCCTGCTCTATCAGTTCCTCAGCAGCAGGTGACACCACAAGTACCTGCAGCAGAAGCCAGCTTCCTGCTCCTTCCCCATCAGCTGCTCAGCCACCAGCGTCTTCACAAGGACCTGCACAGCAGGAGCATCCTCTGTTTCCACATGCCATCTTTTTCACCTCCATCTCTAGCTTGTCTCCTGTCTCTCTGGGCTCTTCTCAATGCCAGGCACTTTGCTCCGTCACTCCAGGACCTCCCAATGCCTTTTACTGTTATTCTGCTTCTGTGGCAGATGTTACCTTGAAAGCCACGTGACCTGCACCTACTTCTCTTCTCCCTCTGCTTTGTGCTCTGGCTCTTTGATGCATTTTTTCACCTCATAGGCCCTTGTGCCCTGGCTCCCTCCTGCTGTTAAATCCTGTTCCTGCAAGAGAAGTGACAATCAGTCGGTGTCCCCTCTCTGCCATCTTACCTGCATCTGCCTGACCTGGACAGCTGCTGGCAACTGTCACCATCAGCCTCGGCTCTGCTTGAAGGCTTCTCCTGGCACAGGCATAGCTCTGGCTGTGCTTGGGGCGTGCCATGCTTCCGGAGGGAGAACAGCAACACTCACAGTTACTCCTGGGCAACGTCCTGCTGGGAAGAGCTGACTTGGAGGCAGCTCTCCCAGGCTGGCAGCAAAGCAGCTTGGCAGCAAGCCCAAGGGCTGGTCCAGGGGTGCTCCCTGTCCCCCAGCTCAACCACAGCTCCCGCATCTGGCTCTCTTGTTACCAAAAGGGATTTGCTTGCATTTTCCTTTTCTTCCAGTTCGTGTGCACGTACTGCGAAAAAGCAGGCAGCAGAAGTACGCGCTGGCTAAAATCCCTTTGTAACGCTAGCAATAAAGGCGCTCTCAGCTTGGAGCATGAGAAGGACGCCGTGTTACAACTCTTCGGTCCTTATATGCAGTCTTAAGACTGTTCATGTACTCATGTTTACAATTTACACAACCTATTGGCTTTGGCCACGCTATCGTCTGTTACCATTCACTTTTGAGTATTTGTACACGCGAACCCTCTGTGCAAGTGCGCTTAAGGCATATTTATTAGCTGAGCTTACACAATTTTGTTGCAACTTTGCTTGTTTTCAGCCGGTTTGGTCTGGTTTCTTCTAGCAGCAAACCCACTTGCACAGGAGAGTTCAAGCTCAGCCAAGTTCTCTTGTGCGCATCTTGGAAGCCATCTTCACATTGTAGCTTTTTCTTACGGAGCACTTTCCAGCAGGATTTTGGAAAGCCCTTTCCCAGCTGGGAGCTCCAGGTCAAGGGCACGGGGCAGAAACAGCCCCCTCCCCTGAGGGCCCCAGCCCCCAACTGGCCTCTGCCCCCAGACTACTAAACCTGCCAAACAGGCTCTCCCTCTAACTGAATTATCTTCATTTTGGAGAAAAGAAACTGTATGCTTCCAGATTCAGTCGTCTGACTAAGACTGTTAGAGGGTGACTGGGGCTTCAGCTCCAGAGCAAAAGAATTTCCAGTACAGAATCTCAGCCATTGCCTCCATGCTCATCTTGTCAGTGACCCACAAGCACTGTGTTGTAAAAGCCAAAGGCTAATAAAAGGGATCCTCTCCTCCTCCCAAATCTGTGTTTATCTATCTCCTACCCTCAGACTACCACAGTAATTATCATACTATTATTCTCTAATTACCACCGACCTGAAAACCCTCCAAAGCACAGATGAGAACCATCACTAACCCCGCACCCACCTCTTAGTCCTCCTGCAGCGAGGCCTCTCTGACCGAGCACTTCTGCATGGAGATCTCTGTCTGGCAGGAGACGGTCGGCCTGAAAAAACAATGAAAATCTTATGGTCTCTTGGCTCTAGTGAAAGCAAAGAATTTATGATGCTGATATAAACCAGTTCAAGAGAAAGCAGGATCGTGGAAGAGGAGGAAAATGTGATCGGTCTCACCCACTTTTAATCTCAGAGGAAGTTTCAAGGGTGCTTTTTTTGTAATCCCTACACAACACAAGTGAAGAAGCCCATACCTGCTTTTTAAGGAGAACTGAAAAACACAAGAGTAAGACTGTCAAGTCTCTGTAATTGCTCTTCTTTCCAGGATACAGGGCTCATTTTTTACACATCCCAGTGGAGAGCTTTAACTTAAAATCACTAAGTTCTGATACGGAAAAGCAAAGCGTCCTCCGTAAATCTTTGGAAAGAACAGTCGACTGTTCATATGAAGTGTAAATGCCATGTTTCCACTCTCAAAGGTTATAACGCTTTTGGGTATCTTTGCCATCTTCATCTTCCGTGCCAAGACTTTCCTCCGATAAGACTATAACTACCGTACCTCAACATAACACTGAACTGTTCCAATACTCTTGCAGATTCTATGAAATCCAAAATGCCCTACGTGGATGCCTGCAGGGTTTGCTATTACCATCACGTTTAAGACACAGTCGATCCTACCAAACCTACAACCTGCAAAACCTGAAGACCACTTCATGCAAGACAAATTCCAGCATTTGCAATCAGCACAGAGGAGCATACGTATCTATCTTGTTCTGTCCTTGCCACAACTGCTGGCTGACCTGTCATCAGCCTCCGTGGCTGACAGCAGGCAAGACTCTCATCTGCCTTAGCTCGGGCGCAGCTCCTGGGAAAACAGCCATTTCAGAAGGGAAGGTCTTGTTATTTCGGGAAAGTGCTTCAAGGAAATGCTTTTAATACCCTGGAATGTTAAGACTAAGCATGGTAATCTCACTCCAACTGCTAGCTCTGCCACAGATTACAGGAGCAATAATGGGCAAGTCACCGGTTTGAACTCCCCCACTGAGAAAACACTGTCAAATGCACACAGTTTATGCTACCACCTTCGGTAGTTCTTTTCATGAAAGATGGTAAAAATGCAAAAAAACAGAGTATCATTATCTAGCAGGTTCTCATAATCATACCCCCTCACATTAATAGATGGACACCAGGAAAGGAGTGTACATGCTCTGTTGACCTACCTACTCACTAAAACTAAATAAATTTTGTTCCTTCAAAAGCACGACCTTTCTTTTTTCTTTTTTTTGTTGTTGTTTGGTTTTTTTTTCGTTGTTTGTTTTTTTTTTTTCACGAAAAGCCTGGCACTGCTTTCTGAATTCAAGATGAGTTACATGGAGTCTACAGACAGCTCATGACGGATATGAACTCCCCAGTCAAGGTCACAAGCAAGAAAAAAACCACAGACACACGTCAAAGAGAAAACTTGTGAGCACGGACTGGAAGTCAGTGATTTGGGACTTGTAAGAAGGCCAGAAGATAACACAAAGCCACAGCAGACAAAAAGCAGCAAAGCCAAAGGCATTTCAGCCACACCAAATCTATCCCGCTTCAAGCTCTCCAACTCCCGTGTTAGATTTCAAAGGCCACGTCCACAAAAACCTGAGGAACGAACTATGTACCTTCAGCGCCACCGAGGTTCCCCTCTCCAGGCCATCCGAGAGGGGCCTGAATCGCTCCACCCCGTCCGTTTCTGCTCTTCCAGCAAAAGTCTCCAGCACCTGCTCACAGCTGCAATGAGAGAGGATCAGCAGCCACCTCACAAGCCAGGACAGGGGTGCGCACGTGCAGACCAATTACAAAAGGAAGAGAAGAGCCAGAGGCAGAAGAGAGACTCCACAGAGAGGCCAGAACCAGTCACAAGCTCAAGAGCAGCAAAGGGCAGGATTTCTATCACCATGTACACACCTTTGGGTTGAGGCAGGACACAGAGGGTACACAGAGCCTTCACTGCATCTATCATCAGGCAAGAGACTTTGATACCAACACCTCTTGCCAGGAGCAACGCCTCCCTCTTTTGTACCCAGAATCAATGTCCAAGACTAAGCCAGCTCTAAAGAAGACTGAGATGGGAATGCCTCCTGATTGACAGTGCTCTGAGGAACAACCATGAGAAAACACTTGTTCCAAAACCTTGTCCAAACACTTCTGTTACCCTTGTTTCTGACAGGGGACAGAGGAGTGACAAGAAAGGGAGTGATGCACCTCAAACCATGCTGCCAGCAAGAGAAAGGCCTGCAGGTAAACTGAAGAAGCCACAAGGAACGTGTGGACTCAGGAGGAAACAGAGACTCCCCGAGCACCTTCAAACCCCTACTGCAAGCAAAGTATCACTGTCTAAAAGACCCGTTCTTCTCTTCCTGCCGTTTACATTTAACAATATGAGGTATTTAAATCCCATATGGAAAGGATTATCCTGCTCTTCTGCCTAGCAGAGGGCGAGCACTTCATTGTGCGTTCCAAGAAATCCATCTTATATTCTGCTTCCAAGAAGCTGTGATTTGGGCCAGTTTAGGGCTTCGGGTAAAAAGACTAAAGTCAAGGAATTTCCCTAAAAGCTTTACCTTGAACTAGCACAGCTACAAGTCCTTAGATGTCACAGATGCCCAAATCACTCAAACCTTTTTTTTTTTTAAACCACAGGCTACCTTTGATAATAATGACGGATGTATAACAATTCCTCTGTCAAGAGAAGAAGCTGGCACTTGTCCTTCTCCTGGTATTTCTCGAGTATTATGGGTATCTTGAATTAGAAAGGAAGTCCTACGCTTTTGTGAATGCCTTCTGCTTGCTTTGTAGGAAGAGATGTTGCTGCACTACGCCTGGCTGCCTCAACACTGGCTCTGCATTTCAGAAACCGAACCTGGAAAATCCTTAACTAATGATGCACTGAACCCCAAATCCCACCCTGGGGAGAAAAAAAAAAAAAAGAAAAGAAAAAAAAAAGCATATACTTCTGGAAAAGCCAAAGTGAAATCACCTCACTACCTGTGATGATATCCAGCATGAGCAGCTACTGAAAGGACCCAAAAGCTGTGACCCATAACGTCAGAGCTGCATTTAAAGACAAGGTCCCAGACAAACCCCCACCTCTAGCCAATAACCGAAACCCCTCTCCAACTCCAAGTCCCTGGCAGGCAGGCCTTATTCTCCTTCATGAACTGGTAGCATTAGTCACCTCTGCTGGGAAGCAGCAAGCCCCCTGAACGAGATATACAGGGCATTTGGAAAATCGGCTCTGCCACACCTCCAGCACATGGCCCTGCAGGGGATCCTGGGACAAAGACATTAACCAGAGAGCTGCTTGCGTCGCCTTTTCTCATCCTTTAGGCACTAGGAGCCAGAAGCAGTCCCCAGATTGCTCCGCTGGACCTGGCCATTGATGCAGACGCTGGGGCCAGCGCTAGCTGTTTGCGTCAAGTTTAGGAAGGATGTGTTCAACGGCATTGCCAGCATGCTGGGACAGCTGGAACGTGCCAGAACTCCCCACTGCCCTTCTGCCATGTTACCTATATTCCTGTGAGTGAAGGGCACGCTCACAGCATACCAATGACTCAACTGGGATGTATTTTTACTTAACAGGCAGTTAGGTCCCGCTACCCCAACCTCAGTAGGCCAGAGGCTTTATTTCACTTTTGGAACAAAGCTACCGCGTATTTACAGGACGTGCTGACACAGCAGTAACAGCTCAGAGTTTTGATAGACAGACAGCCTGTATGCCAGCACAGGAGGAGGAGGGCTCCAGATGATCCGCCTCTTCTCATAGGAACAACAGCCGATGTAATTCAGACTCCAAATGCTCGCCCGCGAGCACGGCCCAGGCAGCCGCGCCCCGCCTCTCTGCAGGAAGCTGGATCTACTGTTCTGCAGACTGGGCCTGTCTTAAGAGCTGTGGGCTGATCATTTCCTACTCCGGGTGCAATACAGCAAACGAAGGCAAGGCAGAGGACGCTCTTGGAGCAGCGCCCACTCACACACAGAACACTAAGAGCAGGATTCATCTACACAAAGGTTCTGTCTACAATATGGCTGTCAACACCAAGTCCCTTTGCCTCGGACTTCCTGGACAGTCCGTGCAGTCAGGGGGTTCAAGGCTGGCTTGACACGTCCTAGAGGAAAGGCTTTTAGTAGGTAATTCAGTCACGCCCTAAACCACGACAAACAAACTTCCGTAGACTACAGTGGGAGCCCAGACCCCTCATGCAGGTGCAGACACCTGCATTCACAGCTACGATGGTTTCTACCATGAACGTCAGCAAGGAAGCCCGTGCCTGACACTGTACTTGATAGAGAACAGCAGGAGACTGTGCTCCTAAGGGTACGTGTTCTCTCGCTGATGCTGAGCAGAAAGCCGACGCGTTATGCGCTCTCACAGGATGCAGGAGACAGATCACAACCCGCATGACAGCAATAACAAATGCCTACCTGGCATTCCTAAGAGGAGGGCATCGTCCCAGTGTCTGCAGAGGAAGGCAAACACTTGTGCCAGCAGGTATATTTAGACACTGGAGCACAGAGGAGTCCCACGGAAACCTGCAGGCTGAATTAGCAAGACAAGGGCAGTTACTGACTGTATCAGGGGAAGCCACGCAATAGGTTATGCTCTTTTTCCAGCAAGACGTCCTGCAACTTTTGACTAGGTACTGCTCCAATCAGCTTTTGGGTTCTTGCTGGACGAAATGGGCAGCGTGGTAAGGACAGAATTGGAAGGACACCACTTGATTAAACTTTAAATGGATCAAATTTGTATTTTAATTGCTAGTAAAACAAGGACAAGAGCCTAGAAGACAGCATGCAAGGTCAGCAGAGGACCCAGCCGTTTGTTTGGTAAAATACAGCCCCGAGGGACTAACACTCAGGAACTCATCTGGACCTAACAGATGAATGACATTCTTTCTCAGCCAGCTCAGAAGAGGATCACATCCCAATCCTGAGAGGCTGAAAGAAGAAGATGTACTCTATGCCAATCTGCCAAGGCTGACAGAGGATTTACCAAAGCCATGGAGAATGGCACATGGGGCTGAGAGCAGGAGCATCCTTCTCTGTCGAGAGCTTAAAGTTGCATGTCCGTGGCCACGCATACCAGGCGCCACAAGTGCCCTTGTCAGTGTTGGCCCAGAACAGCGCTATAACTCATAGACAGTAAGGACATGAAGCCTGTCAGAGGGGGCTGCTGTGGCTGACAGAGCCAGCGTGGACCGTGCTGCATCCGTGTTTCACTGCGCTTTGTGCAGGAAGGTTGACACTGCGCGGGTACGCTTGGCTTATTTGGCTTGCACATCACTGCTTGCCCGCCGCTGCTGTGACCAGATTGGCTCTTCAACACCCAAACAGGTGCATACTGCCTGTAGGAGCTATCTCCTCTGGTGTCTGTTTTTTGGGAAGGAGCTGGTGGCAAATGGCTGCAAAGAGCAGGGTGGCAGTGAACTCCCCAAAGAGGCTGTGATGCCCCACTTGGGTCGTTCCTGCTAGCTGGTAGCAGGCAGTGCTCGGAGCCAGGCGCTGCTGCCTGCCACGGGGCCTGCACACCCTCATCCCGCAAGCAGAGCACTCAGCGGGGGGCTGTCGGGGGTGTCCGATCCCAGCTTCTGCCTCCCCTCCTGCTTGGAATCCCCCATGTTGCCCCCCTCCCCCGACAGGCCACCGTGCCCAGCACCCGGAACCAGCGACTCTGTGACATCAGCCCCAGGGACAGGGCCACCGCGGGCAATGTCACTACTGCGGGCACTACGTCGGCTGCTGCACTGGTGGCAGCGATGAATTTGCTCCCCCTCCTCGTCCTGCTGGCTGTGTGCTGGCCTGTGCACGGCACATGGGACAGCTGTGGGTAAGTGGCCCAAGGCTCTGGGGGGGAGCTGGGGCAACCATTATGGGGTTCACTGGAGGGTACCCGCTTGTCCCCCGTGGCCACGCCACAGCTTCCCGAACCCCATGTGGGAGCCTCAGTTCCCTGCCAGCACCCAGGCTGCTGGCACAACTCGTCTACGGGGCTCAAGCAGAAATGGGTGGATGGACGCACACCCCACGAGGTTCCCTGGCCCTGCTGTCCATGCAACGCCTTGTGGGGAGGGAAGACGGCTGACCTTCAGCCTCAACAGCAGCAAGCGGTCGAGCAGGACAGTAAGGAGTTTCTGGTTACAGAGGGACCTGCGGGCTCCGGCCCATGGCTGCTCACTACGGCACGTGGCGCGTCGTGGGGGGCAGAGATGCCCAGCCAGGGGCCTGGCCCTGGATCGTCAGCATCCAGGGTCCCTGGGAATTAGGCACAGGGCATATCTGCGGAGGCTCCCTCATCAGCCCACAGTGGGTCCTCACAGCAGCCCACTGCTTCATCAAGGCCAGGTAAGGAGGACCAGGGAACGGGCATATCCCCACAACACTAGCAGCTGCCCTGGACGCAGCACCACGCGCTACTCCCATCCCGTTTCCTTGCAGCACGCCCAGTGCCTGGGCACTCCAGAGCCCAGCTGAGAGACTGCTCAGGAGAAGGCTGAGGTCGTGCCACTGCTTCCTAGCAGCCTCCAGCTCGACATCCCTTGCGCCTAAGGCGTGCGAGGGCAGTCGCACCCTCCGTAGCGCTGCTGCCCTCTCTCCCCTATGAAGGAGAAGGCAGGGAACTGCTGGGCTGCTGCAGCACACAGCTCCGCTCCCCCTGACCCCTCTCTCCATCTGCCTTCCAGGCACATCGCCATGTGGCGCGTAGTGGTCGGGGCCACCCAGCTGACTCAGCTGGGCCCTGAGGTCCAAGTGCGCCATATTAAGCGGCTCCTGGTTCACCAACACTACAGTAATATCTCGGAGAGGAACGACATTGCCTTGCTGGAATTGGACCAGCCTGTCCAGTGCAGCTACTACGTACAGCTTGCCTGTGTGCCCGACGCCTCGCTGAGAGTGTCAGAGCTGACAACCTGCTACGTCAGTGGCTGGGGTTCCACGACCGCAAGATGTGAGTTCCCAAAAAGTGCTCGTGTCCTGAGTGCAAGCTTGGCATGCTGGGGAGACGGGCTGGGCTTCCTGAGAGCAGAGGCGAAAGCCAGAGTCAGGCTGCGGGGACGTCTGCCTACAGAGAGATGGGCCTGAGCCATTCCCCAAAGCAAGGCAGAAGGGAAACACCGGTACAATGCCCCTCACGACGCAAAGCCAAGCCCCACGGAAGGGGTTCACCCAGACAGGCGAGGAGAACTGCCAACGAGCTGCTGGGTGTTAATTCCTTTCTCTGCTCACAGCTGGAGGAGCAACGGATGTCCTGCAGGAGGCCAAGGTCCGCCTCATTGATGTCAACCTCTGTAACAGCAGCCGGTGGTACAGAGGGGCCATCCACAGCCACAACTTGTGTGCTGGCTATCCGCAGGGTGGCATCGACACCTGCCAGGTAGGAGCGTGCTACAAGTCAACCCCCGGCAGCACAGGCAGCCCTGACGCAACCGCCCAAACACACCCCAGCACGGGCTTTGCCTGGCAAGTCATCCTGCCACCGCTGGCTCTCCACCGCTCTTGGGGCTCACCTCCCCTTCCCCAAAAAGCCCATCTAGTGCTCTTGGCAGCCCAGAGCTCCAGATCCCAACCCTGGCACCTCCGTCTTCCACCCATCCAGGATCACTGTGCAGAGATGAGAGAGCCCTGCCTTACAGGCCCACCGCCCCCTCCCAGACAAGGTGCTGGAGGCTCCAGCACCTGAGCAGAGCCGTTCTGTGCAGTGAACGCAGCTCTGGCAGGTGCTGTGAGAGAGAAGGAGCTGACATAGTGCCAACAGTGGCCACCCAACAACACCTTAACCCTCTCTCCCCCGCTGCAGGGTGACAGCGGTGGTCCTCTCGTGTGCAAAGAGAACAAGGCCGACTACTTCTGGCTTGTTGGAGTGACCAGCTGGGGGAAAGGCTGTGCGAGAGCAAAACAGCCCGGGGTCTACACCTCCACTCAGCACTTCTACGACTGGATCCTGGTACAGATGGGACTGCACCCAGCGCTAAGGGCTGTGCCAACATCACGGGCACGGAGTCATTTTCTCACCGCCTCAACCCCCGTTCAGAGGCCAAGGCCAATACCAACACAACCGGGCAGGTTTAGCTCCTGCCCACTTCCACTCCAGAAGCTGCTGAAGTTCTTTACTCGCGTGCAGGAGCTCCTGCAGGTCCTATGGGGAAAAAAGGCTTGAGCAGCAGGAGGAACAGGATCCAGCGCAGCCTCCAGTATACCACAACCAGTTCTTTCTGGGGCAATGTCTGCTGATCCAAAGGCAGCCTCAGTGTCAAAAGCTTGCTCTGTCTTGCCCTAAGTTGACTTAGCTCTTGAAATAAAGTTGCCAATTTTCACAGCTAACCATGTGTCACTCCACTTCAGTCTCCTGTGCAAGGCAAGGACTTCCATGCCCGGCACCTGCAAAATGAGGCTGCAGGCAGACAGGAGGGCACAAAGGGAAAGAGTCACTCAAGGGGGCTGAAACCATGCCCGGTCAGAGAGCAGGGTGAGGGTGCCGTGGAAGAAGGGAACACAGGTCATAGCGGGCTCGAGGTCTTGGGGACAGCAGCTGGCAACACAAAGTGTCTTAGGCCGGCTACTGGTGGGATCCCTGTGTGTGTGTGTACAATGCACCGGTGAACTCGAAACTGGACTCTCTCATGACCCAGGAGACATGGATCTAGAAAGACCCAAGGTTTGCACCAACGACTCGGTAAGGAGCTTGACATCCAGCCACAGGTATGACATGGACTTCAGTTCCATACTGTTATTTGAGGAAACTAGGAACATGCTGTGCTTATGAATCTGGGGAGTGAAGGTGGCTTTATGTTTCACTAGCAAACATCCAATCCTGATCATCTGCAAAGGCAGAGAAGGCCGGGGCTGTGGTCATGTTTGTGTAAGTGGTGGTTACGTATACATGGGTGCGGGTAAAGGCATTGCTCTCTCTATGCGAATCTGCTTTGCCGTTCACATTAACTGTGTAAGCCTGTGTGCGTGTTTGCGTACCTGGCTCTTTGGAATGCAGCGTAAGTCTCTTCAACACACGCACGGCAACAGCAGCAGCCACATCCATCAGGCTGGGATAGGACAAGCTTCCTGGGTGTGAGAGCCCACCTGATTCAGCTCTAGTCGACCTGAAAGGAGAAATCCCCCGTCTGCACACGTCTACTGGATCTGGCTGCTCTGGGAAGTACAAGGCCTGGTACTTCACACCAGGTTAGTGCTGCCTCCTCTCCTCTGCACGGGCAGCTTTGTGAAGTCCCCTATGGTTTGCCTGTCTAAAGCTCCAAGAGAACAAACTGAGCTCCACCTGGGGGTTTCTGCTGCAGGGTCCTTTCACAGTGATCCAACCCCAGACCTGCCCTGCCATGGGCTGACCCCGCTGACCCCTCACTTGCCCCCGCTGCTCTTTGGCCTGGAGTCAGACCCAGCCAAGAACTATGATCTACTGCAGAGCAGCGCAGGGCCAGAGCTTCTGCAAGTCCTGAAGGAGATCAAACTGCAGAAAGTGCTTTTTGAACAGCACATGGAGTCTGGGGACAGCCAGGTCAGGAAGGGCAGGCATCCCGCCCTGCTGCCTACCAAACTGCACTCCTAAGCCCTCCTGCTGCCACTGCTCCGGGCCTCTTGCTGCTCCATCCCCTTCTGTTGCTCCGTGCTGGAACCCTATCCCAAAACCACCAGACCCCCCCCGCCCGCAACTACCCAAGCTCAGCCTTAGAGCTACCCTGCAGCTTTGGCTCAGTGGCACCGCTGACTGATGGAGCACTGGGGTAGCAAACTGTGCGCTGGGGAGACTGCCAGCCCTGCTAGGAGGGCAGCTCAGGGGACCCTGTGCTCTCTGCTGGACGTTCAAGATGAGGCCTCTTGTCAAAAACCCTGACTTGCTCAGGGAGGGACCATGAGACAGCATCATCTCCACAGCCAGAACAGCTCCTTTCAAACCATCATCAAGGTGAAGCAAAGGGCATGCCCCAGTCTCCAGAGATCCCAGCGCAGCTGGAGGCACGCTGCGCACCCCTGGCTGGGAACAGAGCTGGCAGCTGCAGCACCAGCACTTGCCAGGGGCCAAGAGCACAGCAAGAGGAGGATGGGATGGATGGTCCTGGCAGCTTCAGAGGCAGGACCTTGTGCAGCTAGTGCGGAGGGGACGTGCCGAGGCGGGAAGCAGCTCAGGGTATGCCTGCTCAAGCACCTCCAAGTCCTTCATGACTCCAGGAGGTGGAGATGTGGCTGGTGCTTGGCAGGCCTCGTCCTCTTGTGAGGTCTGTGGGTGCTGGGGCTGATCAACCAGGTGGGCTGCAACCACATGCCAGCCCCATGACTGAAAGGCTCACTCTCCTCTTGCTCGGGAGCTAGTCCAGCTTTGAGTTCACTAGCCAACTGCACACGCCCACAGCGCTCCCACCAGCAGCTGGCCCCAGACACTCGCTGTTTCCAACTGCTGGGGCCCTGTGACCTGTGTTCCCTTCTGCCGCTGCTAGCAGCCAGGCCTCTGGACAAACCCCCGTCACGCTGGGGACACAGAGTGGGGCTGCACAGAAAAGGATTTGGAATCGCTCTCAAAAAGAAGGTAGGACGGACTGTGGTGATCAGGTGCAGGGCTCAGGCAAACAAGCAAACCAAACAGCACTTTGCTTATGGGTGACTGGCTCCTTGATCCCCCCTTCTCCCCATTTGCCATGCTTATACATCCCCCTCCTCTTCCTTCACTCCTCCCTTTCTCCGCCCTTGTCTCCTCCCAAACAAGGCACCCACCCCCGGTTATTTTTCCCCCTTGCTCCCACGTTTGCCCCATCTGTCATCAGAGTTGGTGTTTCAGGTGCCGTTAGCTAGGTCACCTTGGACTTCCATGGCATTACTGATGCGGTTTCCTGGGTACTGCTGCCCCTGCCACATTCCCCTCCCCAAAACGACCCCAGCTCTCCCTTCAATTATCTGTGAAGTGCGGCCACCTCTCGCATCATTCCCCCTTAACCACCTGCAAAATCTGCTGCTGGGACAGCAGAGTATCCACAGAAGACAAATTGTCTTCTCTAAGGCCTTCTTCCATCTGCTCTAAGCAGATATGGGGCACCACCTTCAGCTCCATTCTCAAAAACCAAAGCAGCCTTGAGTCCAGTTTGCTTGGGGCCCAGTTCTGGTGCCTGTGAAGCCATGCGACGCCTCAAAGGCCTTGAGAAGAGCAGCTATTCCACTTTCAGACAGAGCCTGCCCTGTCACCCCAGGGACCAGGCTGCGCACTCAGCTCTGGGCCTTAGCTCTAACCCCACAAGCCAGGATGGCAGCACCAAGTTCCCGCACCTTTCACCAGCTCTGAGGCTGCCACCCCTCAAGCCACTGCTCTCCACCCTGCTCAGCAAATGCAATGCACGTGGCTGCTTCCTGCTCTTCTCCTATGACTGCCCTGCACTCCAGCATGTGAGCAAGGCTCCACCACACAGCTGTAGAAGGCAGACTGATGAGGGGAGGTTGATACAGGATTCACCAAAGCCGTGGAGAACAGCATGTGGGGCTGAGGGGTTCAGAATCAGAACCATTTAGGTTGGAAATGACCTTTAAGATCATTGAGTCCAACCGCAAACCCCAAACTACCAAGTCCACCACTAAACCATGTCCCTAAGTGCCACATCTACACATTGTTTAAATACCTCCAGGGATGGAGACTCAACCACTTCCCTGGGCAGCCTGTGCCAATGCTTGATAACCCTTTTGGTGAAGAATTTTTTCTTAATATCCAACCCAAAGCTCCCCTGGTGCAATTTGAGCCCATTTCCTCCAGTCCTATCACCTGCTACTTGGGAAAAGAGACCGGCCCCCACCTCACTACAGCCTCCTTTCAGGCAGTTGTAGAGAGCAATAAGGTCTCCCCTCAGCCTCCTTTTCTCCAGGCTGAACAACCCCAGCTCCCTCAGCTGCTCCTCACATGACTTGTGCTCCAGACCCTTCACCACCTTCGTTGCCCTTCTTTGGACACCCTCCAGCACCTCAGTGTCCTTCTTGTAGTGAGGGGCCCAAAACTCAACACAGGATTCGAGGTGCAGCCTCACCAGTGCTGAGTACAGGGGGACGATCACTGCCCTGGTCCTGCTGGCCACACTAATTCTGATACAAGCCAGGGTGCCAGTGGCCTTCTTGGCCACCTGGGCACGCTGCTGGCTCATCTTCAGCCAGCTGTCAACCAACACCCCCAGGTCCTTTTCCGCCAGGCAGCTCTCCAGCCACTCTTCCCCAGGCCTGTAGCGTTGCACAGGGTTTTTATGACCCAAGTACAGGACCCGGCACTGTGCCTTGTTAAACCTTATACAATTGTCAAGGAGAAAGTGCAAGAGAAGGATTAGGAGCAACAAAAGGATATGGATGAGGAGAAGTTGGATGGAAAGGTGGAGGAGAAGGAGGAGGAGAAGGAAGAACACAAGGAGGACGATGAGGATGAGGAGGAAGCAATAGGATGAAGATGAAAAGGAACACGACAAGGAGGAGAAAGATGAGAAATGAGCAAGCGGAAGAAGAGGAGGAGGTGGAGGAGGAACAGGAGAAGAAATAGGAAAAGGAACAGGAATAAGATGAGGGAGAGGAGGAGGAGGAGAAGGAGAAGAAAAAAAAGGAGGAGGGGGGAGAATGAGGGGGAAGAGAAAGAAGAGGAGGAGGAAAAAGAGCAAGAAAATTAAGAAGAGGAGGAGAAGAAGGAGGAATAACAGGATGAGGAGGAGGAGAAAGAAAAAGAGCAATATGAAGTAGGAGAAGATGAAGTGGAGAAGATGAAGAGGAGGAATATGGTGAAGACCAGGAGGAGGAGGAGAAGGAAAGAGGAGAAGGAAGAGGAGGAAGTAGAAGAAGAGGAGAAGGTGGAAGAAGAACAGAAGGAACAGGAGGATGAGGATAAAGAGCAGGAGGGTAAACAGAGTAACAGAATAACAGGAAGAGGAGGAAGAAAACCAGAAGGAAATCGGAGGAGGAGGAGCTGGAGGAGGAGGAGGAGGAGGAGAAGGAGGGGTATAAGGAGAACTTGGAGAGGATGAACATGCAAAAAGGTGCATGAAAAGGAGAAAGTGAAGGAGACCAAGGAAGAGGAAGAAGAGGTGGAGGAAGAATCAGCTGAAGACAAAAAGGAGGAGAAAGAACAAGAACAGGAGGAGGAGAAAGAACTGTAGGAAGAACAGGATAAAGAACATGAAAAAGAACCAAAGAAGAAGAACAGAAGCAGGAAGAGGCGGAGTATGAACAGGAACATAAAAAGGAAAAGAAGGAAGGACAAGAGGAGGAGGAGGAAGAAGCGGAGGTAGAGGGGGAAGAAATGAAGGAAGAGTATGAAGAGGAGTATAAACAGGAGGAGGAAGAAGAGCAGAAGGAGGAACAAGGGGAAGAGAATCAGGAGAAGAATGGGGGGATGAGGAGGAAGAAGATGAAGAGAAGGAAGAGGAGGAAGAACAGGAAGAACAGGAGGAGGAAGAGGAGGAGAAAAAAAAAAGGAAGTGGGAGAATGAAGAAAAGGGTGAGGAGGACATGAAATAGGAGAAAGAAAAGGAGGAGGAGGAGAAGAAATGAGAACAGGAGGAGGAAGAGGAAGAACAGGAGGAGGGGGAAGAACAGGAGGAGGAGGAAGAACAAGAGGAGGAGGAAGAACAAGAGGAGGAGGAAGAACAGCAGGAGGAGGAAGAACAGCAGGAGGAGGAAGAACAGCAGGAGGAGGGGGAGGAGAAGGAAGAGAAGGAGGATGGGGAGAAAAGGAGGAGGAAGAAGAGCAGGAGGAGGAGGGAGGAGGAACAGAGGAGAAGGAAGAACATGAGGAAGAAGAACAGGAGAAGGAGGAGGAGGACGATGACGATGAAGAACCAGAGGAGGAAGAGCAGAAGGAGGAGGAAGAACGGGGAAGAGGAAGAGGAGAAGGAGGCAGACGAAACACCTTCAAATTCACTCTAGAGTGTCAGCACATCAAAATCCTTGGCTGGAGCACCTGCTACACCCATTTGCCCACGAGGATTCACTTAATCCAAGCCTATTGGTGAAGCCATTACTCACAGGAGTCGTTCTGTGTCGTGGCCATCACTCCTCTCGGGAACAGAAGGGAAAGCTCTGGGTGACAAAGGCTGTCAGGACGCGCTCCAGAAACAGAAGACCAGTGCAAGAAGATCCTCATCACCTAATCGCATAGAAATAATTCCAGCTCAATGAAATGATTATTGGAAATGAAACACACAGAACAGCATCCACCATCAAAACTCTTTCACTGGTAGTTTTAGCTGCAGCAGAGCTGCAGGCTGACGACCTTACCATCACTGTGACAGGACCCCAAAAGAAATAATAACTGCCAAACAGGAACTCTAGCCATAGCCCATATCTATCCAGCCTTTAAAGGGAGAATAGCTCAGTCTACAGCTCTGGAGGCGTACACCAGACTACATTTATATCCTGTGTCTACCTACTCGATGGTCTATCCAGAAAGTCAAATCATAATTACCTTTGAAAGAGGATGGAACTGGGAGGGGGAAGGGGGGAGAAAGAAAGCAAGCAATTGCTGGAAAAAAGGGAAAGTGCAGGCATGCAATTAAAAAAGACAGGAGCCGAGTTATCCTGAAGGCCAGCTCAGCCCCACTCACTTTTGCTGGTGAAAAGCTGTGCAGCTTGGAGGAAAAATCCTGACTTTGGTGCTGGGATGCACACAGGTGTCAGAGTTCAGATCTGCAACAGTAGAAAAACCTTGACACGGCTCCTGTTCACTGTCCTCATACCTGTGTGCTTGCTGTGGCTTCCTCGTTTCCCTGACGTCCTCCCAGACTAACAGGGACATGGCATCTGTCCAGTCCACGTGCCATGAGGAGAAACAGGTTTCACCACAAACGGGGTACAAAAAAACTGCACCTGCAGAGGCAAAGGGGCAGCCGCACTTCAGCTTCAGAGCTGCCCGGAGCTGCCCTGAGCCCCAGGAGCCCCTGGCACCCCGGCATTTGCTTGGCCCTGGAGCCCTGCGGGGCCTGCCGGCCCCAGGGAGGCCTGGGGACAGAAGGGAAGGACAGTGGTCAGCCCCTGTGGGGAGAGCGACGGGGCTCTGTCCTTCTTTCTGGCTGCAGGAGGATGCCCTGGGCCACGCCAGCACAGGCCGTCTCTCCTCCTCACCGCCCAGGGGCAGCGAGGCCTGAGGGAGGCCCTGGGTGCTGGGCTCAGCACGGGCGCTGGGACCGGGGGCAGAGCCCCGTCTCCTGCCAGCTGCCGGCCTGGCCCATGCCAGCGGCTCCCGTCACACAGCACAGACAGAGCCGCATTTTGGGAAAGACTTGCCGATCCGGGGCAAATCCAGGGAAGCTCCCTCCTGCCAGCTCCCCTCCCCTCCTGCCCTCTCCCCTGACCTCCCCTCCCTCCCTGCGCAGGCCCAGACCCCCCGAGCAGACCGAGGGACGGCAGAGCTGTGCACACACACACCTTGCGCTGCTGAGAGAGCAGCTCCCGGCGCCACGGCCCTTCTGGAGGCCGTCTCTCCGCAGGCCCCGTGTCCCGGCGGGCTGAGGAGCTGCTGCGCTGCGGGGGGCAGCGGGCGCAGGGCGGCTCTGGGAGGAGAGGCCCGGGCTGCCTGAGCCTGCCCGGCAACAGCCGCCCCATTGGCCATGGCTGAGCCAATCAGCGGAGCCGGAGGCGGGCTGTCAGTCAGAGCCAGGCTGGGGCGGGGCCGGAGGGGGCCGAGGCCCAGGGGCCTGAGGAGCAAGGGGCGGGAGCCGGGCTGGGGGCAGCCGGGGCGAGGAGGGGAGCAGGGCCAGGGCCAGGGCCAGGGCCAGGGCCAGGGGAGCTGCAGGAGCAGGAGCAGGTATGTGCCAGTGCGGATGGGCCTGGAGGGAGGGATCTGGAGGCCTCACTGCCCACAGGCCGCGCCATGGCCCAGTCCCCAGCCCTGGGCCTGAGTGCTCAGCCCAGGGCCAGCCCCAGCAGCAGGGTCAGAGCGGTTCCTGCTGCTGCCCCCAGGGTCGCCAGCCCCAGCCCTGACAGCTGGGGGTGGGTGTTGGATGTCCGCAGGCCAGGGGAAGGTAGAGCGGCCTCCTCTCCCACAGGCAGCTGCAGGCTTTGGAGCAGGCACGGTGTGGTGGGGACAGGCCAGGGGCCTTTGCTGTCCCCAGGCCTTCGTGTGGGTCTGGTGCTGATGGACAGCCCCATCTCTGCCGACAGCCTTTGATAAATGGGGATTTCCAGACATGGAAGTTGTTTCTGCCTCCTGGTGGGAGCACGCAGTGGGGCTTTGTTGTCAGAGAAGCAAGCGGGGAATGTTCCTGGCTGGATGCAGCTCCCCTGGCAGATGGCTGTGCCCCTCTCTGGGCCCCGAGGTCTGATACCTGCCTTTCCCCCAGCCAAGCTGTGCTGCCGGCTTTTGGGAAATGGGGTGCAGAGGGCGGATGGTTTTACCACAGCCGGGAAGTTCCAGTCAACCTGTCAGGGATTTTCTTCTTCCTGGTTCTTGCAGTAACACTTTTTTGTTTTTAAATAAATGTATTTTTTCCAAGGAAACTTCACCACGGAAAGTGCAGTGTTTAGCTGTGATTGCTCTCTGTGTGGATTGGGTCTGTCCTCAGCTGGGTGCACAGCAGGTTTCAGATGAGGAATGGGACTATTGCAGGGTGAAGTGAGTAATGGGGATCCCAAGCCTGTTTTGTTCAAGGCAATGGGGTGAAAATGTGCGGTTAGAGCTGTCTGTGTTGCTGACCCTTTTGATTGCAGTGCTCCCCTCTAGTTCTCTGTAATACTCACTTCTACTGCTTAGCTCCACCAGGTTTAAATTCCTGTAAGTTGATGCTACGCTTTGCAACTGTTTCTGCTTGATTCTTCACAGATTTGAAGATTCCCTGTTCGGGTCTCTCTACTTTCATCTGCCCCCTGTCCTGCAGAACCGTATTTGACTGCAGGGGCTGCAGAGTCTGTGTTTCCTCCCCGCGGTGAGGAAAATACGGACAGGGAAAAAAATAGTTAGCAATTTTGAAAAGACCCCTTTCTTTGTGCTCATTTTCACATTCAATGTACCTGTTGTGGGTTCTTAAATGATGTGAGTTACTCTGAGTCTTAACAATCCCTTGTTTGCATGCCTGTGCTCAGGAGGTGCCTCAGAAACTCTGTTTGGGCGTTGCCTATGCCAGACAAGGAACCGTAGGCCTTTCTGAAAAACAGCTCCTGGGTGAGTTAGTTCCTCGGCCACAACAGAAGTGTTTCTGTTTGCATCTGCCAGAGCTCAGGAGCAAACCCTGCTGACAGAAGCCCTGGGAAGAAAGGGAAGACTGGAAAGAGCAGAACAGAACAGTAGAGTTGCACTGCTTTACCGCAGCTGGCGTCACACCTCCTGGCACGGTGACTCTGGGTAAGGGTGCTCTCAGGGTGTTTTGTCACCTTCTCCAGTGCTCACCACCAGAGAGCCGACGGCCCTGGGGGAAGGGCAGCGCCCCCTTTCTTTGTGCAGCCCAGGAACTTGTCACGCTGCGTAACCTTCTGCGCAAACAGAAGTGGCCGATAGGTGACTTCTTCAGGGAGCCTGGTGTGGGCACAAGGAAGATGCTGGGAGCAGACTTCATTCCAGTCACCAAAGGGGTCTGTAGGGAGTAGAACAGGAGTGAACGCCTGCCACTGCCGTATGTCCTTGCGTGCAGAGCCAGGCTGGTTCCAGTGGAGGCAATGGTGGCGGTTCAGCAAGGGGCACTTTCTCTTGTCTTACCCTCAGAGGACGACTGCCACAGTCTGGAAAGCTGGAGGGGAAAGGGAGGGCAAGGCTGCGAGAAGTGGGATGTCATCTAGAGCGGGTTGTGGGAGTGAGGGTACCCGTTGCTTCATGGTCTCCAAAGGGAGTCGCTGCTCAGCTCTGTGGCTGCCCGGATCCTGCTGCAGACACTGACCTGGCATCACGTTTCCCAGTGTCGGTACTCGACCTTTCCCCCACCAGTCTCGTGTCTGTATTGCCATTGCGCTGCCACCCAGCACATATCTGTGCAGCACTGCTCATCCTGAGCCTCACTTCCCACAGGGACAGCGGTACGGAGCTGTGAGGAGCACGCTCAGGTCTACGAGGGTTTGGCAATGCAGGTGTTAACTGATACCCTAGCCCAAGCCAAAATGAGCCGTCTGAAAACCCAGGGGGCTGGGAAGTTTGGCATGTTAACAGCCGAGAGGTCTGCTGAAGGCAGCGAAAGCCGGGTAAAGTTGTTAATGCTTAAACCTGCCCAGGTTTTCTTTGTGCTGTGCTTCCCTGCAGAAGACCAGCCAAGCTCATCCCACCTACCTCTGGGGCAAGCCTTGATGTTTTTGTGACCCCACTGCCATGTTCTGCATTGGTTGCCAGACCAAAGTTCCCGTGAGAGACAAGGCTCAGGAGGACGTGGTCATCTTGTTGATTTCCTTGCAACGGGGGAATTTTACAAGCAGTGGAGATCTGGCTGAAGGTCAAAACCAGTGTCTGGAGATGAGGAAAGGACAACGCAGAGAGACCAGAAGAGGTGAGAGGAGCCCAGTGTGCTGGGAGAGCATCTCTGCATCCTCATTGCTGGGAGATGCCAGAGTGGGTCCAGGATATGGTTCCCTGAAACCATATAGCAGCCTATAGCAGAGTGGCCAGGAGGAGACTGCTGGGGAAGAGCTGGAGAAGCCAGGGGAGGTGCAATACTGCCGTCAGCCCAATGGCAGGAGGGAGGTTATCCAGTCCTTGGGGTTGGGCTCAAAATCTGCAGCCCGAGGTGTAAAGTCCTGTACTGGGATTTGGTAGTCAGCACTGATCATCCAGCTGATCAAAACCAGACCCTTTCTGCAGCTGTTGGCGGCAGCTGGAAAAGAGAGGTTGGGAAGACCTTGCTTTTTAAAACCTAAGCCAGAGCAGAAGGCTTGTCATGGTACCTGTGTTGTCTTTCACTGCAGTTTTCACATCTTTGAGAGAAGAGGCATTTGGCTGCCGGTTTGTAGTACTGTTTTGCAGATTAAACAGACTTTGTAAGCGTGGAAGAGCACTGGGCATGGACAAGCAAATGCTTCAGGCAGCTGCAGAGCAGAGCTGGGGGCAGTCTGTAGTGTTTCTGTCAGGATCAAAAGCTAAAGGATGTTTCCATTCAAGGAGCGGAGTCTGTTGGGAGCTCCAGTCTCCCAAATTCCAAAGCCCGTGTGTTAAACAGTGATCAGCCCTGAGGTTTCTTTCTGCTACTCTCCAACACAGTTTCTCTGGGCTTTTTCTTTGGTTGGTTTTTAATGCCTGGTAGGTGTCCAAGCTCCGTTCCATCAAGGCACTTGCAAACCTGCCACGTGCCCAGCTTCTGCTGGGGGCCAAGCCAAAGGGATGAAGCCTCGTGCTCGTGCCAAGCCCGAAGCAAAGTTAAAGCAGTGAGGAGTTCCCGCAGTCAGCCCTGAGCCAGAGTGCAGGTATCTAAGCTGTGGTGGGATGGAAAACAAGTCATTACAATTCACGGTGTATGTAGCAGCTGGGATTAAGTGCTACGCGTGGTTTCGTGTCTGGATCAGTACTGTCCGTGCACGTTGAGTAAGCCGCAGTTCAGAGCAGAAATGCCTGTTGCTCATCGTGGGTGCCAGAGTGCTGTTCCTGCTCTCTCCTCCCCGGTGCATTAATTTAATCTTTTGTGTCTAGGCAGGGCCTTGATAATGCTCCTGTGTGGGCACCGTGTATGTGAAGGGCAGGTTTTCTGCATGTTTGTGACTGATCTTTCTTGTTTCTTTTAAACAGGGAAATCTTGATACGTCCTCCCCAGGAGCTAAAGAAATGCAAAGAACTGATGAAGAAAGAGGGGCCAGTCAAGGAGGGAGCGTAGGTTAGTTCTGGTTTTACATTTTCTTGTAAATAATGACATGATTATTACTGTGGCAGTCTGAGGGTATGAGAAGAACAAAGATTTGGGGAGGGGAGGATAATTTTAATTGGCTGTAAGATTTTTTTACAACAGAGTGTTTGTGTGTCAGTGACAAGATGGTCATGGAGTTGGCAGCTGGGATTCTGTAATGGGAATTCTTTTGTTCTGGAGCTGAAGCCCAAATCGCCCTCTAGCAGTCTTAGTCGGACTACTGAATCTGGCAGTACACAGTTTATTTTCTTAAAACTGAAGATAATTAAGTTAGAGGGCGAGCCTGTTTGGAATTTTAGGAGTTTGGGGGCAGAGGCCAGCTGGGGGCTGGGGTGGTCGGGGGAGGGGGCTGTTTCTGCCCCGTGCCCTTGGCCTGGCGCTCCCAGCTGGGAAGGGGCTTTCCAAGCTCCTGCTGGAGGGAGCCAAATGTGGGACCTGTGGCCGAGCTGGGGGACAAGGAGCACACCCGGACCTGTGGCAAACCTGCCTCAAATCAGCTTTTCCCAGCTGGAAACTGCCCAGGAGTAACTGTGAGTGTTGCTGTCCTCCTTCAGGAAGCATGGCCCGCACCAAGCACAGCCAGAGCTGCGCCTGTGCCAGGAGAAGACTTCAAGCAGAGCCGGGGCTGATGGTGACAGGTCCCAGCAGCTGTCCAGCTCAGGAAGATGCAGGTGGCACAGAGGTGACCGTGACTGACTGTCACTTCTCTTGCAGGAGCAGGATTTCACAGCAGAAGGGAGGCAGGACGAAATGCCCTTTGCATTCAGAAGTCCATCAGGCACCTGGCGCAGTTGCGATGACAGCAGAGGAGGAAGAGAAGGAGATGCAGGTGACCCGGCTGGGACACTGCTGCCGAGGTAAGATCTGCCACAGAGACCCAGAGACAGACACTGGGAGATGGTGGAGTGGGTGAGAAAGGTGCCTGGGAGAGAGGAGAGCATGGGGAGGTGGGAGACAGAGATGGTGATGGAGGGGCAAAATGCAGGGTGTTGGAAGCGAGGATGCTTCTGCTGCGCGGGTGCTTGTGAGGTCACCGGTCTCTGAGTAGCTGTTAGCGTCACAGCACGTCCTGGGCTTGTGCAGGTGCTTGTGGTGTCCCGTGTTGCTCAGTAGCTTTCTGGGTATGAGAAGTCACCTTGCTTGTGACACTTCTTCTGATCTCACTGATTGCTGAGCAGGTGATAGGGCGAGAGCAGGCCCCTGGCTTGTGCAGCTGCTTGTGTTGTCGAGAACTCCAGTTTTCACATCTTTTCAGACAAGAGGCAGTTTACAGTACTGACTGTTTTGCAGATCTTTTGCTTCTCTGTGCCCTGCTCTCTGTCCCTGCCTCTCCCTTTCTCTCTCCCCTTCCTTTTTCCTCCCCTCCTTTTCCCTCTATTCCTCTCCCTCAGCCTGCCTGTGTTGCTCCATACCTCTGTCCTCCCTCCTGCCCTCCTCTGCTCTCTCTGTCCCGCTGCTCGTCACCATGATCCTGGACACCCCCTGCCCCCTTCCCCTCCATGCCCTACTCCCTGTCCCTGTGCCCACTCCTCACCAGGGGTTTCCTTTCTCCACCTGCTGCCCAGCTCCCTGCCCCATTCTCCTCCTCTCTCTGTCTCTCTCTTGTCCCTCTGTCCTGCTTCTTTCCCTCTCCGGGCACCCCAACACCCTATCCCACCCCTCTCTGCCACTCTGTCCCTCTCTCCTCCTCCTCCCCGCCCCACCGGGGTCTGGGACACAGGCAGACTGAGGGAAGAAACCCTGGGGCCTGCAGGAGGATCGGGCCCAGCCAGGATGGTGAGGCAATGTCCCAGCAGGGTGAGACAGAAGAAAGGAGCACCCCGCAGCATGCTGGGAGGTGTAGTCCTGGAGCACAGAGCTGCAAGGTGGCCATGTTGTTTCAGGGAAAAGCTGAGAACTGTAGTCCTGAGGCACACAAGATGCTGGTCAGAAATCTTAGTTCCTGGGGCACAAGACTGCAACATAGCCACGTTCGAAAGTCTTTGAAGCCCTGCCGGCGTCATCCAGCCTCAGAGATCAGGAACTGTAGCGAGACTGAGTACGGGGAGATGCGGCTCGGTAGACAAGCAGCAAGAATGCTGCAAAGCTAGAGCTGCTTTGCAAAGTTGGACTGTGATTAGGAGTGGGTAGCGTGGGCGGGAGTGATCAGTCAAGTGATCTGGTACCTGACCGAGTGAAGGGTACAAGAACCGTGTGTAAAGGCACACTGGGGCTGCCCCAGTTGGGCTGGGACCCGGCACGTGCGTGAAAGAATCTTGGCCCCTGTATTTGGACACTTTGCGTCCTAGCCTCTGGCCTCGGTCGGCACGGGGCGTTTGCGAGTTGCTGGTGAGAGCGGCTCAGGGCTGGCCTGTGGGCAGGGGTTTTTGGTGGATGAGGTCCAGGCAGCGCCGGACGAGGCCATAGAGGGGGGCCGAGCGAGCCGTGCAGCCGTTGCAGCGGCAGCTGCGGGATCTCGGCATGCGAGCCTTGGCCAGCGAAGCCCGCTGGCCGGCCACGGGGCGAGCTGCGTTTTGCGCGCTCAGCCTGTCTCTGCCTGGCCCCCTGGGGCGGCCGCAGCTCCTTGCCAGGGCCGGATCCAGCTGGCCGGCAGTGATGCTGGTGCTGGGGCGGTGCTGGTGATGGCGGTACCGGAGCGGTGATGCCGGTAGTGGGGCAGTGCTGGAGGCCTGCGTCCTCCCGGCGTTGGTGCGAATCAGTGTGGTTTCTCCCACGGGCGCCTGCCACCCGGAGCGATGCCCCGTCTACCCATCGTCTGGGTGGCCATCCCCAGCCCAGCGCAGGTACCCGCGGGGTGGGCAGAGGCTGCGTTAAACCCCCCCCACCCCACCCCCCCGCTGAGCAAATGGCCGCAGGCAGAGAGAGGCGCTGCAAAGCGAACACGCAAGCCTTTTAATGACTGAAAGAAGAAACAGGGGGATGTGGGAGAGGGCTGGGGATGGAGCGGGTGGGTGCAGGTCCCTGCCTGCGCATCTGCTCTGTGCGTGGGTGCTAGGGGGGACGGTGCTGGAGCGGTGGGTTATGGGTAGCCGTAGGCGTCGGCTATCTGCATGTCGATCTCCCTCTGCACAAAAAACTGCAGCTGCCCCAGTGTCATCTGGTGGGCCGCCCGCTGCCGCTCCTCCTGGGCCAGCTTCTTGAGGCGCTCCCGCTCGGGCCGCTGCTCAGGCGTGATGGGCACGGACTCCTCCTGCTCCTGCAGCGGGGTGGGCATAGCCCGGGGCCATCGGGAGTCAGGCGGCAGCGCGGAGTCGGCGGGAGAGTGCAGCAGCTGCGGCGGCATGTGCAGCTGCTGTGGCAGCCCCTCCCGCGTGGTTTGGCCCCCCGTGGGCGACAGGCGCAGCCAGCTGGGCCGCTTGGGTTTGGCGGCAGCCCCGGTGCGCACCTTGCTGCTCGATGGCGCCGCCGGTGCCGTCTCCTTCTCGCCGTCAGCTGGGGCCTCGGAGGCAGCCGTCCCCTTGCCGTCTGTCGGGGCAGGGGGCAGGGGCCTGGGGACCTTGGGGGGCACGCTGGGGCTGGCCTGGGGCTCCGGCTGGGGCGGTTGGCGCACCGGCCCCACCGCCTTCACCCTTTGCCCCAGCGGGTGGAAGCTTTGGATGGAGGCCAGCAGGTGGGCCCTCAGGTCGGAGCGGGGCGTCCTCGGCCCCCGCAGTGTTTTGGCCTGGACCTTTTTGCGCAGCAGCCTGTCGTGGGGTCGCATGGCGCGGGGATGCGTGCTGCGCGCCTTCTCGACCAGCAGTGGGCGGGGTGGGCAGGTGGGCGGCGGGGGCAGGGCGCTTTGCCCCCCGGCGTCCCCAGGGCTTCTGGGTGGCTGGAGCACCGAGGCGGGCCCATTGGTGTCCTCAGATGCCCTGCACTTGGTGCCGCCCGCTTGGTGCCCGCTGCTGCCCACCTGCTGCCCACCTGTGGGCAGAGGCTGTGTTAAACACCCCCCCCCCCTCCGTCGCCTGTAGAGAACCGGTACGAAATGCGGTTTTGTCGCGACATTGCCGCTGTAGCACTATCCAGCGTCGTGCTTCGAGAAAGCCCTCTTCTCTACAGTTTTGAGAAAAACAACCTCGTGCACCTGCGCAGGGGCTAAAGGTGCGGAAAGAGCAGAGGCATGAGCAGTGAGAAACCGCACGTACGCATTTGTGATCCGCACATGCGTGAGAGCCCCTATATAAGGAGCACACGTGCCCCTCGGCGGGGGCGGCGGCAGCGTGCGCGACCACTCCTTCCGTTCCTGCAGCCTCAAGGGCGCCCCCCGCCCTGTCCCCGATGAAGCCTGAGGCCACCAAAGACCCAGCAGAAGATCATCGGACTCGGAGTGGTGGTGATAAACTCCTTCTTCTCTCTCTCTCTCTCTCTCCCCTATTCTTTTCCTCTCCTCCCTTGCCCTCCCTCCTCCCTCCGTTCTCTTCTCCCCTCAAATAAAAGTAAAAGGTTGTACGACATCTGACCGATTCCAGCGTCTTAATCTCGTCCTTGGGATCGTATCGAAACCTCCCCCGACATTGGATTGGAACAGATTCCTAAAAAACTTACTAACTTGCTGGACCACTTGTGATATGAAATGTGGTCCCTTGTCAGAGGACATTGCCTCTGGTTCTCCAGATCTAGGAATAACTTCCTTTAACAGAATTCTTTTTACCTCTCGGGCTTTATTTGTTCTGCAAGGGAAGGCTTCAGGCCATCCAGAAAAAGTGTCAGTTAATACAAGCAAATACCTATATCCCCCTTTTCTGGGGAGTTCCGAGAAATCTATCTGCCAGTTTTGACCTGGAACATTTCCTTTGCTGATATTTCCAAATTTCACACGGTTTTCTACTTTTGGGTTGTTCTTTAAGCATACTTCACCTCTATTAAGTACAGTCTTTAGAGTCTGATAGAAATTTCTAGCTACAATTTGCTTAAGAAGAGAGTTGGTTAAGGTTTCAGTTCCCCAATGAGTTTTGTCGTGCTCTGTTTTTATAAGTTCCCATAATATGCTAAAGGGAACTATTATTCTGTTATCTTTCAACAGTGCCCATCCTGATGGGCTGATTTCAGCTCCTAAGTTAGTCATCAGCTTTTGATCCTCTTCATCACATTCAATTGTTTCAGGTAGTGGCAAAGATTTTTCAGGAATTATGCTTCATACCTCACCTTGTTCTGCAGCTCGCCTGCCCTTGTAATCAGCCAATTTCCCACTTCCCTGTCAGTGTTACCTTTCTGATGTCCTTTGCAGTGCATAATTGCCACTGCTGACAGAAGTTGTACAGCATCTAAAAGTCGCAAAATTCTATCAGCACGTTTTATACCTTTCCCTTGAGCAGTCAAGAGTCCTTGTTCCTTCCAAATTGCTCCATGGGCACGGAGTACACCAAAGGCATATTTTGAATCCGTCCAGATATTTACTCGCGGCCCTTCGGCCAGCTCCAACGCTCTCCCTAGGGCAATTATTTCATTTCAGCTCGTTGTGCAGATGTGCCCTTGGGGAGTGACTTCGCTTCCACCAGTCGGTCTGTGCTGGTTCCAGCACATCCTGCCATTCGAACTCCGTTCTTTACGAAACTGCTCCCATCAGTATCCCCCGTTCGGTCGGCTTCCTCCAGTGGCTTCTCCTTCAGGTCTGCTCTGCTTGCATATACGGTTTCTATAGTTTCTATACAATCATGCACGACAGTCTCCATTTCCTGTTTATCACTTAAAATGGAAGCAGGGTTGATAATTGTAGATGTAACGATTTCCATATCATCCTGTTCCATCCAAACTGCTTGATATGTCAAGAATCTTGATAGTGAAAGCCAGGGTCCCCCTTTTTGTTCTAAAACGGAGGTTACAGTGTGGGAAGTGTGCACAATCATCTTTTGTCCCAAAGTAAATTTTTGAGCTTCTTGGACAATCAAAACAACGGCGGCCACTGCCCAAAGGCATCCCGGCCATCCTTTGCTTACTTCATCCAATTGTTTAGAGAAGTATGCTACAGCTCATTTATAAGGACCCAGCTTCTGGGCCAGAATTCCCAGAGCCGCTCCTTGCCTTTCATAGGAGAACAGCCAGAGAGGTTTCGTTCCATCTGGTAGGCCCAAAGCTGGAGCCTTCATTAGCTCCAATTTCAGTTCCTTGAATGCCCTCTTAGCTTCATCAGTCCACAGTAATTGTGTCTGGCTATTTTCAACAGTTCATACAGAGGTTTAACCAAAAGTCCATAATTATAGATCCATAACCGGCACCAACCTGTCATTCCCAAAAGGGTTCGAAGCTCTTTTACCGTGTTGGGTTCTGGAGTTCTGCAGATAGCTTCCTTTCGGTCATTCCCGAGCTGTCTTTGTCCCTTAGAAATCACGAATCCCAGGTATATCACTTCCTTCTTCAAGATTTGGGCTTTCTGTAATGAGACTCGATAACCACTTAATCCCAGAAAGTTCAACAAGCTCACAGTCCGTTCCTTACACTCTTCATCCTTTTCTGTGCCTATTAATGTATCATCCACATACGGCAAAAGAATCCCGTTTCCTGGGGGCCTCTCCCAGGTCTCTAATTCCTTAGCTAATTGATTTCCAAAAATGGTAGGGCTGTTTTTAAATCCTTGGGGTAACACTGTCCAGGTCAGTTGGGTTTTTCGTCCTGTATCAGGGTTTTCCCATTCAAAGGCAAATAAATTGCAGCTTTCTGGAGCCAAGGTAAGGCAAAAGAATGCATCCTTTAAATCTAATACAGTAAACCATTGAGAGTACAGGGATTTGCCACTACTGGATACTAATCTTCACCTATTTGATTTATTGCCCGCAAATCTTGCACCAATGGATAAGTTTTGCCGTCAGGCTTTTTGACAGGCAGAATGGGAGTGTTATACTCTGAAGAGCATTCAGTTAATAGTCCAAATTTTATAAACTCTTCTATAATACTTTGTACCCCTCGCCTATCTTCCAATTTCAAGGGGTATTGCTTTATCTTAACAGGTCGTGCCCCTCCTTTGAGTTTAACAACAACCAATTCAGCATTTTTAGCCTTTCCAGGCATTCCTGAGGCCCACGCTCCTGGGTATACCTGGTCTTTTATTTCTTGTGTAATTTCTTCTTCTTTAATTTGGGGTCAGTAAGAACCAAACTTAAAATTTCAGTCTGATTTTCAGTTTCCCCGTTTCTAAATTTTATTTTGGCATTTAATTGTTCTAATAGGTCTCTCCCCAGTAATGGTCTAGGAGCCTCAGGCAGGTAGAGAAATTTGTGACTCCCCACACTCTTCCCAATTCTAAATTTTAATGGTCTCAAGAAAAAAACCTTTTCAACCTGCCCAGTTGCTCCCACAACATGAACATTTTGTTTACTTAGAGGTAACAAGGTTTGATTCAATACAGAGAATGTGGCTAACGGAGCCACTATCTCCTTTCCCAGTTTCCTTCTGTCCTCCCCTCCCCATTCCGATATACTCTCCACGCTTCCTCCAGCAACTTTTCTAAATTCCTTATGTCTGGTTCCCTACGTTTCTGAAGTTTCTTTCTGATATCATTAGTGGATTGTCCCAGAAACAGAGATACCAGCTGCTGTGTGGCAGCTTCTGACTAGTAGTAAATCTTCTCACAGCAGCCCATAAGCGATCTAAAAACTCCGTGGGCATTTCAGTCTGCCCCTGCTTGACAGCATACAGAGCTGACCAGTTAACTGCCTTTGGGATCGCATGTTCTATTCCAAATTTGATCCAGGTTCAGTATCGTTGCAATCAAACAGTACGGAGCTGGATCATTAGGGTCCCAACCTGGGTCCCTGGAGGGCACATGATCTTCAGCTGTGCCCTGTAAAACTCGTCCCTCAATCTGTGTTTCTACAGGAGCTCGGGCTGCCTTTAATACAAGCTGCTTCTCAGGTTCAGTCCTAGCATCTAGCATAAGATCCACATCTTTCCAATCCGGGTCCAAGTTCTTAGTAATCCACTCAAACCTTTTCGCAGCCCCACTTGGGTCCTCCCTGTACCTCTTCACTGCATCCTTCCACTTATCCACATCATCCATCCGGAAAGGCACTTTTCTTCCGCCTTTCTGGGTTTCTCTTTCACCTTCCAACACCTCTGTCCAATACTACATGCTGAACAACATCGCTTCAACTTCCCGAACTCTTTCTGATTTTCCTTTTCCAAAGCTAACACCATGGGATCTTGGGGAGCAAAATTAAAACCACAATCTTTCTGCCACTCGGGGTGATTTCGAAGGGTGAAAACGTATCCACATACAGAGCTTCGTCCCATTTTCCCTCCCTCCTTAAAAATAACAGGAGTTGCAGCAAGGCATTAGACTTCAGAGTCCCATTCAAAGGCCACTTTTCTTCATCATCTAATTTATACAACGGCCATCACTGATTACAATACTTAATTAGACTTTTCTTATTCACATTTCCTGCAGGAGGACCCCCTATGCCCTTCCAGTGATATAAAATGCAACCTAATGGAGATTTCTTTGGTATCTCTTTACTTTGTTGTGACCCTCCCATTTTATTGGTCCCAGTTCTCTCCTGTATTCCCACAGTATTTTAATAGTTAGTTCCACCGTCCACACTTTACCACTTAGAGGGTTACAGAATTACTGTTTTACATCCATACAATCTTTTTCTTTCGCTTCGTCCATCTCCGGCCGTTTCCCTCGCGGGACAACGAAACCACGGATCAGGACTCCGCACTCACTTTGTACTAAGAGTACGTCTCATTCACGCACGCACAGGACGGTATAGACACTTTTGACAACAAAAACGCTCACATACCAGTACAATGAACAAAAATCCTAAAAGCAAACACAGAGCAACTACTTGTCCTTATAACATGCCAAACACAATCCCAAAACCAAATAACCGAGTTCCAAAGCCAAGATCCAATGTATCCAAATGCAAGTGTTCCAAATGAGCACCGAAGTGCTCCCAAGTGTATACCTTTAAGGCGCTAGCAGCCCGGTATACTCCACCAAGTGTGAACCACTCACGGCTTACAGGGGTTTCCAACAAATGACTAGTCCCAAACCAAATTTAAGAAAGAATACGTTTTTCTGAAGATGGTCCTTATCTGCTCCCGCAGTGATCCGATTCAGAGAAGGAGTCCCTCCGGAAAATTTCCGGGGGTACCCTAGGGAATCCCGTTCTCAACGGGTCCTGCAGCCAAACAGAGAGGGTCCCACCTGGGTTGCCAAAACTGATACAAACATTCACGGGTGCTTCTCCTCACAGTCTGAATCTCCCCAAGGGAGAAACCGAGTATTCAGAGAGTCCCTGAAATGAAACTCAATAGCAATGAAGTCACTATTAAGCAGGTATTCTTTATTGCAGCGCTGGGCAGCACTGGGGATTCTCCACCATAAGCGCTCCAACGATTTGGTAGACTTTCAGAGATTATATACTATAAAGTCCTACATATTCACAGAAATTCCAAGAAATCATTTACATAAACATGAGAATTCCTGGAACTCATTAACATATGCAAATGTCCGATCTGCAGGCACAGTCGTCTCCCGTGGTGGTCTTCAAGTGCTCTTTGGGAGTCTTCAGATGAAGGCTCGTAGTCTTCTTCACTGTGTTCGCTGACCGACCCTTGCTTCTCTGCAAACTCAGTCCTAGGATCACCTAAACGGTGTCCTTCAAGGCTGTTGTCATCCTATTGTGACTTCCTATCTTCCATGCATTTCTTCTCCCAAGGCCCAGTTGTCTGAGATGGGATTATCCCAGAGCCCCCTTATCTTACAACCATTCTAACTACACTCTAAATCACATAGGCCTTTCTTTTGTTTAGTTAAGTGATTAAGATATTTAAAATATCTTCCTTGCCCCTAGGCTTTCATTCTTTCAGGAAGCAATTTCATGCAGTAGCTTTGTCTATCTTGGCTTTAACCCTTTCAGGGGTGCTGGCCCCGAGGCAGTCCCTGGGCCCAGGAGGCTCAGGGGGCTGTCCCTGCCCTTGCTGGCCATGCACTGGGCACAGCTGCTGGGCGTCCCGCTAAATACAGCTGGACATTCAGACTGCGTCGTGAAGGCTGTTTCTACCATAGCCATTCATTTGGTTGTGGGGATGCCAGAGGTGAAAGCAAGGCTTTGGGTTCCCTCTGCGTGAACTGTGCAGAGACGTAGAGCACGTGCAGGATGGCCTCGCCGCTCCTGACCGATGCACCAAGGGGCATTTGCTACTACCCTGCTTATGGTGAGGTCTTCTTCTGGGAAAGAAGTCCCAAATTGTTTTCTCTTCTTGACCGTCTTTTTCCTTGCACTCAAGAGCTTTTCTCCTCCTTTGGCCTTCACCCTCAAGACCTTTCCTGAAAGTGACGGCAGCCCTCTCAGCCTTTGTCTTGCTCCTGCTCGTCGTCTTCACCTCAGCTAGATAGTCCTGAAGGATCCCTGGAGGTCCCTGCCAACTCAACCCTTCTCTTCTCTTCTCTGCTCTTCTCTTCCCTGCACTCACGATGAGGCGCATAGCAAGGAGACCACTCTTTGCCTGAAATGCCAGGGGGTTTACAGCTCCAGAAACACTTTCGAGGACACAAATCAAAAGGGATACAAGTAGACACAGGATTTTATTTTAGCTTCCTTGATTTTACTTTATTTTATTTTCTGTCTTCTTATGTTGGTTTATGTTATTTTAGTTTAGTTTCTTTCATGTGATGTTGTTGTATTTGATTTTATTAAATTTTCTTTGGGTTTAATTTTTATTATTTTATGTTATGTTGGTTAATCTTACTTTACTTTACCTTGCTTTATGCGTTTTTATTTTATTTTGTTGTTTTCTTTTACTATTACTTAATTTTATCTGATTTTATCTGAGGCTATTTTGCTGAATCTCTTTCAGAGCCGATGCTCACAAGCATTAACACAATGCGCATGTGTAGCCAGGAGCAGGCTGATGTGTTCTTCAGTTTAGTTGGAAAAATCATGCCCTGCAGTGTGGCAAAGGAAAGCCGCAGAAAGGAGCAGCAGGAATACGGGCCAAGCAGTCCCTCGTTTCTCAACAGTGCAGAAGAACTTGAAGAAGGAGGATGGGTCCCGACCACCCCCAGAAAGGTAGAAGAAGAAGAGGGGTGTGGTGCCCTGGGGTATTTTCACAAGTAGGACACGTGTCGATGACAAGCACAACTTTTGTCTTCCAAAACTTGCTCCTCTGTGCTTCTTGGCCAGGGAGGCAGGAAAAGCGCTCTCCTGCTTGGATCGCATGCAGGGAGAGCTGAAAAGCGGCAGCTCCGGAGGGCGCAGCAAGCCTGGAGCCCTTCCAAGCACAGGCTGTTTTGCACAAGCAAGAACACCTCGGGCAACGGAGCCAAGGGAAGAGCAGAGCTCGCTCCTGCTCCAAACCTGCAATGGGCAAAAGAGGCAGGGAGCGCCAGGGCACGAGCGGCGCCTCGGAGGTGCAAGAGCAGCAGGCAAGAACTGAGCCCAAAGGGCCCAGAGGAGCCCTGACAAGGGGCTGCGCTCAATGCTGTTAGAGAGGAGAAGCAGCAACCCCCCGGGGGCCACCCTGGGCGTCCGCCCTGGGAGTCTAGAAAGCGTCCTCCCCCCGCATGCGGGGCACAAGGGCCACCTTCGTGGAGCAGGAGCAGCAGGCACCTAGCCAAAATGGCCCAAAGGAGCCCTGGCAAGGGGCCGTGCTCAGTGCTGCAGAGGAAGGCAAAAAACCCCCGGGGACACTTGCTAGCCCAGCGTGGGGGAGAAAAAGCCTTCCTCCCCCCAGCTGCAGGGCATGAGAGGCCATCTTCGTGGTGCATGAGCAGCAGGCAGTAACCCAGCCAAAAGGGACCAGAGGAGCCCTGACAAGTGCTCATGCTCAATGCTGCAGAGGAAGGCAAAAAACCCCCGGGGACCAGTGCCAGCCTGCCCCGGGGGAAAATTCCTTCCTGACCCCAGCGCCGCCGGCGACCGGCTATTCCCTGAGCACGTGAGCAAGACCTGCCTCCTCGGCCCACAGGCTGCTCACGCCTCCCAGGAGATGCTCAAGCCCGATTCTCCCTCCACCTGCTGCCACCTCAGGGCCTTCCCAGAGGGGCAAAACGCCCGCGGCCTGATCCCAGTATTCCCATTAGAACTGTGCGAACGATGGCATTGCTCAGTTTTTACTACGCTGAATCAAATCCATTCTATTCACAACATATGCTGTCTTTTACAGGAAAATACATAAAGGTAATGTTTGGAAAATTACTACAAGGCTACATTGTTTGGAATGAATCAACCATCAAAACACAAAGGCCACTTCAGCCAATCTCTATACCCCTAGTATTACAAATAGCTACCAGGTAGAGTACTTGAGTGTCGGAGAAAGAACAGTCATAGCCTAGACACGTCCAAGTGCAAGTCTCCTTCAGTGAAAAAAATCACTCATCTGACAAGGAAATAACAGAAATGTCAGC